>NW_026585689.1:21218751-21395693 GCF_907164565.1 Psammomys obesus
TCTCTCTCTCTCTCTCTCTCTCTCTCTCTCTCTCTCTCTCTCTCTCTGTCTCTCTCTCTCTCACACACACACACACACACACACACACACACCGCGCGCACGTACAGGCGCGCACAGAGGGAGGAAGGAGGGAGAAAACAGCTGAGAAATCCAAGTTACTGAGAGGTGAACTAGGGACTCTGAGAGGATGTTTTCTTGGCAGGATTAAAAATCCAAGTAAAGCATCAGCCACCTGGGTTACTGGTACTAGGGTGGGGGTGTGGGCTTTGGGAAATAGGACCAGGAGGTGTGAGCAGGGAAAATGCACTATCTGCTTTCTTAGCGACTCTGGCACGTGACATTTTAGATTTATATCCCATGTAAAACACATGAAAATCTCCACAATATATTCGAGGAAACATCTGTACAAGGTTAGTTGATTCAATAATTTTCTGCCCATCACTTCATTCACATTCTTAAGTATGCACAAATAAAATACCGTCCCAATCTATAACCCCCACACACCCAGAGGACGGCAGGAAAGAGGCTGCATTCCAAGAACTTGCTGAAAGATGGTTCATTGACCTCATTTAAATCCTGCAAAAAAAATATATCGGTTGGGGTTTTTATTGCCCGTGGGGTCTAAGCGTGTCTTACTTTCACATTCCTTTTACCCAGACACAAATAAATTTGATCAACTTATCTTTCTCACAGATACCTATTGGATGGCAGAAGGGTTGGAGGTGGACACGGATTTGTCAAGAAAAGAGTCATCCAGCTTAAAAAAAAAAAAAAATATCGACCACCACGGTCTCGCATTCATCCTTCTCGTATCTCTCATTCAGAGCGGCATCCCTGAACCTCTCTTCAAAGCAAATCTTCCGCCTTGTGGTCTCTGCACATGCTCGCCGCCTGTGCCGCCACCACCACCCCAAAGTGGCTTCTCCCGTGCACTCCAACTCAGGCATTGCCATTTATTTCAAAATTAGCCTCATCTTCCCCTTCCATACACCCCCCCCCTTCCATCCTCCGAAAGCAAAGGTCTGGGGCAAAATGAACCCAGGTCCCCTGGCCGCCTCGCGTCTCCATCGGTGATTTGCATAATAACTGTTCTGTGTGGTTTCCCTCCTCTGCAGTCGCAGGGCTTTTATATTTCACGCGAAAGGATGGTACTAATTACGGAAAGAAGCGGCAGACAGGTAGAGATTCTGAGCGAAAAGCCAAAGCAGAGAAGTAACTGCCAGGGAACATACATTTCTTTGCTTAAAAAAAAAAAAAAAAATGCAAACCGCACAGACTGGATAATAAAAAGTCGATGTGTTGATAAAGTGGATTTATGTCTTTTAAATTGTCTCTTCGCTCCCTTTTTAATTTCTTGTTTCATTCATATTCTCTCTCTCTTTCTCTCTCTCCTTTTTCCGCTCGCTCACTCTCCTCTCTCTAGCCCAGACAGAGTCTCCCTTCTCTTCCTAGGTGAATGACACGTCTCAGAGCCCCCCGCCCCCCCGCCCCCCAACCCTGGGGACGTTATTGCAATGCAAACGGTGCCGCCGCTGCTGCTGTTCTTGCCGTCGCGGTAGCTCGCTTCCAGGCTCCCAGACACTTTTTAAAGACACACGGATGGAGATGCTTGTGGGAAGAAGGGGAAAGGGGAAGGCGACCCTAAAGGGGGAGGAGGTTAAAGAGATGACAAGAGGTGGAGAGGGTCGCTTAGGCGCGTGGTGTGGGAGGTGGCTGGCGAGGGAGGGCGGGGGAATGGAATGTTGAGACAGGCACAAGTTGCCAGCCACCCTGGGTGGGAGGGGGGTGCTGGCGGGGATCGAGTCGGGTGGAATGAAGGCAGCTCAGGTGAATGAAAAGGCGAAAGGTGCCGCGTGAGGAGCTGCCTGCTGCCGGAGCTGGGCTGAGCCAGCGCCGGGGAACCAACCGGCTGGTGCAAACTGCCACAGCCCCCTGCAGCACCGGGGCGGAGGGGGAGGGAGTGGAAACCGCCGGGCACTGGGGGATTGCCAGGGGAGAGTGGAAATACGGGGTGGAATGAGGAGGATGGGGAATGGGCGTGAAGTGAAGCTCCCCACGGCGGGGCGGGGATTACCTTGTAGCAGGAGCCCGCAGACGCTGTAGAAGCGGAGAACCGCGCTGCGTTTCCAAATCATGGTCCTTTCTCTGCGGGTCTGGGGAAGGAGCGAGGCGGCGAGGAGATGCTGGCTGAGCGAAGCACACAGTGCGAGGGCTCCGCCGGTGTAGTCCTCCCGGCTCCCGCCGGACCCACGATCCCGCCGCTGCGGTGCTCGAACCTGCGCGGAAGCTGGTTGCCGGCAGCAGAAGCGGCGGCGGAGCACCCGCAGAACGCGGTTTCGCTGGGCTAAATAGTTTCTTCGGCCGCTGCTGGCGGCGGCGGTGCAGCCCCGACCCCCGATCTGCTCCGCCAGGCGCCGGTGTAGAGCTTGCCTTCCTTTCCGAGCCCGGGGCAAGTCCCGGAGCCCGCCCCGAGGCTGCTCGGGCAGGTGCTGCGGGGATGCCGGGTGCTGGGGAAGGTGCGGGCGAGGGCTCCGAGGAGTGCGGGTAGGTCACGGAGGGAAGGGGTGGGGGACAGGGGCAGCGAGCTGGCAGCTCCGCCGCTCGCGCTCGGGTGACCAGAGTCCTGGGAGGAGCGGCGGCGGCGGTGGGAGCAGCGCGCGGTAGCGGCGGCGGCGGCGGCTCCCGGATGCTCCGGCTGCAGCAGCAGCGGTGGCGGCGGCGGCGGCGGCAGCGGCGGCGGCGGCGGCGGCGGAGGCGGCGGCGGTAGCTCTAGCGAGCACCAGACACAAGGGCAAGCTCAGCGCGGCGAAGGCCCCGCCCCTGCCCTGGCCAGCGAGAGGCCCCGCCCCCCGACCAATAGAAACACGCCCGCCCACCGGAGCGGGCCAATGACAGCGGTGGGTGGGAGGAGACAAGAGCCGGGAAAAACAAACAGGCTTCTCAAGGACCCTTCGGGCAGGAAGCGCCGAAGCCCCCTTTCGCGCACTCGGGGCTGCTCTCACCTCCTTAGAGGTGTCCACGTGCTGACTTGCCGGGAAGACAGCCCTCCTCGGGAGCAGGTGCTGGGCCCCGGAGAAGGCTCAGCCAATCGCCGCCGCGAGGGGGCGGGGTTATCTTGTATTTTTCACCCCCCCCACCCCACCCCACACCCCCAGGTTCTGGGACCCGTGGTGCCAGGGCTGGTCCTGGGTGCGAAGTTCTGCGCGTTTGGATTCCTAGAGCAGATGGTGGCTGCACCTACCCACTCACCAGCTGCAGTAGCAGTCTTTACCGCTCCCAGCCACAAAAGGGAGAGATTGCAGAGGGCGTGGGAGAGGCTAAGTATAGGGCGCTGAACACCTACCTGCCGGCAAGAACGTGGGGATGAGAAGACTTGGAACTGAAGGGAAAATCACTTTGTTGGTGTTTTCCTTCAGGGATTTTGCATATTGCACGTCTGCGTCTCGGCGTGGCTCTGCGAGCCGCTGTGGAGCTACCGCTATCAGACAGCCCGGGTTCAAATTCCAGAGCTGTCACTTTTCGCTTCATACTACTTTGTGGTTGTTCACTTCACGGTTTATTTCTGAAGGCTTCTCAGTTACAAACCAAAGATGAAACTGATGTTTTTATTTTATTGTTTTACCATTGTAAGATGAAAAGGCAAACACGTAAGTGGGAGACACGCAGTTTGTGCTTTGTGAAGGGTAGTATAGCTGTGTAGAGGAATTTTTCTAATTGAAAATAACAGAAAAATGTTAGCAAACTTCTTTTAAAATTCCAACAATAGCTTTGAGAAGAGGAAATGTATTTTTTCTTTTTTGTTTTTATTTTTATTAATTACAGTTTATTCACTTTATATCCCACCTGTAGGAAACGTATTTTATTCAAGGATGTGACATAAAGTGGTCAGGAAAAAAAAAATCACTTATTACAAGCCAGTACCACGAAATTGAGCAAGAGAAATTAAATACACATTTTTTTCCAAGTGAGCTTAATTCGTAGTCTTGTCTCCAAGACCAGTTTTTAATTGGACCAAATTAGCAGATGATGGAGGAGTTCAGGAGTGTGTTGAATCAGTCACAGTGGAAACGGGGTGGCTTTGGAAACTTGCAGTCCAAAAGACTGAGGCCAAGAGGAGAGGCGAAAAGCACTTGGATGTCCTTCACATAAAGGCCCATTCATCTATCTCTCTGCCCACCCTTCTCCGCAGATTCTCAAATTTAAGGTGTGACATGCCCATAATAAAACTGTAAGAGGGGTCTGAAAGAATTGAAGGTAGTTGTCCACCATGAGCTTTAGCCCTCAGGAAAGATGGAAAGTCCATGGATACTGCTATCACTTAAATGATGAAGTCTTAATATCATAACCGTTGCTTCGGTGATTTGGTGTCAGAAAGCCTGTAATAAGTGGGAATGTCAAAAAAGGATGGTCTGATTTGATAATCAAGGTTACTGAGTTGCAGTGTGCACCCTTCTTCTGGCTGTACCCTGCAATCTGATCTCCTCTTAAGCATCCAAAGGAGTGGACTTAGATAATTTCTAAAGTTACAATAAGCATAAAAAGTAAAAGGAGACATTAATATTGTTATATTTAAGCTGGATGCTGTGGTTCATGTCTATAATCCCAGCACTCTGGGAGGCAGAGGCAGAGGCAAGTGAATCTCTGAGAGTTCGAGGCCAGTGTGGTCCCCAAAGTAAATCCAGGACAACCAAGGCTACACCGAAAAACACTGTCTCAAAAAAAAAAAGTTATATTCAAGAACACATGCCAATTGAGCAGGAATAGTCCAGCACCAGTGACTGATACTGTGATACAGACCATGTTGGATTATTGTCTGAAAACACAGCAGCATGTGATACTGGGAACTGAGAAATTTAGAATCTCAGATGGTACACGACACTCCCTGAATACAATTCTTCATGGAAACCATTCTGTATCAGTTTTGGAAGCACTGACCATTGGAATTATTTTGCCAGACACCCGAGAGAGAATTTCATCATTCTAATGAAATGGAAGACACTAGGCATCCAGGGACTTAGTATACATTATTATTTTAAGGAACTTCAAAGAACAGTTCTTAAAATAATCCAAAAAAAAAAAATCACTTCTTATAAAGTACTGAAGAAAACCACCCAATTCAAATAGTTTTTAAGAAAACATTAAAAGTTTGACTTGTGAGTCAAAGACCACGTGAGCAGCAACATCTTAGATACAAGGCACAGGACGCGTGTTTTTAGTCACTCAAGTCTGACAGTGAGAAACATCCAAATCATAAGCGCTGGAAATATTATTTTCATGTTCAAAATATAGATGTGGTCCACTCTCAAAGGGGAGTATTCTTAGATGGCATTAATTAGTTACTTTTTAAAAGTGTCAAACATGAGCTGGGAAGACAGGTATCTTTTAGAGGACCTAAGTTTCATTTTCAGTACTCACAGGACTGCCTGGAACTGTGACCTCTATTCCAGAAGGTCTGATACACTATTCTGGCCTATGTGGGTAAAAGACACCCCACACACACACACTACACAGACAAACATACGAGCTAAACAATCACATGCATAAAATATTTTAAAAGTTAAATTCTTTCAAATATTCTGTTTACTTATTTTAATAATTTAGAGAAAGTTCTTTCAAATGTTACAGATTTGTAATAGCATAAATAAATATTTTTTTCTGAAATCGACTGCAACTCTGGAATACACTTAATATCTTCAAATATATATTACTTTTTGCATGTAAGGCTATTATTATCTACATATATCATAAGTGTGACAGCAAATTACAATTAGCTGACTTCTTCTGATTCATCAGACAATGATTACATTTTACAAACTGACAAAAGATGACATCTATCTATGTGTTCCTAGTTGCACAAATACTAATTATGAAAACTACGTAGGAAAAATTATTTTTATATTGAAGCCTTACATTTCCTTTCAGTTCACGACAAAACTACTTCAAATTTAAATTCAATATTTTAAAAACAATTCAAAGTAGAAAGCAATGATTGAAAAGTAGGCCATTCAAGTTTGTCCCTTGACTGTTTATGAAAAAAATTCTTAATATTTCCCTGTGATGGTTTAATGACCTTGTACAACTTGTATTGTCTCACAATGATATGTGAATTTTCCTCTCAGTTGTACCATGGACATTATAATTCTGTTAACATAGTCATCACAGCAGAAGCTAAGCTTACTTGTAAGTTATAAATATTTCCACAGAAAGAATTAGGAATTATCATGATTGTAATGTTATTGCTATTTTTTTCTTTCTGGGAACAAAGTAAATTGCTTACAAATTTAATTGTAAATGCTATTAATAAACAGACCAGAAAAACTATTATACATCATCACTTTTGTACAGATTTCCTGAGAGTTGACATAGGTAAAAATTTTATGCTGCCTTTTAAAATGTCAAATGTATGTGAAATATTTAAGCATTTAAAATATACAACAATTATAGATTCCCAGGACTCAAAATCCAAAAAATCCATGCTAAATTGACTCTCATAGCAAATTGACTTATAGCAAATTGACCTAGAAAAAGAAATTTCATGGCCTGATGAAAATGTAGACCATTGTGGAAGAAAATTAGCTCATTGAGTACTGGAAGCATTGACTGTTATACTCCTTGCTCTCTGGCTTGTCACATATAATGTTAGCCACCAATGTGGCAAAGCAGTGAATAATTTATGGCTCTGGTATATACTAGATAGATCATAGTATAGTGCATGGTATTAATACAGAATACATAGGAGATATATGAAAGATGATAGCAGTATTAATTTCCTATAAATATATATTTGCCAGCTTTTGTTAGTCTTTTTAAAACATTCTGTATTCTCTTTCAAAATTCCATCTTTATTCCAGCCCACTCCACATGTCTTATGACTCAAGTTTTAAATTACATTGAAAATTGTATATAAAAGAGAAGAAAACAAATCCACAGGTACTTGGCTACTTACAACTTCACCATGGACCAGTTCTACTTTTAATATACATATACTAAATTGCAACATAATTATTATCTTTACAGTCTTTTATGCTAACTTATGCAGTCTTTTATGCTAACTTATGCAGTTACAATAGGATGAAAAAAATGTTTATGTTCCCTTTCAGCAGATCTCTTTCTCTACAGTTATTCAATTTAAATAAAGTATGCATCCATCCATACCTCTTTAAATCTCAACAAGATGGACAATAAGTTTCCTTAGATTTTTTTCCCCCAAACAAGAATACTTACCCTAGTTCATACAGTAGTGTATGAACCTGGAACTTAAAAGTCATATATTAGGTAAAACAGAAATTTTGTCAGTGACTGCAGATGAATGGAAACATCCTGAAGATGACTCTCTCAACCCTTGACTTTAATAAGATTACCTTCGTTTTTTTATTTAAAAATCTAATAAGATGAAAACATTTTCTCCACATCCACCTAAAATGGTTTCATAACTGGAATATAGTTTGAGAATGCCAGTTTTCTTCTTCACAACTACTCTCATTTGATCATCACAATGGTAACTGGAGAAATTACTTAGAGATTAGGATTGCACACTGCCCTTGCACAAGACTGGAGCTCATTTTCCAGCACCCACTTTATATGGCTTACTATTTATCTCAAGCTGCACAAAGAGCCAATGTCTTTGATATTTGGCAACCATTGTTTGCATGCATGGAACCACATGCCGAACTATGCACATACACATAAGTAAAATACAGTAAATTGGAACAACAGCAAATGGACCATTATGAATGCAGTTTTATTTATCAAGAAGTCTGTTCATCTGTGATGTTATCAGCAAGGAGTTTACAAATAAACCTCCTCTTCTCCTTTCCAGTGAATAAAGACAGTCCAGGTGCCTATTTGTATGTTTTCTCCCTCTCTTTTTGAAATAGGGAGATTATATTTTTTTAATCATTTCCTGGTCTTTTTATCCTGTTTTCTCTTCCCACAAAATGTAACTTATATATACAAAAATGTAGCGACTTGGACTTGGTGACTGAAAATGAAGCTAAAATATAAAATAAAACAGTAATTGTCCAACTGTCTTACATACTGAAGGAAAGGGTATATCTACACAAGACTTACTTGGTATAACTTGTATGAGTTCAGATTTCTTTTTATTTCCATGTGTGTGTGTGTGTGTTTGTATGTAGTTATGTATGTGTGCGAGTGTTTGGGTCCCTGTGTTTGTGTGTGTGTCTTCCAAAAATATAATTCCCTTAATAAATTATTCTAAATATTCTTTAGTGTAACTGCTCAAACAAATTCTTCATTTACATATAGAGATGTCTCTTTTCAAGAGAAGTTTGTATGGTTTAATCAACACACAAACTCGGTAGCAAATAATAAAATGCAGTATGAGCTTGATGGTTATCTGAGTTCCTATAACAGATAATTTCCTGTCTGATTCTCAAGTGTTCTTCAGTAAATAGTTTGAAATAAATAGGTAGGAATAACTACAACCATTTTTAAAAGTATATTAACACGTTGTAGTTGTATAAATAATTTATTCTAAGTCCTTGAAGTGTTCATATAATTTGTTTTGATTATATTCATCTCCAACTCCTCCAGGTCTAACCTCCATTTACTACCTGCCCAAATTTGTGTCCTCAGGTGTTTTTTTAGTCTATGTAGTAGTGGTTGTAAAATTAATGTTCTCCACGTACTCCTGGACATGTGATCCCCTGGGGCTTCACCAACCTAAGGGAGACCACATCCTTAAATGGAATGGACACGCCCACGCCTAGGGACTACTGATTCCTAATTGCTTCTCAGACAAGAACAGGACTTTGGGTCCATCTTCCTCTTAATGCTATATTTTACTTTTCTTGTGCATGTTGTCAAAATAGCTGTGAGTCATACATGCAACTCCCCTCCTGGGTCTGAAAACACACTTTTTTTGCGATCATTTGCTGCTTCTGGCTTTTCACAATCTTTCCATCTCCTCTTTCACGAAGAACTCATTCTTTAGATGGGGCAGTGTATTCTAGATGCTCCATTTAAGGCTGAACACTATGCAGTCATTTAAAAAGCATTTATACTTTTAAATGCTAGTGACTGCTTTAGAGTGAATAATTTAATTCCCTCGTTTTAGGATTTTCTTTATATTTATATTAGTGTTTAATAGGACTCTCATTAAAAATATCATAGGCCACTTCCGTGGAAAAAGCCAAATAGAACAGTAATATAGAAACCAACTAAGGTCTCAATTTTTTTTATCCTGTTTAATTAAATTAGAGAAGTTGCATTATGAGCTCACATAACTTAGGCAGAAGAAATATCAAAACATTATTATTTTACTCGAGTCTTTGTAATTCCAAGATAACTTGCTATCATATAATTCTATTTTTCAAGGTAATATGAAACACTAGACATCATCAAATAAGAGAAATGAGTAAAGAAATAAAACATTTTATGTTAAAAACCTAAAAATTACTAAATGTAGAGAGGATAATTTAAGAAATGTATCTATAAAGTAATATCAAAATTATGATATTCTAATATAAGGCTTATTGAAAAATAACCCTGTGTTATGAGCTAGGCAGTCACTAAGAGTGACTACTTAAATTTCAATTTAAATTAGTTTAAATTAAACTAATTACTATCTATTAATTTTCCTCACACTAATAAATATTTTTTTATTTTTCATTTTTATTTATTTTTATTTTTTTACTTATTACAATTTATTTACTTTCTATCTCAGCTGTAGCCCTCTCCTTCATTCTTTCAAAATCCTGCCCTCTCTCCCTCCCTCTTCTTCTCCCTTGCCCTTCCCCCAGTCCAAAGCCAAATTAATACTCTTGACTAGAAAGGACTGTTATGACCACATACACATAAACAAAGAATATTTGAGTTAGCAATGGACGTTCTCTTGGTATTGTATTAGTCTTATTCTTCAGAAAATTTATACATTAATCCTTTCTTATCCTCCCTTCTACATTCCACAGTTTCTGTTAACCACTCTCAACTTTAGCTCAAAACGATTAGGTGGAAAATACCAGAAATAAACTACTTTCATCTTTAAAAAAAAATACCAGTCACATCACATTATTGCAATTTCTATTATACACTACTTTTATGTATTGCTTAAACATGCTATTTATAATTTAGACCTTTAAATTGGTATACAGAGTGAATGAGATATGGATTTCTTTTTTTAAAATATTTATTATTATTATTAATTACACTTTATTAATTTTGTACCCCCATAAGCCCCTCCCTCCTCCCCTCCGGATCCCACCCTTCCTCCCCTTTCTGCATGCATGCCCCTCCCCGAGTCCACTGATAGGGGAGGTTCTCCTCTCCTTTCTGATCTTAGACTATCAGTTCTCATCAGAAGTGGCTGCATTGTCATCTTCTGTGGCCTGGTAAGGCTGCTCCCTCCTCAGGGGGAGGTGATCAAAGAGCAGGCCAATCAGATTATGTCAGAGGCAGTTCCTCTTCCCATTACTATGTAACCCACTTGGACACTGAACTGCCATGGGCTACATCTGTGCAGGGGTTCTAGGTTATCTCCATGAATAGTCCTTGGTTGGAGTATGAGTCTCTGGGAAGTTCCCTGTGTTCAAATTTTCTTGTTCTGTTGCTCTCCTTGTGGAGTTCCTGTCCTCTCCAGCTCTTGCTATTTCCCACTTCTTACATAAAATTCCATTCACTCTGCCTCTACCCTGCAGACTATTAAAGCAGATGCTGAGCCTGATGGCCAACTGTCGGGCAGAGTGAATGGAGATATGGATTTCTTATTAGTGATTCCTACCTGGTAGCCTATAGTGTATCCCGCCCCCACCAGGAGTGTGAAGTTACTAAGATATATCTCCAATGTGGGTGTATGCTAAGAAGTTGTTTTGCCTATAGATACTAAGTTTTGTTCAATACCTTCAAGCCTAGGCTAGTGACCCTTAAATAAAATGATACAGTTCCAGTTTCTGATGTTTCATTGTATTTTTCAACTCACCTGGCCATGGAACTCTCATTTATCTGATAAATCATTTATCCTATCCTGTTAGAAAGGCAATTAATGAATAAGATCATTGTTTGAATTCATAGATCCAGTGAAAAAGCTCCATATTACTGGTGGTGAGGGTACTACCCTTTAGGCCAAAGATTGATCAGAATAAGAATGGATTAGATTTCTTGGTTCTGTTGCTCTCCTTGTGGAGTTTGTGTCCCCTCCAGGTCTTTCTATCTCCTCCTTCTTTCATAAGATTCCCTGCACTCTGCCCAAAGTGTGGCTATGAGCCTCAGCATCTTCTTTGATATCCTGCTGGGTATAGTCTTTCAGAGGTCCTCTGTTATAGGCTCCTATCCTGTTCCCTGTTTTCTCCCTCTTCTGCTGTCTATCCTGTTTGGCTTTCTGAGAAATAATCAACTTACCCAGGGTCCTCCTTCTTGCTTAGCTTCTTTAGGTGTACAGATTTTAGTATGTGTTGGGCCCAAGGGACTTTTCTGAGACTGATACTCCAATCAAGGACCATGGATAGAGATAACCTAGACCTCCTGCATGGATGTAGCCCATGGCAGATCAGTATCCAAGAGGGTATCCAAGTAAGGTGATCTTTGATCACCTCCCCCTGAGTGAGGAGCAACCTTGCAAGACCACAGAGGAGGACAATGAAGCCAGTCCTTATGAGATCTGATAGGTTAGGGTCAGATGGAAGGGGAGGAGGACCTCCCTTATCAGTGGATTTAGAGAGGGACAGGGAGGAGGTGATGGAGGGAGGGTAGGATTAGGAGGTAAGGAAGGAAGGGGCTACAGATGGGATACAAAGTGAATAAACTGTAATTAATTAAAAAAAAAAAAGGAATGGATTAGAAGGGCAAAGCCTCCCAGGCTTTCCAAAATGTGGCATTGTTTGGCTTTCAGAGCTTGTTCCTAGTTCTTGGAACACCAAACCCTCACTCTAGTACTTACACTGGAGCCTCCTTATTTCCATACATAGCTGCTTCCTAGGCTTTTCCTCTCTGAGAATCTATTACAGTGTATTTGATCATGCTCACTACGTTCTCGCAATTCCAGCAACCTCACAGCCTTTCCTTATCTGCCCTCTTTGTGACAAAAATAAATCAAAGGAAAACAACAACAGTCACCATCCACAGTGGGTGGTGAAGCCCCTACTTACCCATGTGTAAAAGATAAGTATTCAGACTGTAATTGGAATTATGTCAATTAGGTAAAGCTGTGATTGTAGATTCTTCTTCACGATCCCTGGTTTCAGTAGTCCTGTATTCTAGGTCCTTTTATCTTACATGACCCAACCTTGGGTTATTCAGAAGTTAAGACTCTTAATTAATAAATCTTAATCAAGAAAATGCCTCCCGAGGATTGGCTGGTAGGCAAATCTGTAGGATATTTTCTTGATTAAGAATTAGTGTGAGCAGGCTCAGCCCATTACCAGTGGTGCCTTCTGGGCAGGTGGTCTTGGAGAGTGTACAAATTTGGAGTGAGCAAGTCCTAAAGTGCAAGCCAGTAAACAGCACTCTTCTGCATAGGCTCTTGCCTCCAGGTTTTGACATGTTTTAGTTCCTGCCCTCACTTCACTCAGTAGCTGTAAGCTGAAATAGACTTTTCCTCCAGAAAAGCATTTGGTCATGGTGCTTTATCACAGCAGCAGAAATTGTAATTAAGATAGCTCAGGTAGTTGGCTAGGTTTCCAGTACCAAGCATTATTTCCTTCTTGTTGAAAGGCCTTAAGTCTCATGGGGCCTCAACCCTAAACAAAGAGCTACAGAAATTAAGGAATGCTGAGTGGGATAAATAGTCTTCCCCAAGGAAGAGCTCCCAAAAATGATTATTCAATAACAAGTGGTCAACCTTGAAATCATATACACATACGCAATATTATACGTACTGAGAAGGTTATATTTATGTATTTAGGAATGTGTGTGTTAGTTATGAATTTAAAAAAAATGAGGGGTGGATAGGAAGCATTGAAGGGAAAAAGGGAAGAAGAAAAAGATGTAATTATACTTTAATTTCAAAATTCATTAAAAAAAATATCACCAGGAAGTGGTCATGACCTCCTTTAATATACTTGGGAGGCAGAGGCAGGAGGATCTTTATGAGTTCAAGGCCAGCCTGGTCTATACAGTGAGTTCCAGGACAGCCTAGGCTACACAGAGAAAGCCTGTCTCAAAACACAAAGAGAAAATCAACCAAAACATGTTTTAAAAAATTAAGGTTAATTTGTCCACTCCATATGCTTTTGAATATATGACCATCCCTGGAACCTGGTCAACTTCCCAGAAGTCACAGAGAACACATTCTCTTTCTAACAGCTGTCAGTTGATAAGAGCTTCTCATCTATGTGTGGAGATTCATGGGCACTTCCCTCTTTCATATTGGGATTTATTATAAATGATATCGGCTCACATATACAACTGCTCTGTTATGTCCTGAAAACACAGTTCTGTTGTAGTCTTTCAGCCTTCTTTATCCCTCTTTTGCCCACAACTTCGTAAATTTTTTGTATTGTGACCTTTTTTACATAAAGAATTTTCACTAACCCTAGGTAGATAAGCATGTACATTGGTATGTAAATCAATAATTAGGCCTATAATAATAAGGCGTAAGTACATATATTTTAAATCAGGTTTTGATATACAGCTTTTTGTTAAGGACTAAAATAAATTAGCAAACTTCTGAGAGGGTTTGCTTGGTTTTTTGCATGAAGAATTAAATATCTGTTGAATATTTGAAACTGCAGGATTTAAAATATATTCAACATTTCTTCAAGTTGGATGATATTTTGGTTTTATGATCGTCAATAATGAGAATGCTGCTTTACATAAATACATAGAACAAAATGTCAGAAGTACGGTGAGGACCATTTCATAAAATGTTACAAATTCTGCCCTATCCAAAGCCAATATTCATTTAAAAACTTAGCAAGTCAAATGGTAATTTTTAAAAACAAACATTCTAATTCAACACAATATAAATATATGTTGATTGCATAATTGTAGACTCTGGAATAAAGGCAAAAGTGATACTTAAAGTCCGTGTTTTCCATATGTATCATGTTTGCAGAAAAGTAAGAAACTTTGTATTTGCAGAGACATTCTGTGCTTTGTTGTGTTGAACCTGAGCCATGGTGTTTCAGGTTCTGTGTGCTGACATTTCATGATGTGAAGGCATGTGCAGTCTTCACTCTACATTACATGTGCTTGGAAAAAAAGCTTCAGAGAAGTCAATGATGCAATAAAGGTCAGCACTGCTAGAAATGCTTCGAATTCATTACACATTGATTTTGTATTGGCTTTTCATTATTACATGCATAAAACTTTGACGTTTTGCCAAATTTTCCTGATCTTGTTTTTTGTTATGTGATCACAAGAGGTTCAGTAAGTCTTAATTTAAAAAGTAAGCCTGACTATGACCTAATGATTTGACCAAATTTGATCAGTTATTAATCTTTTGGCGGAGGTTGACATAATAAAAATCAAATTAGTTTAAACAAAATAATGAAATGCTGTTGCCCCATTTAGCTTCAATGCCTAGAGAGGCAAGTGAGGGCTGCACAAACACACTTTAGATTAAATAAAGTCTAGCTATGTTCTCACCATTGTTAGGTCTTCTTTTAATAAAGGGTAGGAGGGACAAGAAACTTAGACGTTCCTTCTCTCCTACATTGAAGATATCTGAAAACCAAAGAACTATCTCTTCACAGCATGGTCAACAGTCCTCAGGAGCCACTGAAGATGTAGGTTTTAATTAAATTTTCCTACTAGATGCAGTATGAATAATTTCTAAAAAGATTCTGGAAAAACAGAATGAACCAGATGTTGGCTACCAAACACAATAAAATAATAAAATGTGATACAAAGAACACTTATCTTACCAATAATGGTAACTCGTTGCTCACACTCTTTAGAATGAAGTGGTACATAACTATCTTCAACACTTCGCACAACACAATAGGGTCTCAATAAATAGACAAAGATCAAATAATCAGACTGCACTAAAAAGTTATTATTACTAGCATGTTTTTTAAAAGGATTATCTCAGGTAGTTATGAAACCAAAGGAATTTTCTCTGCTTTGTATGATAGCTCATAATCGTGTGCATCTCATTGTCAATTGGCTCTTGAAAACCAACAAGTAAACCCTGATTTCCTGCGTTTTTATCCTATAGCACAAACATGATTTCTAGGACTCCTAGAGTCATATCCTTATTACTGCGTGCACACCTTTCCACCCCTTTGTGTGTCTCACACAATTGCCTCCCTTTAATTTCTTATATTTTTATTGCTACTTCTCTAAATTGTCAGGTTATTTTAAGTACTTCTATGAGGGAAGAAACAATAACAACATCACACTGGATTTGCTCCTGATATGTTTACTAAATATTTGTTAGACATGTAAAAAATATAAGTCAACCAAACTGCAAGCATGAACACCACTATTTATTATTATTATTATTATTATTATTATTATTATTATTATTATTTTAGAAAAGAGTATAATATTTTATTTAGAATTTGGAAAGAAGCTTATTTGAAAGGACTCTACATGTTTAAAATTGCTTGCTAAGACAATCCTTATACTTACTAAGTTTTATAGTTGGCTATAGAATGACCACCAGGACTTCGGCATCTCAAGGAAGAATTAAAGCAACATGAAAACAGAAATGTGGGAGATGCAATAAATAAAAATGGATTCAGTGCTTAAGACAAGAATATAAGAATTTGATGTTGAATTGAATATATCTAGTGTATGGATGCCTAGTTAGCTTCTTACTGAACAAAAAATTTTAGATTGTGACCTTGAGCTGTCTTTGAAGAGATAGTTTGTGATGCAGGAAATTCTAAAGTAATACTTAGATTTTGATTTTCTTCACTATGCAAAAACAAGGTGAGACATCAAAGTTATTACTACTACAAAATTAACTTTGTGCCATGTGCTCAAACTTCACAATTTAAAAATCCTACCGGCACGGAAATTAACAATGATGATGAAGATGTTGACGATGGCTTCGATGGCATAGAGAAGTTTCTGAAACACCAGGACATTTTGCCTCAGCATATATTAAAATGCCTATATATATACATTCTATAAGTGAAAACTGGCCCTATTTTTGAAGATTTCTCAGATGTCTCTCAAGACTTCCTAAGAAAAAAATTTCCACAGGTCTTTCATGCAAAAGGTTTCTGTACTTAAAACATATTTACAGAAATGGCATTATCAAATATCATTTGAAAATGTCAATGCCTTTCCTTAGGCACACTAGGCTTCTATATTTTTTCATTTTCCCACTTGTCCTCCTATTATTTCTATAGTTCATATTATCCTTCCAACTCATAAACTAGGTCCCATGCTTTCATTATTGGTCTGCATTCCAAATACCCTGGAGGTCTTTTATTCCTATCATATCTTCTACTTTGCATGCCTTGAAAAGAAAAGACAAGAACATAAAAATGTCCTTGTTTCTGGGGATTTTCTAGAGAATCATTTCTCAATAACTGGAACAAAAAAAAAAAAACTTCTGTTTTAACTAATTAAATTAACAGCTCTCAGATAACATAGCCAATCCTAACACTCTGATTTTACATTTACAAGAATTATTCGATGAATATGGTCAGCTATGTCCTTTTGAGCATAAATAAAGGCAGCATCACTATGTCTAAAGCCATATCTATTGGTTTATATAATTTAATAGACTAATATTTTCCCATGTCTGCACATTTCTGCTAGATACTCATCACATCATTCTCCATCTACTGAGATAGAATGATTTAAATGAGAGTGAATTTTGCTCTCAGCTACCATGTGTTTTGGAAGAAACAGCCTGTAGCTAAAGTTGTCTTTTCTGCTGGCTTTACATACTGGAAGAACTGTGAATTATAGTTGAATTTCAGCAATCTAAATTTAACAATGGTTTGCATTGTAGAAGCTATATTTATATTTATGATTTTAATAAATAATAAATTTAAACAGCACCTGTGTTATTACAAATTTTGATATATTGCAAATGATTAGACATTACAGACTAAAATATTAACTTTGCAAATAAGTCGTTTGTTAGTAAATGGAATTGCTATTTGCCCTAGTTTTGCATAGACTTGTATACACTATCACATATACATACATGCATGCACTCATGTACACACACAAACACACACAGAGACACATGCATTTCAAGAACTAGCCCTTCCAAAGAGGAAATTGAAGAATGGTGGGGAGAAGAATTGTTGGCTTATATTAGACATGTGACTTTCCATCAGATGAAATACCTTTTTTGTCGTCTTGTGTTTCACTCACAACATGCAAACAGAGAAGGAAAGAATGTCAAAAATGTCATCCTGGAGCTGGGGTGGCAGTGGGTAAGGGTGCTTCATCTACAATAATAAGAAACTGAATTTGCTGAGTAGTATTCCTTTGTGTAGATGTACCACAATTTCTGTATCCATTCTTCAGTTGAGGGGCATCCGGGTTGTTTCCAGCTTCTGGCTATTACAAATAAAGCTGCTACAAACATGGTTGAGCAAATGTCCTTATTGTGTACTTGAGCCTCTTTTGGATATATGCCTAGGAGTGGTATAGCTGGATCTTGAGGAAGCTCTATTCCTTGTTGTCTGAGAAAGCACCAGATTGATTTCCAGAGTGGTTGTACAAGGTTACATTCCTACCAGCAGGGGAGGAAGATTCCCCTTTCTCCACAACCTCTCCAGCATGTGTTGTCACTTGAGGTTTTGATCTTGGCCATTCTGATGGGTGAAAGGTGAAATCTCAGGGTCGTTTTGATTTGCATTTCCCTGATGGCTAATGACATTGAGCATTTCTTTAAGTGTTTCACTGCAATTAAAAACAAGGAAATCATGAAATTTGCAGGTAAATGGTGGGATCTGGAAAAGATCATCCTTTTCTGGGATAGTGAGCTATCCCAGAAGCAGAAAAACACACACGGGATATACTCACTCATATAGACATATAATATAGGATAAACCTACTAAAATCTGTACACCTAAAGAAACTAATCAAGAGGGAGGACTCTGGCTAAAATGCTCAATTCCCACTCCGAAAGGCAAAGAAGAAGGACACCAGAAGAAGAAGAAAACAGGAAACAAGTTAGGAGCCTCCCACAGAGAACCTCTGAAAGGCTCTGCCCTGCAGACTGTCAAAGCAGATGTTGAGACTTATGGTCAAACTTTGGGCAGAGTGCAGCGAATCTTATGAAAGAAGTGGGAAATAGTAAGATCTGGAGAGGACAGGAACTCCACAAGGAGAGCAACAGAACCAAAAAAATTGAACACAGAGGTCTTTCCAGAGACTCATACTACAACCAAGTACCATGCATGGAGATAACCTAGAACCCCTACACAGATGTAGCCCATGGCATTTCAGTGTCCAAGTGGGTTTCATAGTAATGGGAACAGGGACTGCTTCAGACATGAACTGATTGGCCTGCTCCTTGATCACCTCACCCTGATGAAGGAGCAGCCTTGCCATGCCACAGAGAAAGACAATGCAGCCACTCCTGATGAGACCTAACAGACTAGGATCAGAAAGAAGAAAAAGAAACACTCCCCTACCAGTGGACTTGGGGAGGGGAGTGTGTGGAGAAGGGGGAGGAAGGGAGGAATTGGGAGGGGAGGATGGAGGGAACTAGAGGGGGGATACAAAGTAAATAAAGTATAATTAAAAATAAAAAAAGGAATAAAAGAATTGGAAAGAAAAAAAAGAAACTGAATTTGCATTTGTGATACCATTTCAAATGCTCGGGAAATAATGGATGCTCTTGTAATCTCAGAGCTCTGGAGACAAAGACATAAGGATCACTGACTTTTGCTGCCTGGAAGTCTACCCCAGGATAAGGAAGCTGTTTCACATGGAAATAACTCCGAGTGATATAGCAGGACACAGGATGACCTCCTCTGGATTCTGCATGCTCAGGGGGTATGTACAGCCATGTACAGCTGCGCAAGTAAGCATACACCAAATACAAAACACACAAATGCACACACACACAGCACACAAAGCAAAAGAGCATTATCACTAAGATCACCAACAAGACATTTCTGCATGCCTCCAGGTTTCCTTGTACAATATGGTCCTTCAGGCATAGGAAAGATATTCTCCCTACTCTCACTACTGCAATTCGCCACAGGGTTGTTTCGCTTTTGTTTTCCTGTTCAACTACATATTCTGATCAGTCTGTGATGTTTCTCAAAAAAAATTTGTTCCTTTAGTAGCTACTAGAACTTTCCTTCCTAGGAATGGGTTAGGTTCTTTAGAATTATGCTTGCTCAAAGTCATGAATGTCCCCTTCACCCTGTCATGTTTACAAGGGTTATTTAGTAGTATGACATTTCACGGCACAGGACACAGACCACAATTTAGAAGCTGTCTAGCCCATCTGCAAAAGTTTGTCCCTTTGCTCTCTAAACTTGAATTTGATGCTGAAAAGACCAGAGTAAAGGATTGCTGTATAAACCATCAAAAGAGAGTGCAGTCTCTGCTGAATTCCCCGGGAGTGGAAGGTTCATTTTCTGCCTTGTCTCCAAACCTCCACTAAAACTGACATCTCTCAAATGATAGATAACCATGTGAGTTTCTCTAATAAACACTGACCTGTTGCCATTTTAATTTTGACTTAAGGGACCGTATGTTCTCTCATTCCAATACCATACAGTATCCTACGTATTAAGAGTCCTTTCCTCATTTTTACCCTTCAACTTGGAGTGGGCTATAAGGACCCTTGGCAATGGAAGCTGCAGCTGATGTTTCTAAGCCAACCTCTTGAGTAGACTAAGATAGACCACCTACAGAGCCACATTTTATCTGGTATTAATATTGTACTGTTTAGTTATGTTTCAGCGTATGTGTTTTCTATGCTGCTGGGCTTACTAGAATGTTGGTTCTTGTTTTATTTCTTTCAGTGTTAATTTTATTATCTCATCAGAGTCTTCTGTTCCAGAATAATCAGGTGAAATCAGAAATCCACCCATTACTGCATTTTAAAGTCCAACCCTCACGATTTACAGCTAGACTTTTTCTTTACCAGCATAATGTAACTATAGTTTCACATTAACAAAAGCTCTTCTGCCATCTTCTTCCTAAACACCCTGTGAAGACACTCCTTTCCCAATCATTCTATGTTTGCCTCAGCTGTGTCTGCTTCATAAGGCCTGTGTGAACTGCTAGCATTCACCAAGGCATCTGCTAAGGCACTGACTGCCAGAATCTATACTCTACGTGTAACACAAGATCAAGATGCAGTAGCCAGCATCCTGAAGTCCTCCAAATTTGGCCAAGGTCCTCCTTACTTTAGCAGGAGCCCATGCAGCCCCTGCCTTTGCTTATGCTAATCCTCCCTCATAGCTCTCATCTGCCAAGGCAGCCTGTATGCTGAAGCCTCATGTGCAGTGTACAGAAGCTAAAAGCCGAGAGCATCCTTGTCAATACCCGATAGACTCAACATAAGCTGCTGTACACCCTGAGGTCAAACGCCCTAGAGCACGAAGTTCAAAATTGTGTCTTTATTCCCACCCCCTAAAAAACTCTGCCTCAAACTCTCTTTTTAGTTTTCGTGTCATAGTGCCTTAATTATACAAAAATTTGAAAGGACTTTGAATATCTCAGTATTTCTGTTCTCCATAGCTTGGGGTTTAAACAAACAGAGGAAGAAATTACTCACTTAGGAAAATAATAGTAACCTCTTTAGAGTAAAATGGGTAGTAGCTTGAAGTATGTGTGTGTCCATTTACATGAGTATATGGAAAAATAGCATTTTTGCCACATGCCTATCCAAAATGAACAAAAGAAACAGATTTCAGATAGACAATTGAGCTTGATCAAATCAGTCTCACCAAATTCCACTAGGGTAGCGTGAGTACAGGGATTGAAGGTACCAGGAACAAAACTGCCATCAGACTCCCCGGCAAGAAATAGCTAAAGATCTCTGAATGTACACTATTATAATCACAAAATAAATATAATTATTTTGTAATGAGGATATTTTCCACTCAGAGTACTATACCATATGTAGTAGTCATTTCCCAAGTTAGGTGGTGGTGGTTATTTTAAATAGAACTCATACAGGAAACACGGCACAGTAACAGAAAGGATCGGGAAAATTAGATTATGTACAACAATCTTCCTGTGGAATAGACAACATATTGTAAAATGGCTTTTGATGGCATTTTTTTTCTTGCAGTGACTCTAACATGTGAGTAATGAATGTTGTAAGTTTCTATCAACTGTTTGTGGTACCTACATTTCACAGTTGTTTCTCTTGTAACAGGAATATGGCCTTGGTGAGATAAGATTAGGAAGCAGTAGCTCGAAAATAGCAGGTGAGAATTTTGTGTTGATGCTCACCACATGAGGACTATTTGGTATAAAAAGAAGCCAGGAAAGATGGATATTGGGATCTAAGGACATGGACACATTTAAAGGATAACTCATCATGCCATCTGTGGTTTTATCACCAAAGGTTCTTTAATTCAAGCCTTCTCCCCAACAACTTCATAGTGAATGGCAGTATAGACTTAATTTTGATTTCCCAATAATTTATTGGTTGAGATATATATTTCCAAATGACAGTGCTTGGAAACAGGACATTCAAAGGCTATTAGGTCATGAATTTGGAGCCTATTCAAACAGCATTTTATGGACAAAACCACAAAAAGCACATTCACCTCTTCTGTTGTGTGAGCACACAGTAAGAGAGCATCATCTACAAAGCAAAATGTGCCTTGTCCACACACTATGCATGCTAGTTTCTTGGATTGGACTTGCCAGCTTCTAAAATGTTGGAAATAAATGCCTGCTGTTCATAAGCCATTTGGCTTACAGGATATCCCTCAACTGAAGAATAGATGCAGAAATTGTACATTTAAACAATGGAATACTACTCAGCAATTAAAAACAAGAAAATGATCAAATTTACAGGCAAATGATGGGAACTAGGAAAGATCATCCTGAGTGAGGTAACCCAGAAGCAAAAATATACATATGGTATATGTTCACTTATAAGTAGTTATCAGTCATATAATATAGGATAAACATAGTAAAATCTATAGTCCTAAAGAAGCTAAACAACAAGGATAACCTTAGGGAAGAGGCTGACACCTCACTTAGAAGGGCAAACAGGATAGACATTGGAAGTAAAAGACAAGGAACAGGACAGGAGCCTTCTATCAGGGACCTCTGAAAGACTCTAACCATCAGGGTATCAAAGGACATACTGAGATTCATAGCCAAACTTTGGGCAGAGTAAAGGAAATATTATGGAAGAAGAGGGAGATAGAAAGACATGGAGGGGACCCAAGATCCACAAGGAGACAAACAAAGCCAAAAAAAAAAAAAAAAGAAAACTGGGATCAGGGGTTCTGCAGAGACTGATACTCCAACTAAGGACCATGCATGGAGAGTAACTAGACTCCCTACTCAGAGGAAGCGCATAGGCTGCTCAGTTTCCAAATGGCTTCCATAGTAAGGGGACAAGGGCTGTCTCTGACATGAACTCAGTGTCTGGTTCTTTCATCTCTTCCTCCTGGAGGTGCAGCTGTGCCAGCCACAGAGGCAGATGATGCAGCCAACCTTGATGAGACCTGATGGGGTAAGGTCAGATAAAAGGGGAGGAGGTCTTCCCCTATCAGTGGACTAGGGAATGGGCATAGGGAGAGAAGAGGGAGGGTGAGTTGGACTGGGAGGAGATGAGGGAGAGGGCTACAGCTGGGATACAAAGTGAATAAAGTATAATAAATAAATAGATAGATCAATGAATGAATGAATGAATGAATGAATGAATGAATGAATTTTGAAAACAAAGCAAATTTAAAAAAAAAAAAAAACCTGGATAGATAATGAGAAGGAAAATCATGGGTACCTCGACCTAACAAAATGAACACTTCCAACACATGTCCTTTTGTTTAAAACAATTAATTATAGTTGTAAGTATCTGGTGTTGATGTCACAAAAAAGCATAAAAGAAGCCTGGTGCAGTGGGGGCACACACCTCTAATCCCTGCATTCAGGCAGGCGGAGGCAGGCAGATCTCTGTAAGTTTGAGGCCTGGTCTACAAATATTTCCAGGGCAACCAAGGCTACAACTCTGTCTTGAAAAACAAACAAACAAACAAACAAACAAACAAAAAACCGCATAAAAGGTGATTCCTAAAAACTGTCATTGTCTTTTGTACCTGCTACAATTTTCTGTTAGTGTGGACCACACTGGAGTAGTGTGTCTAGTAAGTCTATCCATGGTGAGGGGAATTCAGGTAACAGGGACTCATTTCTAGAGTAAAAAGAAGAAAATCCCCTTTGATATGGAAATGCATTTCCTGTCACTTGGGCAATCTAGCCTCAGAAATGGGAATGTTGTGAATGTAACAGACCCTTTCATTAAATGATGTTTTATGACAGCGTATTTTTTGTATTGGAACATTTAATAAGGTCATAAAAAGAATATTCCTTCAGACTCTTTCAAGAGGACAGTTTTACAGCAGTCATTATATATAACAATTATATCAGGTGCAACCTTGAAGAAGTTTTAAAAATTTAGGTGGTATTTTGAGGTTCTTTGCAGGTAAATGTGTTTTTTTTTTTAAATAAAAGTAGAAACTACATTATATGATTCAGAATTTGTGTTTTAAGAGTCTATTTAAATATACTATTTTACAATATCATCTTCAACTGTAATCATTTTTGTTTTTTCATGTATGAAATTCTAAGTTTATTTTTTTTAATCTGTCTTACAAAACTTGCCCAGAGAGGGACTGGAGAGATGGCTCAGTGGTTAAGTGCACTGTTTGCACTTAACCAGAGGTTAAGAGGTTCCAAGTTCGGCAAACACATGGTGGTTCACAGCCATTTATAATGGCTTTTTTGTGGCATTCAGGTATACATGCAGATAGAGCACTCATACACATTTAAAAAATCGAAGAAGAAGAAAAAAGAAAAAATAAACTTGCCCAGAACAAAGAGATAAAATCATAACCATAGAGCTGATTAGAGTATTCAGACTTTGGTTATAGTATACAGACAAATCAAGATGGAACTAAACTGGAAATGTTCTTTCCTCTGGCTTTTGTTCACAGTGCTGAACGGTGTTATACAAGCTGTTGGTGAAGAGAATTCGTCAGTGGTTTCCCAGCTGTAGACCGTATGTCCTACAAGACCTACCCTCTAGACACGATAGCCCTATTGGTACAGTAGTGGCACGACAATTCTAGGGACAACAGCCACTTTCCAACTGTATTTGAGGTCCACACGTTATGCTCTAAACCCAGTGAAGCCTATGGCTATTGAGGATCTGAATCTGGGTGGAAACATGGTAGTGTTATTTCCCCAAAGGAACAAGTTACCAAATTGCCTTTGAAATAATTGTATCTATATGCAGTCTGCGGAAGAGATATTCCATTTTGTGTAGAGTAAGTCCTGAGCTTTAATATCTGGTCAGGGTGCTGAGAATGAGTGTCTGGTAAGCATTTAGCCTTATATCTACACCACTCTATCACCCCTCTCCAGGGTCCAGAGACCAGCAGAGAAGGGAAAAGAGAAGGAATTTAAGAGTTAGATGATGGGTAAGAGTGATGTGAAAGGCTGTAATCCAGATATGGCATTGGTGTTGCAAGCAGGAAGAGAAGGCAGCTGTGACTACCAGAACAAATTGAGCCCTCCAAATTACTAACATGAGTTGATGGAATATCATGGAACTCACCCCTTCCTGAGCAGCTAATACCTGTCAGTGGTTTATTTGTCCAAAATAATGAAGAAAAATGATTCACTGGACAATTAATGTTTCTACCTTACCTGAAAGGGTTATTTATTAGGTACAATTTATAATTAACAAACTAAACATACAAAACTCTAAACATAGCCTCAAATACATATTGACTATATTTTCTGTTTAAAGTTATGTGGATAGTTTAACATCAGGTAAACACCTGTGAATTTCTCTTAAATTCAGGGAAAATGAAAAAAATTCATAACTGATAATATGTGAATAAAGATAAGTAGAGGACAGCACACCATCAGCTGTGATAGAGTGCTTTGCTTTTATTTTATGTTTACTTGGAATGAGCAGGAACGCTCTCACTTTTGTGAGTTCAAATATATGCTGTCTATGCACAAATGAAATCAGTCTCAATATAACGGTGCTCATCTAGAAAGAATGTATCAGAACTTTCACAAAATATCCCAATGCTCATGTGTGGATTTAAATCTGCTCCCTTCACCACCTTATCTACACAACCTACCCTTAATGGGGAAAGCTGTTCCATTTGAATGACGTTTTTAAAAAATACAAAATACATTGCTGAACCTGGAGTTTATTTTACAGTGTTTCCTTGTTAAACTTCTTAAACTTGTGTTGACATTTATTTCTCTATGGATTCCATTAAGCTTTTACTTTTGTTAAAAACAATCTAGATTAGGGGAAAAAAGTGCTTTCTTTAAATTGTTAATCTTTAATGATCCTTATGCTCATTTCAAAGTTGCAACATAGTGGTACAAATAGCTTTTTTAGAGAGGTTTGCCGTTTTGTAATTTGTTTTATCAGAAATTCCTCCAACTCTTATTTTGTAAATTATTCTCTTTGAAATTAAAGAACTGCATAATTGCACCTTCATTTCTTAAAAATAGCACTTAACATTTCTGTAACAATTTTCAAACATTTCCTCCATTCCTACTCAGTATTGTATTAAAATTACCTAAGCTTAAGTCATTATTTTTCTCTTTTCCTCTTTCAACAATGCTTAAAACCAATTCTTTACCTTGTACATGAAGCATATTCTTCATTTCCCCCTTTAGAAGTTAGGAGTAGATCGCTTTCTCTCTCTCTCTCTCTCTCTCTCTCTCTCTCTCTCTCTCTGTGTGTGTGTGTGTGTATGCGCGCACGCTTGTGCCTGTGCTTCAAGTGTGCATACATGTATATTTCGTATTATTTAGCTTCTACCTTACTGGCAGAACATTTCTAAACTTAATTGGCACTGTCAAACAAATACATTCTAAAAGGTTTTTGTTTGTTTGTTTGTTTGTTTGTTTGTTGTTGTTGCTTTAGCTCTGGGGATTGAACCCAGGGCCTTGCATATTCTAGGCAAGTGCTCTACCACTGAGCCATATCCTCAGGCAAAAGTTTTTTTTTTATTTTATTTTTTAATTTAATATTTTTTCTATGACAATTTATTCACTTCATATCCCAGCTGTAGCCCTTCCCTCCTCCCCTGGCAATCCCAACCTCTCTCCCCCTTCTCCTCCCATGCCCCTCCTTCAGTACACTGATAGGGGACCCACTTGGAGACACAGTCTATGGGTTATATCTGAGCAGGAATTTTAGGTCCTTGGTTGGGTGTCAGTCTGGGTAGGGCCCCCAGGGCCCATCATTTTTTGTTTGTTTGTTTGCGTTTTGTTTGTTTGTTTTTGCTCTGTTGCTCTCCTTGTGGAGCTCCTGTCCCCTCCAGTTCTTTTTATCTCCTGTTTCTTTCATAAAATTTCATGCACTCTTTCCAAAGTTTGGCTATGAGTCTCAGTATCTGCTTTGATACCCTGCTGGGTAGAGTCTTTCAGAGGCCCTCTGTGGTAGACTCATTTCCTGTTCCCTGATAGACATTCCATTTGCCTATCTGAATGAGGACTGAGCAACTTCAGTCCTTAGTCATCAGGGAGATGCAAATCAAAACAACCCTGAGATTTCACCTTACACCCATCAGAATGGCTAAGATAAAAAACTGAAGTGACAACAAATATTGTAGAAGATGTGGAGAAAGGCGAACACTCTTCTATTGAAGGTGGGAATGTAAACTTGTATAACCACTTTGGAAATCAATCTAGTGCTTTCTCAGACAATTAGGAATAGAGCTTCCTCAAGATCCAGCTATACCACTCCTAGGCATGTACCCAAAATTTGCTCAAGTATACAACAAGGATATTTACTCAATCACATTCATGGCAACTTTATTTGTAATAGCCAGAATCTGGAAACAATCCAGATGTCCCTCAAAGGAGGAATGGATACAGAAATTGTGGTACATTTACACAATAGAATAGTACTCAGCAATTAAAAACAAGGAAAGCATAAAATACGCAGGCAAACTGATGGAACTAGATAAGATCATCCTGAGTGAGATAACCCAGAAGCAGAAGGACACACATGGCATATACTAACTCATAAGTGGATATTAGACATATGATACAGGATAATCACACCAAAATGCCAGAAGTTTTTAAATGCTTCTACCACCATGCTATGTTTTAGTTCTTCTTTCCCTGGGCAAACCAGTTCTCTTTTCAAAACTCTTTCTTAAATTACTGCTTTCATTTTTTCAGAGTTGTTCCATCTTATTATGCTTGAAATAGAAAGTGTCTCTTACTGTACAGTTTGTTAGATCATTCAAAAATGTGAATTTTGGTCTGTAAATCAACAGATTTTAATTCACATATAAAGCGTACAGTACTAAGAAAAATCTGATGCTACAAAAGACGGGTTTAAGTAAAATCTGGCTGCCACGCAAATATCTGTATTTTGTGTGTGTGTGTGTGTGTGTGTGTGTGTGTGTGCGAAAACAGTTTGTGACTAAGTCTGCTTATAAGAGCTCTAAAACTAAAGTACCTAAAACTCAAGAATTTCATTTGTATTATTAGGAAATAAACAAAAATGATATGTGCTAAAATATTGCCTAAAATAATACTCACTTGGATTCTGAAAGACTATTGAATTTTTGAAATTACTACCCAAAAGTGCATGCAAGGAATAATATACCACTTGTTTTAAACATTATAATTTTAGCTCTACTTATTAAAATCTTGATGAATCACTGTTCATTTTATATTTTCCATTACTTTCAGAAAATTTATAAAACTCAAATATTTCTTAATATTTTCTTAGTCTCTTTTGCTAATTAAACATTCAACCATATCTGTCTACTCTATATCTCTGGAAATTTATATTAAAGAAATCTAGCATTCACCCTTGCACTCCTGTCCAGATGAGGTGTGGATTATTTCCTTCTCTTCTGCTCAAAGATTTTTTTTTTTTTGGTTGTAACTAGTTTCCTGATTATTATAACCAACTTAATCCTTCCCCTAAGATTATTTTAAATTATTTATGCTTCACATGTTTAATATCCAGAAAAAAATCTACTTTAATTTATTTATCAATTTCAAATAGTTATTCTTTTCACAGACAAAGTATATCCACAATAAGTCCTTGTGGCTGTCTATCTCTCTGTGATGCTCTGTCCAGCAGCATGAGGCACTATAAGATTTTCACTGCTATGACACCTCCAGTTAGAAATAGACATGAGCCTTACATATCCATTCTTATAACTGTCACATTTGTGACTTAAATGTTCTAGGTGTTATGGTGTTCTTGACTCTCTATGGTGAGAGTTTCCCTCAGAAACTGTATTAGGTGCCCCCAAGACTGTCCATAAGTCAGTAGTTGTTTAAACATTTTGTGGGACTCAGAAGTCATCATACTCCAAGTCATGGTTTATAACATGACTAGAAAAACTTCATCAAAGAACGGCATGAAATACAAGGAAACGAGTCCCAAGGCTCCAGAAGTTCTGTGGAAAGAGCTTTGTACCATATGCAGCTAAGTTATGCAGCACCGGTAGGGAAGTAATGCATTTTCTACCATGACCTGGGACCTACGACTTTTTTTTCTTTTTTTAAAATTATTTTTATTTTTATTAATTACACTTTATTCACTTTGTATCCCCCCTGTACCCCCCTCCACATGCCCTTCCCAATCCTATACTCCCTCTTCACCATCTGTGTTCCTTTCCCAGTCCACTGAAAAGAGAGGTCTTCCTCCCCTTCCCTCTGATCCTAGTCTATCAGGTCTCATCAGGACTGGCTGCGTTGTCTTCTTCTGTGGTCTGGTAAGGCTGCTCCCCCGCTCAGGGGCAGGTGATCAAAGAGCCACGAACTGAGTTCATGTCAGAGACAGTCCCTGTTCCCATTACTATGCTGACCACTTAGATACCGAACTACCATAGGCTACCTCTGTGCAGGGGTTCCAGGCCATCTCCATGAGTGGTCCTTGGCTAGAGTATCAGTTTCAGAAAAGACCTCTGTGGCGAGACTTTTTGTATCTGTTGCTGTCCTTGTGGAGCTCCTGTCCTCTTCAGGTCTTACTATCTCTCCCTTCTTACATAAGATTCCCTGCACTTTGCCCAAAGTTTGGCTATGAGTCTCAGCATTTGCCTAGATACCCTGCAGGGTAGAGCCTTTCAGAGGCCCTCTGTGGTAGGTTCCTGTCCTGTTCCCTGTTTTCTCCCTCCTCCGATGTCCATCCTCTTGGCTTTTCTGAATGGAGATTGAGCATCTTAGCCAGAGTCCTCCTTCCTGATTAGCTTCCCTAGGTGTACAGATTTTAGTATGTTTATCTTATATTCTATGTCTAGTATTCACTTATGAATGAGTATATACCCTGTGTGTCTTTCTGCTTCTGGGATAGCTCACTCTGGATGATCTTTTCCAGTTCCCACCATTTACCTGCAAATTTCATGATTTTCTTGTTTTTCATTGCAGAGTGATAGTCCATTGTGTAGATGTACCACAGTTTCTGTATTCATTCTTTAACTGAGGGGCATCTGGGCAGTTTCCAGCTTCTGGCTCTTACAAATAAAGCTTCTACAAATACGGTTGAACAAATGTTTTGTTGTATACTGGAGCATCTTTTGGAGCGGTGGTATAGCTGGATTTTTTTTTTTTCTTTGTGATTCCTAAAGTCATGTTGGCTGAGAGGCCAACATCACTGGGTTTATTTTCACTGTGTCAAATTGGAACTCCTTATTGAATTCCTTTGCCAGACTAATTTGTGAAAGAAAACATTGAGGTTTCTTTGGCTGTTCTTTTTTTTTCTTTTTCTTTTTTAATTTAACTTTATTTTTTTTATTAAATCTTTTATTTTTTTTATTAATTACACTTTATTCATTTTGTATCCCCCCATAAGCCCCTCCCTCCTCCCCTGCCGATCCCACCCTCCCTCCCCTTTCTGCATGCATGCCACTCCCCAAGTCCACTGATAGGGGAGGTCCTCCTCTCCTTCTTTCGGATCTTAGTCTATCAGTTCTCATCAAAAGTGGCTCCATTGTCCTCTACTGTGGCCTGGTAAGGCTGCTCCCCCTCAGGGGGAAGTGATCAACGAGCAGGCCAATCAGATTATGTCAGAGGCAGTCCCTCTTCCCATTACTATGTAACCCACTTGGACACTGAACTGCCATGGGCTACACCTGTGCAGGGGTTCCAGGTCATCTCCACAAATAGTCCTTGGTTGGAGTATGAGTCTCTGGGAAGTTCCCTGTGTTCAAATTATCTTGTTCTGTTGCTCTGCTTGTGGAGTTCCCGTTCCCTCCAGCTCTTACTATTTCCCACTTCTTACATAAAATTCCATTCACTCTGCCCATCAGTTGGCCTCTGAAAGCCAGAAGAAAACAGGAAACAACCTTGAAACCTGCCACAGAGGGCCTCTGAAAGCTTCTGCAGTATAGACTGTCAAAGCAGATGCTGAGCCTGATGTTCTTTTTTTTTAATTTTAATTTAATTTTATTTTCAATTACACATTATTTACTTTGTATCCACCCTCTAGTTCCCTCCTTCCTTCACTCCCAATCCCTCCCTTTCTCCCCTTTTCCCACTCATCCCCTTCCCAAAGTCCACTGGTAGGGGAGGGTTTCTTTTTCTTCCTTTTGATCCTAGTTTGTTAGGTCTCATCAAGAGTGGTTGCATTGTCTTCCCTTGTGGCCTGGTAAGGCTGCTCCCCACTCAGGGGGAGGTGATCAAAGAGCAGGCCAATCAGTTCATGTCAGAAGCAGTCCCTATTCTGATTACTATTGAATCCACTTGGACACTGAACTGCCATGGGCTACATCTGTGCAGGGGTTCTAGGTTATCTCCATGCATGGTATTTGGTTGGAGTATGAGTCTCCGGAAAGACCACTGTGCTCAAAATTTTTGGTTCTGTTGCTCTCCTTGTTGACCTCCTGTCCTCTCCAGCTCTTACTATCATTTCCCAATTCTTTCATAAGATTCTCTGCATTCTGCCCAAAGTTTGGCCATAAATCTCAGCATTTGCTTTGATAGTCTGCAGGGCAGAGCCTTTCAGAGGACCTCTCTGAATCTTGAGGAATTACCATTCCTAATTGTCTGAGAAAACACCAGATTGATTTCCAAAGTAGTTGTATAAATTTACATTCCCACCAGCAATGGAGGAGGGTTCCCCTTTCTCCACATCCTCTCCAGCATGTGTTGTCATTTGAGTTATTCATCTTAGGCATTCTGATGAGTGTAAGGTGAAATTTTAGGGTCGTTTTGATTTGCATTTCCCTGATATCTAAGGAATTAAACAATTCTTTAAGTGTTTTCTGCCATTTGATATTCCTCTGCTGAGAATTCTCTGTTTAGCTCTGTACTCCATTTTTTAAATTGGATTACTTGATTTGTTATTTAACTTCTTGAGTTCTTTATATATACTATATATTAGCCCTCTGTCAGATATAGGGTTGGTGAAGACCTTTCTCAATCTCTAGGCAGTCGTTTTGTTTTGATGACAGTGTCCTTTGCTTTACAGAAGCTTTTCAGTTTCATGAGGGCCCATATTTTGATTGTTGATCTTAGAGCCTGTGCTGTTGCTGTTCTGTTCAGGAAGTTGTCTCCTGTACCAATGAGGCTCTTCCCCATCTTTTCTTCTAACCAATTTAATGTGTCTGGTTTTATGTTGAGGTCTTTGATCCACTTGGACTTTAGTTTTGTGCAGAGTGGTAAGTATGGATCTATTTGCATTTTTCTGCATGTAGCCCACCAGTTAAAACAGCACCGTTTGTTGAAGATGCTATCTTTTTCCCCATTGTATGGTTTTGGCATCTTTGTCAAAAATCAGGTGTCCGTAAGTGTGTGGGTTTATTTCTGGGTCTTCTATTTGGTTCCATTGATCCACCATTCTGTTTCTATGCCAGTACCATGCAGTTTTTATTACTGTTGCTCTATAGTACAGCTTGAGAAAGGGATGGAGATACCTCCAGAATATCTTTTATTATAGAGGATTGTTTTAGCAATTCTGGGTTTCTTGTTATTCCATACGAAGTTGAGAATTGTTTTTTCCAGGTATGTAAAGAATCATGTTGGTACATAAAAGGAAATACATAATTTTAAATGCTCAGAAAAGTAACATATCAGCAAATTGAACATTTTGAGAGTAACAGGTAAAACTGCATCCCACTGAATAAGTATCAGCTGTTTGTTTTATAACCTTTATACACAACTTAAGTGTGTCCACAGTAACATTTTTTCTGTGGGCATAGCTGTTGGTAATTAGTCACGAATAGAGCTTGGCCATTTTTTATACACTCAGCATCTACTTTTAGACCCCATATTTATGTTTACACTGGAAAGTTATGCAAAAATACATTACTGGCTTTAGTACTAAACCCTGGATGCTTGGATTTTTCTTAACAAAGCAATTAGAAGGAATAGGTTTAAGATATTTCTGTGTCAAAATCTACCCCAGAAATGGCAGATATTAATAATACCATACTAAAAGCTATGACTTTTGGGTCAGATATACACATTAAACAGATGTTTTTAACATGATGAGATGTACCTTTAAGTCTATCTCCAGAAGCCAACCAAAGGAAATTAAAATCTCAATCTGGTGACTGAATAATAAGCAGTCAGTGCTCCATCAACTTATCAGAACTCTATTGATTAATGCCAAAACTCTGAACTTCTGAAATCTCATAACATAAGCACAACAGTAGCAAAGAGGGGGGAGACATCTAAAGTATCTCCCATTTTAACATGCTTTAAACTATTTTTATATTATTATAACTTATAATTATATATCATAAAACATCAACTTAGACACTCCATTTTTTTGCATTTATCAACCCTGAAACATTTTCTCAGACTAAACAACACTCTCTAGATTTTTACAACCTAAACTCCTATATCCTCAGACTCTACATAGGCTCCGTATTTTTTTTTTTATCTAGCTATATATCTTAAGACACAGATAACTAACATGAATTCTGTGAGCAAGGCAAACCTGTTTTCCTTTCTAAATAAGAGATCTAGTACCCAGTAGTTCTAGCTAATGAACTGATCAATGAGCTAACAGTGGATTTATTGTCTTCTCTCTAGCTGCAAAGCTACCGTAAGCTTAGCATAGCCATCAAGGTCTTCAGAGACCTGAGAAGGATAAATTATAAGCTAAATAAATATACCAATTTATGTGCCAATCAAAATGACAGGGATGACTAGTTAGTCCATCACCTTGGCAGTGTCCCTGGCTCCTGTGTCTCATGGCATCCTGAACAGAGGCAGTCCAGCCAGGTACAGAATTTGACCTGGATCTGGCATAGCTCAAAAGGATCACAGATGAGATTTTCCCTGATCTTTCCCATTTAATAGATAAATTTTAACTTCTGTCTCCAGTCTAAATTTGTCTCAGCAGATTTTCACCTGTTTAACTCTGTTCCAGGATCAGCTGTGGACTGCAAGCTGAAATCTGGATTTCCTGGAAACTGACCTGATTGCTTCCTGCCTCTTCGGGTGGATCAACTAACCAGATGCTTGGGACTGCCCTATTGCCCAGCCTTTGACTGGCATTTCAGCCTCCCTAGCCCCTGATGCCTACGGTCCAATGGTCAGCATCGAAGAAGCTCCAGAAGACGGATCTTCACCCAAATCCCCCCTAGCAGGCTGAAATGCTAAGTCAAAAGTGGCTCCCTGGCATTAGCTATTATCTTGGGCATCTGCTTAGCTGAAATAAAAACAAATATTGCAGCAACTGGGCTAAAAGCCTAGAGAGACCCTAGAAAAAAAGGATAATAGTTCTCCTTGGCTTACTACCCCTATATCTACCCTAAAGGGACCCCTACTCATTTTGATTTTTATTTTGGGGCCTTGTATTTTCAATTACTTAATGGCTTTCATAAAAAAATGCTTGAGCATTACACTAATGGTATTCAGATCCCATTATAAAAAGATAAATCTATAAGATACAAGGGGTCATGTCTGAAGACCCAAGATTGGGTCTTCAAATGATCATGGGAAAGGGGGAAATGAGAGACCAAAGTGACAGCTATTGTTAAAATCTAGAGTAGGTGCAGTAAAGTAGTTAGTAATGCCCTGAGGGGAGAGCTACCTGGCTGCATTCTTTCCCCACCCACTAGAGATACGGTTGCTAGGAAACTGGACCATCTCCCTAGGGAGGGACACCTGGTCATTAATGGCCTGGGAACCTTCCTATAGCCAATCGATTCAAAATGTAGCATTTTGACCAATAGATGCTTGCCAGGCAGGAATTGCCCCTGCCTTGGGTATGCTGGGAGGGACCAGAATCTATAAATTACCCAACTAACCTGGGCACGCTTGCTCAGCTCCCACCGCTTAGGTGGTGGGGCTGTGTTGGCCCAAGCTGCAGCTTGTAATTTATAATAAAAAGACCCTCATGTGTTTTGCAAAAAAAAAAAAAAAAAAAAAAGAATCATGTTGGTAATTTGATGGGAACTGCATTGAATATGTAGATTGCTTTTGGTAACATGGCCATTTTTATTATGTTAATCCTGCCAAGCCATGAGCATGGGAGATCTTTCCATGTTCTGATATTTTCTTCTTATTCTTTCTTCAGAGACTTGAAATATTTTCATACAAGTCTTTGACTTGCTTGGTTAGGGTTACACCAAGGCACTTTATGTCTTTTGTGGCTATTGTGAAGGGTGTTGTTTCCCTAATTTTTTTCTCAGCCCTTTTGTCTTTTGTATATAGGAGGGCTACTGAATTTTTTTGAGTTAATTTTGTATCCAGCCACTTTGCTGAAGGTGTTTATCAGCTGTAGGAATTCCCTGGTAGAATTTTTGTGGTCACTCAGGTATACTATCATATCATCTGCAAATAGTGATAATTTGACTTCTTCCTTTCCAATTTGTATCCCCTTAATCTCTTAATTCCTTTAGTTCCTTCAGCTGTTTGTTTGAACAATCCTGTGTCTTTTATTTCTTTCAGTGATTTAAGTTATTACTTATTGCTCTAGCAAGGACTTCCAGAACTCTGTCAAAGATATATGGAGAGAGTGGGCAGCTTTGCCTTGTCCCTGATTTCAGTGGGATTGATTTAAGTTTCTCTCCATTTAGTTTGATGTTGGCTATAGGCTTACTGTATATTTCTTATACTATGTTTAGTTATGTGCCTGTATCCCTGATCTCTCCAATACTTTAAACATGAATGGACGTTGGATTTTGTCAAATGCTTTTTCAGCATCCAAGGAGATTATCATGTGTTCTTTTTTTTTCTTTCAGTTTGTTAATATGGTGGATCACATTGATGTATTTACATATGTTGAGCCACCCCCTGCATACCTGGGATGAAGCCTAGTTGGTCATAGTAGATGATACCTTTGATGTGTTCTTGTATTTAGTTTGCAAGTATTTTGTTGAGTATTTTTGCATCAATGTTCATAAGGGAGATTGGCCTGAAATTCTCTTTGTTGGGTCTTTGTGAGGTTTAGGTACCAAGGTGACTGTGGCCTCTCCTTTAAGTTGGGGAAATTTTCTTCAATGATTTTGTTGAAAATATTTTCTGGCCTTGAAGGAGGGAAACTTCTTTTTCCTCTATTCCTATTATTCTTAGGTTTTGTGTTTTCATGTTGTCTTGGATTTCTTGGATGTCTGTGTAAGGAATTGTTTAGTTTTAACATTTTCTTTGACAGATACATCAATTTCTTCCATTGTATCTTCCACACCTGAGATTCTTTCTTCCATCTCTTGTAGTCTATTGGTTATGCTTACCTCTGTAGTTGCTGTTTTCTTCCCTAAGTTCTTTCTCTCCACAATTTCCTCCATTTGTGTTTTCTTTAATTTTTCCAATTGTATCTTCAGATAATGAGCTGTTCTGTTGATTTCCTCCACCTGTCTGACTGTATTTTCCTTTAGTTCCTTCAGCTGTTTGTTTGAAAAATCCTGTGTCTTTTATTTCTTTCAGTGATTTAAGTTATTACTCTCTAAAGGCCACAAACTGGCTGCAACTTTCTGTATTCTTTAAGGATGGCGATAATCTGTTTGACTTTATCTTCCTCTAGTTCTTTAACCATTTCATTTGTTTCCACTATTATCCTCTTCATAAGCATAGAGGTTAGGTCATCTTCTTGAATTTCAATTATGCTGGGATGTCCCAGGATGTTTGCCCCTGGATAACTGGGTTTTGGAGTTGCCATATTGCTTTGTGTTTTGTTGATTGAGCTTTTACACTGCCCTCTTCCCATTGGGCAATCTTACGTGTTGGCTGTTAGTTTCTGGTGGTTCCTGGAATCCTGTCGTGGAGAGAATCCCCTTGGCAGGTAGATGATTTTTCACGAAGGAGGCCTTCTCAGCTTTCTGGGTATGGTCACTGAATGGCCGGTATTTTTCAGGAATTGCCACAGCTTACTCCAGGCGTATAGATCTGAGTGCTAACTGTGGTCCTTGTTAGTCAAGAGGGCTCTCCTCTCACCCGGAGAAGTCCTGGAGACAGTTGCCCTGCTTCTGAGTTTCTTGCTGTGAATTTAGTGAGGTGTTGCTGTAACCTAGGTTCCCTGTGGTTTGGTCAGTTTAATTAGGGATAACTGGTTGCCCTTGGAGCAGTATCTGGGGGTTGATCTCGGGGATCCCAGGCTTCTGTAGGTCTGAGGTTGGGGCTCTGTGCCCCAGTACCCAAGCAGTAATCAGTGGCAGGTGAGCTCTGCTTTCATGTGTGCAGTTGGAGGCTAGAGTTAGGAGCCTGTGGATAGCCAGAAACCTTTCCAGAGCTAGGTATACTGAGGTGGGGCCACATTTTTCCTCAACTTGGGGTTTTCTCCCAACAGGAAGGCCCAGTCTGTAGTGTTTGGGGTGGCGCGTAGAGCATGCAGGCACTAGTGGGTGGTGGCTCCAAGCTGGTGACTGGGCAGGAACCTGAGACCTTTTCCTGAGAACTTTCCCATGTGTGCTGGTGGTGGTGGTGGGGCGGCTGAGTCCTCTAAGCTCTCTCCCTCCCTGTGAGGTTTTCTCCTGACAGGGAAACCCAGTCTCTGGTGCCCTGGGGTGCACAGTTCTGTCTGTGATGGATCTTCAGGTGTGCAGCAGGTCTCTGGGCTTGTGGTGTGCCGGTCTGTGGGACCTTTTCTAGAGATAAACTGGATGGCTTGAAGTCAGTTCTGCTTGCTTCCTTCCCTTTGGGGATTTTTTGTGACTGGGGCTCCCAGTCTCTGGTTTTTGTGCCCACTGTTCAGCAGGTATGTGGCTCTGGTCTGGCGACCAAGTGCCTGTGAGACCTGGGATCTCTTCTGGGTTCTGATTGGGAGACCTGAGAGTGGACCCAGCTGATTCCCACACCGTGGAGTTTCTTCTCACCTGGGAAACATGATCGCTGTTGTTTTAGGGCCCAGAGTTCAGTCTCTTGGTTGTTGTACTGACATTGCTGTCCTGCTCCTCAGATGCAGTGTCTTCCTGGCGCCGCCATCTTGGATCCCGCCCCCTACCTAGGACTTTTAATGTCTAATCATTTAGAGGGAATATAGTGCCTGGTCCACAAATTAGTTTCTGTAGTTTGTGAAACTCCATCCAAAATTATAACTCTGAATAAGACATCTTTTTTTTTTTTTTAATAATTTCCATGTGTAGAATCATCTCTAATATAACTTTGGTGAAAAATAGAGAAATCAATGCCTTTATCCCTTATTTGTTCTGAAAGCACCAAAAGCATTTTTCAAGTATAAGAGTAAGTCTTTAAAAACTTACAGTTTGCTTAGTGTTTTTGTATAAAATATGCTGCTTTTTGTTTCACTTTATTTGCACCTAATGAAACATTAACATTGTTCTTCAATTGACATGGTTTATTGTTATTTATTAATTTTTATATTTTAATTTATTTTAAAAAGATATGTAATTTTTATATTACATCATTACATATTATATATTTTTATATAATATATAATATATCATTACATATTATATATTATATAATATATATTATTATAATATTATATAATATATAATATGTAATGATATATTATATATATCATATATAATATAATTATAATATATTATAATATATAATATTATAATAATATATATTATATAATATATAATATTGTATATAATGTATAATATATATTATAATATACAATATAATATATCATTACATATTATATATTAAATATTATATATTTTTCTTTTTTTAATTATTTTTTTATTATTTTTTTCTTTTTAGTTACATTTTGTTAACTCTGTGTCCCAGCTGTATCCCACTCCCTCATTCCCTCCCCAACCCCACACTCCCTCCCTGGTCTCCTCCCTGCCCCTTTCCAAGTCCACTGATAGGGGAGGACCTCCTCCCCTTTCATCTGACCCTGTTTTATCAGGTATCTTCAGGGCTGGCTGCAAAGTCCTCCTCTGTGGCCTAACAGACTGCTCCTCCCCTGGGTGGGGGGGGGGGGTCAAACAGCCTGCCCTTGAGATCCTGTTAGAAATAGTCCGTGTTCCCCTTACTTTGGAAAACTACTTGGTTACTGAGCTACCACGGGCCACATCCGAGCAGAAGTTCTAGGTTATATCCATAGATGGTCCTTGGTTGAGTGTCAGTCTCAGAAAAGACCCTGTGCCCAGATATGTTTGGTCCTTGTAGAGCTCCTATCCTTTCCATATCATACTAACTTCCCTTCTTTCATATGATTCCCTGCACTCTGCCGAGGGTTTGGTTATGAGTCTTAGTGTCTGCTTTGAAACACTGCTAGGTAGAGTCTTTCAGATGCCTTTTGTGGTAGACTCCTGTCATAAGTTCAATGCACATCCCATTTGTCTTTCTAAATGAGGATTAATCACCTTCGTCTGTGTCCACTTTCTTGATTATCTTCTTTAGGTGTGTAGATTTCATCATGTTTATCATATCTTGTAGGTCTATATAAGCGAGTATATACCAAGTTTGTTTTTCTCCTTCTGGGATACTTCACTCAGAATGATCTTTTCTAGATCCCACCACTTGCCTGCAAATTTCATGATTTCCTCCTTTTTGATTGCTGAATAGTATTCCATTGTGTAAAAATACCACAATTTCTGTATCCATTCCTCCATTGATGGACATCTGGGTTTTTTCCAAGTTCTGGCTATTACAAATAAAGCTGCTACGAACATGGTTGAACAAATGTCCTTGTTGTGTACTTGAGCAAATTTTGGGTATATACCTAGGTATATACCTATAGCTGGGTCTTGAGGTAGCACTACTCCTAGTTGTCTGAGAAAGCACCAGATTGACTTCCAAAGTGGTTGAACCAGTTTACATTCCCACCAGCAATGGAGGAGGGTTCCCTTTTCTCCACAACCTCTCCAGCATGTGCTATCACTTGAGTTTTTCATCTTGGCCATTCTGATGGGTGTAAGGTGAAATCTCAGGGTCCTTTTGATTTGCATTTCCCTAATGGCTAATGAGGTTGAGCATTTCTTTAAGTGTTTCTCTGCCATTTGATGTTCCTCTTTTGAGAATTCTCTGTTTAGCTCTGTTCCCCATTTTTTAAGTGGATTACTTGGTTTGTTGCTTTTCTGCTTCTTTAGTTCTTTATATATACTGGATATTAGCCCTCTGTCAGATAAAGGGTTGGTGAAGATATTTCCCAATCTGTAGGCAGTCGCTTTGTTTTGATGACAGTGTCTTTTGCTTTACAGAAGTTTTTCAGTTTCATGAGGTCCCATTTATTGATTGTTGCTCTTAGAGCCTGTGCTGTTGGTGTTCTGTTCAGGAAGTTGTCTCCTGTGCCAATGAGTTCTAGGCTGTTTCCCACTTTTTTTTCCAACTGATTTAGAGTATCTGGTTTTATGTTGAGGTCCTTGATTATATATTTTTATTATATATTATATATTATATATTTTTATTATATTTTATATAATATAATTTTATATAATATAATATATTATATAATATAATTATATAATATATAATATATTATATATAATTTTATATAATATAATATATAATATATAATATATTTATAATTATATATTATATATTTTTCTTTATGCTTTCTTCATTACTCCCTATCCCATATATGCCTCCCTGTTCTCCTTAAATTTTATGGCTTCTTTTTCACAAATTGTTATACATATTGCAAATAAGCTTAAGTATAGCAAATATATATATATTTCCTAAACATAACCTAGGCAGTCTGTATAACTTTTTTTGCATGTGTGTTTTCAGGTGATGGACAACTAATTGGTGTGTTCTTTTCTGGGGAAGGCCACACCTCCCACAGATAACACCCCTCAGTTGCCTAGAGTTCTTTACATATTGCTGAGTTCTAATTGACTACACTTTGGCATGCTTGTTGCTGTCACCCTTGCTCACTTTAATTTGTCTGATATAGTATATGATGATTATTATTTTCAGATATTAAAAAAAAAATTTTCATTTTGGAAATAACTCCAGTTGGTAACTGTCTATTATCCCTTGTATGTTTCTAAACCTGGTTTCCGAACATTTTATTAATGCTGTTTATAGCCATAATAGTAAGTAATATTAGTCTGCAGTTTTCATTTTTTTGTCTTATTTTGAAATCTGAGGAACATTGATGCATAGAAAAGATTGGAAAGATATTTCTTGTTCTGCATTTTGAAATATAGTGTGAAAACTTGATATTGTATCACCTTTAAGTATTTGGTAGAATTTATGATTGCAGGCTCAAGCTCTGGGTTATTTTTAGTGAGTGTATTTTTTTTCACAAATTACTTATTTTATTTGTTATGGGCACTTTGGATAGTTTATTCACACTTCAGCTAGTTACTTTTCATCATATTTGTCTTGGAATGTATCACTTTTTCTGCATTAATTGATATTCTACTAAAGATAGTCTATGACGTTTCTTTATTATTGTCAGTATACAAACACAGACACTCACACGCGGGAGGGGCGGGAGGGGGCCGAGGAGAGAGATAGTATGCCTCATCTTTCAATTTTTATTTTAATCAGTTGAGTCTTGATACTTTTTTCTCATTAACCTGCCTAATCTTTTTGCTTTTAGAAAAGCTTATGGTTGTCGTGAGATTTTTTTTTTTAAGTTTTACTTTATACTTTCAGATCAAACTTTCACTATTCTTTCTACTTGCTTTCCATTTATTTTAGTTTTCTTTTCCCATAGTTCAAAACAGATAGTGTTTGGTTTTTTGTTTGTTTGTTTGTTTATTTCATGTAATAGTCAATTTCATTCATGGCACCAGAGAATTTATATTCTTACATTTTAAGACTTAAGCAAGGTCATGTGAGCAAAGTTCACTTGCTTTCAAGTTGTGTCCAGTTACAAGGGCAAGGTCACTTGAGGTTAGGCTTCATTTGTCTTGAGAACACCTTGTGCTCAAGACAGCAGTCTGAATAAGAATTGGTGAAACGATGGGTAACCTGAAGCAAAATGCACTCCTCTGTACTCCACCTAGGAGGGGCACTGAAGCACATTCCAGGAATAAACCCATGCTATGGAGAAACAGAGGTCCCAAGACTTGTCTTGTTTACTTGGAGTTTCCTCACAAGCTCTCAGAAATCTCCTCACACAGACTTATTCATTGGCTGTATGCTGACATCTGACTCCCTTTCTTTTTATTTTTTTAAAAAAGTTTTGTTTCAAAATGTTGTTGATAATTCTAGTTGTCCTGTGATGAGTATCGTATAAGTAAGCAAATTATAAACACAATGAATCTTGTTTTATCTCCTTAACATCAACATTTAAAGTCCCTCACAAATCTTATAAATGGTTTTTAATGTGTCCCCATGTGTATATTCTTGTAATTACACAACTCTTATGCAAGGAACAGTTAGAAGCACATCTTCAGTGAGGACCGAAATCAATTAACATGCTACAGCCATGTTGAACGATTTTTCCTTTTTTCACTCTGATATCTGGACCAAACAACAGAGATGTATTTATAGTTTTCACAAGAAGCAGTAGCATACAAAGATATAAACAACATCCAGTGTTATTGGTTTCATTGTTATATTGATGAGAAAAGTCCAGAGAATATCTTGAAAAGAGACCCATGTAATTCTGGTGTCATGTGAAAGGTAAGTACCCATTTGCCTTCTAATAGGAATATACATTTTGCAATGTCCTATGCACATACGAAGCAATTCGAATCCAAAGAAAAATGAAATGCAGTCTCTTTTTATCTGAGATGCGTGCTATTAGTTTTCTGAGTAGTTATCTCTGTAAAAGACATTTCAGTTGCAATTTTTGCTGTTTCACACCTCTCCATTCCTTTTCTCACTTTCCCTTCCCTTCCTACCTCTCCCCTTCTCTTCTCTTCTCTTTTCTTACCAACCTCTCTCTATCAAACTCATTTTTGTGTTGGCAAGAGATTGCTACAGGGTGGTCTTATTACGGTCTCCTTCATCCTGTGTCCTGGGATTTCATATGCACACCACTTCTGCTAACACTTTCAAATCATTTAGTAAATTCACGCTTGATTTAAATGCCTCACTATTAATTTAACATTTTTTTTACTATTCAAATTTGACATCTTAGTAAGTTAACCTAACTTGTTTTTTCTTTTCTCTGTAGTCAGAAATCAGCTGGTTTTATGGAATTTTTTTTCACTGTCTAGATATTTTTTCATGCATCTTTGAGAATATTCCCTGAGTATTTGCTAATACAAAAATTTTACTGCATCTTCAGTGTTCTACAGATGCATTACATATGTCTATTTTACTGTTCAAACAGAATTATTACCTAGCACAACTTCTCCTAAATTTACCAATCAGGTCTTGAAGGTAAGCTATGGAAGTCCCTGATTACCATGGAATGTTCTTCTCCCATCATTTCCCTGGTGTTTGCCTCATGAGTGTTGGAGGTAGGTGAGTAGATACATTGATGTTATAATTATTATATGATGTTGGAGACAAGCCGTAAGAAATTTCTGACCTTTTCTCATTCCCCCCACCCTGCTGCACCTGGTTGACCAACATCCTGCTTGACAGTTGCAGAAAGGTGCTAACTGTACCATGACTTCCCGAGATAACTGTAAAGTGTTCCGGGCCCCGGGCCAAGAAGATTCTGTAACTTCCACTCTGCCCTCCCTGAGTTTATAAACTCTAGAGTGAGACTTTTCAACCTACCCCTCCCTGAGTGTTCTACACTGTGCTCCTCCCTCGCCTCTCCCCTATCTAAGGTTGGCCTTAAAAGCCTGCTCTGGTTCAATAAAATTGGACTCTTGACACATGCACATTTGCTTGAGTCCGTTCTCTCTCGCCCGTTTTTCTTTCAGGCATGGTCCTCTTTGGAGATCCCACGAATTACTAGTCCCACAGGCAGGTACAATATGATCCTGATGGATTGACACTTTTAATCATTAAAAAACTCCTTAGTCACATTTTTGTTTGGACATTTATTTTTGTACTACTCTATTCTAATTTTCAGGCTTTCCCATGTATATTCAAGAATATTGCTGGATATATGATACATTTTCCCATCAACTTTCTCTCACATTAGTTGTTTCTTTGAGAGTAAAATATGTATTCAACAAGCAACCAACACAAGCTCTTGTTTTTAAGTCTAGTCTGACAATCTCTCCCTTTCCAATAAGTTGTTTGAATTAGTTACTTTAAAAAGTATCCATGTAGCCAAAATCACAGTTTTGTTTTCTTTTATTGTCTTACTTATTTTTATTCACTATTTTTATTATTTTAATTTAGTATGCATATATATTTAATGTTTTTACCTTAAGACTTGGAGTACGTCAAACTCACTGTATAATGTACTTTTTTATTTATTAAAATTTGATCCAAATTTATTCTAATGATATTCCTATGAGAAATTTGCCACTCAAAACCTTCATTCCTTTCTTGCCAGTTTTATATTATCATTACATATGTTATTCCTATAAATCTTATAAACACAACAGTATATTATACCAACGTACCTCAAAGATATCATAGGTTTGATTCTAAACCACAGCAGTAAAGTAGATATTAGAATAAAAAAGCCACACAATTCTTATTGCTTTCACAATGCATATAAAGTTTATAGTTATTCTCTACCACAGTTCATTAAGAATTAATCAGTATTATGTTTAAATATGCACATACCTTAATTACAATTTTTCTCCATTCTTAAAAATACTTGTAATTCTCTAAGTCTTTTATAAGCTGTAACTGTTTGGCCTTGGGAACTATGCCTCATTGTTGACTGTTGACTAGTGAGAGTTAGTGGTAGAAGGACAGTTGTACAGTGACTATGGCAATTTCATTTTTCTATTAGGTTTCTTTTTCTATTTATTTATTTATTTATTTATTTATTTATACCTTTAAAATGTTTTGGGATAAGTTATTTTGTCGTTAAGGCTGGTCTTTAACGCAGCTTCCTTCTGTTTAAACATTTTTCCTGTTGTAACACATTCCTATACAAATCTGCCTGGAAATTGCAATAATGAAGTCAGTCTTCTTGAAAGATTTCTCCACATCGTGTGTTGTATCCTTGAGAGCTTTTTATTTGTCTGCTATAACACATCTTTCAACAGTGGATCAAATCATTTGAAATTTATGCTGTTTTAATTTTATGTAATAGTATAAATCTTTCTTTTACCACGGTTTACCAGGAGTAGATTATATATCAAGAAACTATTTATTTTGCTCACCCATGAGATATACCTTTTTACGTTAAAGTTATATCATGATGTCATAATAATCCAGTCTTTATGATTCAGTATTCTCTAGAGAACTGTAACTGAGAGAAGGAATATAAATATATGTGATTTATTAGAGTGGCTTAAAGGTTGTGGTTTGCAAAGTCCTACAATGGATGTCTCCTGATGGAAAGGCCAAAAAAAAAAAAAAATCTGCTAGTTGTTCAACCCATGTAACTTGATGTCTCGACAGTCCATTCTGGTCCTGGAGTACTAGAGACATACTGGTCTTTAGTCTCTGTTGGAATCCTGAAGAATGATGTTCTAGTACCAGCAAAGGAATGCCTTAGCCACAGGACAGACAATTCGCCAGCACATGTGAGGATGTGCAGACAAAAAGTAAAAGCTTCCTTCTTCCATGTCTTTTTATTTGGACTGCCACCAGAAGGTGTGTTCCAAATTGGGATGTGACATTCACTTCAAATAACGCAAATCTCAGGTGGGTCTTCCCATTCCAAATGATCCAATTATTAAAAAAAAAAAAAAAAAAAAAAAGTCTTGCTAGGTCACAGAGGAGGACATGGCAGCCAGTCCTGAAGATACCTGATAAGCTAGGGTCAGATGGAAGGGGAGGAGACCTCCCTACTAGTGGACTTGGAAAGGGGCAGGGAGGAGATGAGGAAGGGAGGGAGGGAATGAGGGAGGAGGCTATGGCTGGGATACAAAGTAAATAACCTGTGATTAATATAAAAAAATAAAATAATAATAATAATAAAAAATCCTGCACAAGTATGCTCAGCCGCTTGGGTTTTAGTTGATGTCGGGTGTGGTCAAGTTGACAACCAAAAGCAGCCATCACACATTCATAACTTCAGGGTACACTTCTAAGTCTAGGTGACTCGTGTGTCTGCCACACATAGAGCAAACGTCTTCAAAATTATGAGCCCTTCCAAATTAAAATCAGATTCGTTTAAAATCCTATTTAATAAATAAATAAGTAGATAGATAATTGTAAAAAAACTCTTGTTAATAGTCACATCACTCTTCATTAACTATTAATATTCTCTTTATCATTTTACATAACTTTATTTTATGTGCATTTATATTCTGTCTATGTGAATAGAATGTCAGATCTTGCAGTTACAGACAGTTGTGAGCTGTCATGTGAGTGCTGGGATTTGAACCCGGGTCCTCTGGAAGAGTAGTCAGTGCCCTGAACTGCTGAGCCATCTATCCAGCCATCTCATTGTCGTTTTAATGTGAAATACTTTCCAAGAGTTTTTATTGTTGTTGTTTTTAATTTACTTTGCATGGATATCTGAGAGGAAAAAACTTTATTTATTATAATTTATTATATTTATTATAAATAACTTCATATTATTAAAGTTGGGATTATTCTTTGGTCGATGGACTATGGAGAACATAGTGTATCAATAGGCACAAGAATAATCCTAACGCTGTGACCGTCTCTACTAGGGATCATGGATTACTGAGTTTATACATAATAATAATAATTGAGAAAAAATGTTAACAAGTTTCCCACAGTGGTATGACTTGTCTCAGCAAAATGATTTATCAAGTATTTGCTGTCACCTCTCACCTCCTTACCCATGGTAGAGTTCAATGTGATTGGGCTTTGAGGTGGGCTGGACATTGACAGGAAAATATTGCAGATGGTTTAATATTCTGCCCCAATGACATTATCCATAAAATTATTAGGCTTTCTGATTCGTACATTCAATTTACCAGCCATTTTATTTCCTGAAGATTGATTTATTTGCATATAGAATTTTACTCACTGCTTCACACAGGGTGGACAAATTTCAGCCTATCTTGCTTATGCTTTCTCCACTAAACTTAATCAACATTAGTTTTTAAATGAATGTGAGAGGTGAATAAATTGTCTTTGAACTTTTGAAGTCATCAGATGGTAATAATTTAGACTAATTTCAAAATGCTTGAGACTCAGGGAACAGGGTAGATAAAGTGACAGACTGGGGCCTGGCTTAGAGTAGAGTAAGTCAGAATAGTCACAAATTATCATGACATTTTTTGCTGTTGTGTCAGTATGGTGTTTAGTGTCTCAGAACAATAATAGTAACATCAAAGAATCTGATCACATATTATCATAAAAGATGCGATAACAATGTAAAAGATTAAAATACTGTAAAAATTACCCAAACATAGACGGGCAATGATGGTGCATGCCTTTAACCCTATCACCAGGGAGACAGAAGACAAGTGGATCACTGAGTTCAACAACAACCTCATCTACAGCGTGAGTTCCAGGAAAGCTGGGATGGTTCCTGAGGGAAACCCTGCCTCAAATAACAAAAACTGACAAACAAACAAAATTACGGAAACATGAAAAAGGACTATTGTAAAAACGATGAAGATAGATTTGAGCTACTTAGCCTTGCCTTGCATCTTTGCTTTTTTAAGCAAAACCCAAACAAAAACAAAACAGTATGTATGAAGTAAAATAAGGGAGAGAGTAATAAAATGAAGACTGCCATTTAATTAGTGGAATTTATGATGTAAAAGTCTGAGAGATGAAAAGTGAGTTTTCTACATTGAGCTTTTTCTTTACTGTATCTGTTCATATTTCAGTGCAAATTAAAAAGTGGGAACTAGCAAGGGTATTTCATGCCTAAAAGCACATTAGTTTTTGTATGTATTATCTTAAATTTTTATATGATACATTTTTATCATATTCTTTTTTCTTACTTTAATTTTAATTTTTTATATTAATTACAGTTTATTTACTTTGTATCCCAGCTGTAGCCACCTCCCTCTTTCCCTCCCAATCTCACCCTCTCTCTCTTCTCCTCCCATGCCCCTCTCCAAGTCCACGGATAGAGGAGGTCTTCCTCCCCTTCCATCTGACTCTAAACTATCTGTTCTCATCAGGACTGGCTGCATTGACTTCCTCTGTGGCCTGGTAAGGCTGCTTCCCCCACAGGGAAGATGTGATCAAAGAGCCAGCCACTGAGTTTGTGTCAGAGACAGTTTCTGTTCTCATTAGTAGGGAAACCACTTGGAGACTGAGCTGCCATGGGCTACATCTGTGCAGAGGTTCTAGGTTATCTCCATGCATAGGCCTTGGTTGGAGTATTATTCTCAGAAAAGACCCCTGAGCCCAGATTTTTTGTATCTGTTGCTCTCCTTGTGGAGCTCCTGTCCCCTCCAGGTCTTTCTATCTCCTCCTTTTTTCATAAGATATCCTACACTCTGCCCAAGGTTTGGCTATATTATAGTATACATGAGTGATCTCAAAAATTTAACCAGAGGACTCCTTCAGATGATAAATACCTTTTGCAAAGTGGCTGGATGCCAAATTAACTCAATACAAAATAAATTAGTGGCCTTCTTGTATACAAAAGACAAAAGGTGTGAGAAAGAAATTATTGAAACTATGCCCTTCACAATAGCCACAAATAAGGGTTATTTCTTATTCTCATACTAGTACCTTTATAAACAGAGGTAGAGACACCAGAGGTCTCACACTTTTTCCTACTCCCTGTACTCTGTCCAAGCTCCTCTATTATATTTTCTCCCTTTTAGACATTAAGAAGATGACAGTTTGGCACAAGAGAAAAATTTCACCCCTAACCAATCCTTCAACACCTTGAACTTGGAATTTTAGTCTCAAAATAACCGAGAAAAATAAATTTCTGTTGCTCAAGTTACCCAGTCTGAGGCATTATGTTATGGTAGCCCAGCAATACTGATAAACCATTGCTCTTCATCTATTCCTCAGATATTTCTATTAGACACCAAATCTGTAATTTTCTTTGCTGTTCAAGTTTCAAGGGCTATCAGGTCCCAGGCAAACAGTGTGATAACAAGATGGGCTGGGAGAAGAAAATGATATACTCTCAAAGAGATTCCAGGCACAGCATGTGTTAGAAATAGGAGTTTTGTTTCTTACTCCCAATCTTTGTTTTTTTTTTTTCTTTTTAATTTTTTTTATTTGTACCTTTATTTTTTTATAATGTATATATTTTTCTTTTTTATGTTTTAATTTTAGTTACAGTTTATTAACTTTTTATCCCAGCTGCATCCCGCTCCCTCATTCCCTCCCAATCCCACCCTCCCTTCCTCATCTCCTCTCTGCCTCTTTCCAAGTCCACTGATAGGGGAGGACCTCCTTCCCTTTCATCTGACCCTGGTTTATCAGGTATCTTCAGGACTGGCTGCAAAGTCCTCCTCTGTGGAGGAGTAGGCCTAGTAGGGCTGCTCCTCCCTCCATCATATTCTTTACCTCCCCAATTCCTAGTATATCCACCCCCACCTTCCTCCCTACCTTACATTCTTTAAAGCTCTTTCAAAAATAAACAAAAATTTCAAATTACAAATTAAAAATCAATGACCAATAAAAGTACCAAACACACACACACACACACACACACACACAAATGGAGTTCATACTATATTGGCCAAATAGTCACAAACAAGGAGCCTGACCTCTAGTATAGTTGATATATGAAGTTTCACTCCACTGGACAAAACTGCTTTTCCCTGTCTCAGAAGTTACCGATTACAACTAGTCCTTGGAATGCATTCATGCATATGAGTACATATAAGCATTATCTACACATGGATGCACAGGCTATGTATCTCAAAGAAAGCATACTAGCTACATTGTCTTTCAAGTTTTTACTTCTATGCAATTTAAATCTCATCCAACTGTTTGCAGGAACTGCATAACTTTACATGTATTATTAAACTTTTAAAAGTAGAACAACAAAAACCTAAAGCTTCTTTGCTGGGGTGGGAATTTGTGTCCACATTCCCTCTCTGTGCTGAGATCTTGTTCGCCTTAAATTTGTTTGTGCTGCGTATCAGAGTCTCTGTAAGTTTACATTTGTATCAGTAATGAATCTGGATGGCACTGTTTTCTTGGCATCATTCACCACGTTGTCTGGCTCTTAGAATCTTAAAATCTTTCCACTGCTTATTCTTCATATATCCCGAGCCTTATAGGAATGAGTTTGACTGTGAGCACTAGTCAGCTAATGTGAAGTTTCTAATGTGGCACAAGTTCATTACTCCATGTTCGATGATATGAATAAGTGCTGTCTTCAGCAATGTAGTTGGTAGAAGATTAACAATATAACGGATGATAGTGTTTAGTGTTTTGCAGGGTACTCTATGAGACCCCCCAAGATGCAATCCATTCACGGTACTGTGGATTATATTTGTAAGATCTATTTGTGGCATCCTCTTGCACACATATATGAAAACCATTCAAATTCCTTTCATATATATGTTCATATTTTCGGAAGCGTTCATATTTTCGGAAGCTTCTATAGTATTAAGTTTCCATACAGCGCTCCAAAAGGCCACTAGTATTAGAAGTTCTTACCCCAAATCCACACTTTATCCCCCCCATTACCCTTCCCCTGCAGTCCTGTTGTAGCTTTCTCTTTATTCGTTTTTGTTTGCTTGTTTTTTGAGACACAGTTTCTCTGTTGTAGCTCTGGCCCCCCTGAAACTCTCTCTGTTTACCAAGATGGCCTTGAGCTCATAGATCTGCCTGCCTCTGCCTCCTTAGTGCTAGATTAAAGGTGTTCACCATGACAACCTGGCTCTTTTCATCTCTTTATAACAAACACTATATACTTTCCCCCTTTTCTTGGAAGATACCTTACTCCCTTCTGGTTCTTTACTAGCTATCTAACTATATATGGCTATTCTAAATGAAACACACCTATCTAAAGCTTAAAAAATATCAATCATATATAAGACATAAAAGTTTTATCTTTCTCAGTCTGGGATATCACTCAGGACAGTTTGTTCTAATTCTATCCATTCACCTGAAATCTATAGAATTTTTATTTTCTTATCAACTGAATGATTTTCCATTGTATAAATGTTATAGATATCATTATTTGTTCATCAGTTGATGGACATATGCAGTCAAATATTCAGTAAGAATAGGAAGTAAAGAGAAGGAAGTAAAGTAAAGAATAGGAAGTAAAAAGAAACTTTAAAATAAAGATTTGGAAAAAAAAAAAAGTAAATACAGCTTGGCCAGAAAGGCGCTTTAGGTAAAGTTATAGCCAAAGAGAGTGAAGTCAATAAACCAGGTCCTTTACACAGGAGCTGAAGGGGAAACTTAGAAGCGAGCACCAAGGCTACAGTCATCACAACATTGAGATACGGATATACAAAGTTATTTCAAAGAATTTCCACAAAAGACAGTTTTGAGCAAAGTCTCTGAAACCTTCATGTCCACAATTCCCCATAGGATTATTGGTCCTGGATTTGGCAAAAACTTTGGAGATTGCTGCAGCTGTTCAAAGCAGTAAGCACTGGGGTCAGACCTCAGTGGTGTCTGCATACAGCTGGTTTTGTTGGCATGTAGGATCACAAAGAATGAAGCTGGTAATTCAGGGGAAAGCCTGGAAGATTAGTCTACGAGTGGAATTGCCTCTGACTTAGCAATGTGTGAAAATGAGAAAGTAAAGATGAGGCTACAGTGTGCATGCTGGAAAGATGAGGTTGTTAGGAAAGTGTAATGGTTGCTTAGTGAAACTGCAGGCAATGTGAAAAACTTGCCCGGAAGAGAAGCTGGGTGAGCTGCTAGGTCGCAGAGCCAGAATTGTCTGAGACCCTCGCAGCCCAACAGAACTAGTCTGACCATGATGCTAAGAGCAGAGACTTAGGATTTAATGTTTGCATTAAATTTGTATTTTATATTTCTTAGCCTCAATCCATCTTTTACATTTCCTTATTCCTCACTTTGGAGTGGGAATATTTATCTTTTGTCATTGTTGCTAGAAATACATAAATTTATTTTGAACTTTTATAGAAGAGCTACAGATATGTTACTTTGAGACTTGGAGATTTCTGATTTGGAGGTTTGAGCAACGATGGAGAATTGAGAAATTATGACTCTGGATGAAAGAACAATTGCATTTTTATATTGTAAAAGAGATACAAATACTTTGTGCTAGGAAAAGAACACTATACCTTGGGTATTGGATGATTTTCTTTTTTATAATATTTTCTATCATTATTGTTATTATTATTTATTACAATTTATTCATTTTGTATGTAGACCCTCCTTCGTCTCTTCCCAGTCCTACTTTCCTCCCTCTCTCCACTCTATGTCTCTCTCCTAGTCCACTGATAGGGGAGGAGGACCTACTATCAGGTCTCATCAGGACTATCTGGATCCTCTTTCTCAGTGGCCTGGTAAGGCCACCTCACCAAGGGGGGGATCAAAGAGCAGGCAATTGAATTTATGCCAGTGACTTCCCCTGCTCCCCTTAGTAGGGAACCCCCATAGAGACTGAGCTGTCCACGGACTACATCTGTGCAGGGGTTCTAGGTCTTCTCCATGCATGGCCCATGCAAGCCCCCCTCTCCGGCTGGTGATTTTCAAAGACTCATGTGTTTCAAGCTTGTTTCCCACAATGATGGTATTAGGATATTGTAGAACATGAAACTCTGTAGTCTAACTTGGAGCCATTTTTCACTAGAGGCAAACCCTTGAAGAAGAACTTAAGTTCTTCTCTTTCTCTTCTCTACCCGAGCTATGAGAAAATTGCTTAGCTATGCTATTTATTTCTACCATGGCATACTTTTACAGACTTGGAATAAGAAAACTAATCATTCATGGACTGATATCTTCAAAACTGTGAGTCGAAATAAACCCCCTTGTCTCTGTAAATTGATATATCTTGGGTATCTGTTACAATAATAAATATCTGACAATTTTCAAAGAATAAAATACAAATATAAAACAGAAGGAAAAATGTGTAAATACAGTCAAGGAGAACTATTTCAAAAGTTTATTAAAAACTCCATGTTAACAATGAGGAAGCATACCTTTAACACAAAGTTCATATGGCTCTTTCAAGTATGAATAAGAATTGATAGTATTGTAAAGATAAGTAGAGGATGACATTTCTCATTAGTCCTCAAGGATGTCATATCTAATTTCCTAGCTCAGTGTGGACTGAAAGGATCATGGAGTTAAAAAGGGACTTTGCACGGAGCAGAGCCAAAGATCAATGAAAATATGCAAGTCTTCTCAGAAATCACTTAGGATGTAGTCCAAGTGCACCCAGAAAGATCTCACTCATGGTAGGACAATTTGATACCCCACAAATTTTAGTACCACTAAAGTATTTCAGATACTATACACTAAATATGTTTAATTTGCTTTGTACAGTTAGTAATCTACCCTTTTAGGTTTTTTTTTTTTTTTTACCTCTGATGATTTATTTCATTTATCCCAAGTTTTTGATAAAAAGGTAGAGTGACTTCACAACATATTTTTAAAATTAATTAATTAATTAATTACAATTTATTTACTTTGTGTTCCAGCTGTAGCCTCCTCCATCATTTCATCCCAGTCCCACCCTCCCTCCCTCTTCTCCCCCTATGCCCCTCCTCTAGTCCACTGATAGAGGAGGTGCTCCTTCCCTACTATCTGACCTTAGCCTATCAGATCTCATCAGGACTTCACAACATCTTTTAAGCAGAAGTTTCATCAGGTGTATTGTTTAGAACCTCAAGAATTCTCCATGCCTCTCTGGAGGCAAACACTGCTTATTTCTCCTATTCTCCTGAGATTTCTGTGTATATCTGTGGAAAGCAGTTTGTCTGACACGTTTATTTTAGTGTAAAGAGCTCTGCAGATAGGTTTGGACATATGATGAGTTCATGAATTCATCCAGAGTTCTATCATCCCTTGGTTATTTCTATTTCTTCAGTGTAGAGTTCCCTCTATGATGATGAAACTTGTCACCCTGATGGAATTTACAATCATCATGGAAAATAACCTGTTGGCATGCTTAAGATGGAGTGTCTGGATGGCATTAATACATGTGGAAAGGCCTACCCCAAATGCAAGCAGTTAGTTCCATTCCATTGCACGAGGCCTCAAAGTAAATAAAATGGTTAAATGGAGCTGAAAAATAGCATTCCTTGTTTTCTGACTTGGAGTTTTTCATACAATGTACTCAGTTTTCCTCTGCTGCCATATCTTCCCAGCCAAAATAGACTCTACCTTCCAAACGTTAGCTAAAATAAGCCTTTCCTTTTTTAAGTTGGTCCTGTTAACTATTTTGTCACAACAACAGGTAAGTAACTAACACATCCTCCTCTATAGCCTACATTTTTTCTGTGCCACAAAGATAGTAAGAATACGCTATGCTAATGCAGCCAAGACCTGTCAAGCTTTGTTGGGGAACAGTGCACAGTGCTCCTGGCTTCCCTGAACTGGCTCCCCATTAGACAACAGGATTGCTAAAGACTGCAGGGATAAGACTCTGTGACCCAAAAGAAATTAGATGTTATTAGCTTGGCTCTATCAGTTGGATGTGGTTTTAGAAACATGCAGTTTGCTGTTGTACAACAATGCGGTGGGAATAAGGAGCTCCCACATAAGCGCTGTAGCTGTATAAATAGGTGTGTAGCCAACTTAGCAATACAAACGAAGCATCCTAAAACAGCCCGATTTGAGCTTATTCTGAATCATAATTTTCAGAGCAGATGATGTTGCCTTCTATATATAATATGAAATATACATTGTAATGTTAACTTTTTTCTCTATAATGGGGTTGTATTTTTCTGTATGTTTAACTCTGTACACATTACTCATTTGGAAAAAGCTTATCCATTTTGAGGTCATATCTGTTTTTGTTTGATCATAAAATGATAACGAGGAAAATGAATTAAGCAGATATTTTCTTTCTTTTTGTCTCTGAAAATAACACGAATAAACTGCCAACTACTTATTGATGAGTCAGTCTTTTATTCAACAACTATTAGTGAATAAGTACACAAAACCAGGTAGTATCTTAAACAGGAATAAAGCAGTGAACTATAAATAAAACAAAATAAAAAGGGGAATGCAGCCTTTATAGAACTGTTAATAACCTAGCTTATTTTAAATTATTGAAAAAGTTTGTATGCTAAATAATTAAAACAAAACCATGCTTCCATACTTTTCCACCATTTGTTCTTTTTTTTAATAACTGTGTATATCTAATTTTCCTCCTGTACCTTGTTGTTCACACTCTTTTACTTCATGAAAACAGCTTAAGTACTTATTAAATAATTAATTTTAAAGAGACTGTATTAGGGTAAATAGTTCCAATACATCAATTAATCATTAATATATAGTCTTCAGTGATTACTAAATCTGTTAAGTTTGGAGTAAATTCTGCATTTATCTATACTTACTTTATCTGCAACAGAGGTCTGCATTACAATTCCTAGAAATGAAGACAGACAAGAAATATTTTCTGCAGGGTAGAGCCTTTCAGAGGCTCTCTGTGGTAGACTCCTGTCCTGTTCCTTGTTTTCTCCCTCCTCCCATGTCTGTCCTCTTTGCCTTTCTGAATGGAGACTGAGCATATTAGCCAGAGTCTTCCTTCTTGATTAACTTCCTTAGCTGTACAGACTTTAGTATGTTTATCCTATATTGTATGTCTAATATCCACTTATGAGTGAGTATATACCCTGTGTGTCTTTCTGCTTCTGGGATACCTCACTCAGGATGATCTTTTAAGGTTCCCACCATTTACCTGCAAATTTCATGATTTTCATGTTTTTTTATTGCTGAGTAATATTCCATTGTGTAGATGTATAGCAGGGTATTGAGGCAGATGCTGAGACTCATAGCCCAACTTTGGGCAGAGTGCAGGGAATCTTATGAAAGAAGTGGGAAATAGTAAGACCTGCAGAGGACAAGCATGCCACAAGGAGAGCAACAGATACAGAAAGTCTGGGCACAGGGGTCTTTTCTGAGACTGATACTCCAACCAAGGACCACTCATGGAGATGGCCTGGAACTCCTGCTCAGATGTAGCCCATGGCAGTTCAGTGTCCAAGTGGGTTCCCTAGTAATGGGAACAGGGACTGTTTCTGACATGAACTGATTGGCCTGCTCTTTGATCACCTCCCCCTGAGTGGGGAGCAGCCTTACCAGGCCACAGAAGAATACAATGCTGCAGCTCTTGATGAAACCTGATAGATTAGGGTCAGAGGGAAGGGAAGAAGGACCTCAGTTATCATTGGACTGGGGGAGGGGCAGGATTGGGGAAGAGAGAGGGAGGGTGAGATTGGGAAGGGAGAAGGGAGGGAGCTACAAGGGGGATACAAAGTGAATAAACTGTAATTAATAAAAATAAAAAGAAAAAAGAGAAATATTTTCTATTACTCATCAAAGTGAAAGTACAACAAATTATGTTTAAGAAGATATTTATCCCCTCCTCTACCTTCCACCCTACCCAATGTAGTATAAACTACTGTATATATATGCTTCTCTGAGTATGACACATAATATATATATATATATATATATATATATATATATATATATATATATATATAACTTTGGTTTCATATTTCAAACTTAGGCTTTATATGGATTATACCATTTGTCCCTACTCAATTTTATACTGTGTCACAACAACCACCTTAGTTTGATTTCTTTGCTTAAAATGTTTCTAAATTCTAATTCTATATATATTCCACTGGAGAGTTTACTTACAAATTCAAGGGACGCAAGGGACACACCTAAGCAAAGGCAATTTAGAGCAAGCCTATAGCCAACAACAAATTAAATGGTGAGAATCTCAAAAACAATTCCACTAAAAATCAGGAACAAGACAAGGTTGTCAGTTCTTTGCATATCTATACAATATACTACTTGAAAATTTAACTAGAGAAATCACTAACATATGATAAAATAATATACATGGTGTCCATAAAATTCCATTATTGACCTCTTACAGCTGATAAATGTTATCAGAAAATTTGCTGGATATAAGATTAAATTTAAAAAAAATCATTATCCTTCATATAAATAAATGGCAAAGGAATAGAGAAAGAAATAAGGAAAACAAAGTATTTCAAAATTACCTCAAGTAATATAAAATATATTTGTTTAGGAATGCATGTTCTCTTGTATTTGTGGCATAGATGTGCAGGATTGTGATGTCCCTCTGGTGGATATTTCCTTTGATGAGAATCAAGTGTCCCTCCTTATCTTTTTTGATTAATTTTGGTTGAAAGTCTATTTTATTAGATATTAGGAGAGCTACTCCAGCTTGTTTTCTGGGTCTGTTTGCTTAAAAAAAAATTGTAGCCCTTTACTCTGAGGCAGTGTTTATCTTTGTTGCAGATATGTGTTTCTTGGATACAGCAGAAAGTTGGATCCTGTTTAAGAAAACATTCTATTAATTTCTCTTTTTATTGGGGAGTTGAGTCCATTAATATTGATAGATAATAATGACCAATGTTTGTTCCTTTCATCGTGAAGTTGGTGGTGATAGTATGTTTGTGTTCTTGGTTTCTTTTGATTTTTTTGTCATGAATTTATCTGTATCCTGTGTTTTCTTGGCTGTAGTTGATTATTTTAGTTTGGAGTTTTCCTTTTAGTATCTTCTGTGTAGATATTGTTTAAGTTTAGTTTTTGTCTTGAAATATTTTGTTTTCTCCATTTATGTTGCTTGAAAATTTTGCTTATAGTAGAGTAGTCTGTCTATAGTTTGCTTTGGGTATAGTAGTCTGGTTTGACATTTATATTTTCTTGGAGTCTGCATGACATTTGTCCAGGTTCTTTTGTCTTATATGGTTTCTGTTGAGAAGTCTGGTGTGATTCTGATAGGTCTTTTTCCCTTTATGCTTTTAATATTTTTTCTTTGTTCTGTAGATTTAGTATTTTGACTATTATGTGACGTGACTATAATTTGACTATTATGCTCTAGTCTATTTGATGTACTGTAAGCCTCTTGTAATGTTTAAAGGCATCTCTTCTTTTAAGTTGGGAATTTTTTTTTCTATTATTTTCTTGAAAACACCTTCTGGACCTAGGAGCCTGGAATCTTCTTCTTTTTTTTTTTTTTTTTTTGTCTATTCCTATTACTCTGAGATTTTGTCTTTTTCTGGTGTCTTTTATTTCTTGGATGTTTTGTGTTTATAACTTTTCCAATCGTATTTTTTCTTTGAGAAGTATATCAATTTCTGCAATTGTATCTTCAGCACCTGAGATTCTCTCTCCCATCTCTTGTATTCCATTGGTGATACTTATCTTTGTGGTTCCTGATCTCTTCTCTAAGTTTTCCAGCTCCAGGGATTTCTCTGATTGTGTTTTCTTTATTCATTCTAATTCTGTGTTCAGGTCTTGCACCATTTCCTTCAACTGTTTGAATGTAGATTCTTGTCTTTACATGATGGCCTCTATTTTTTGCTCATTTCCTCTTTATGTCCCTCTAATAACTGGATAAGCATGGATTTTCAATCATCTTCAGTAGATGCATTAAAATATCCGTTGATTTTGGGGGTTGCTGGTGAAGCCGTTTTGTCCTGATTTTTGTTGGATGTGTTCTTATGCCTGCCTCTAGCCTTCTTTGCTGTCTGTTCCTGGAGCCTGTACTGCAGACTGGGTCTGTCTGTCTCTGGAGTCTGGTGTATTCTTCAGGAAGATGAGAGAGGTGCTCCGGTTTGTGAGTGAGTGTTGGTGTTTCAGATGCAGTTAAGGAAAGAAGGTCACTTGTGCCACTGCATAAGCACAGGAGAGTGTGGAGATGCGCCTTCCTGGACAGGCGAAGCATAAGGGAGGAGCACAAGTGCAGGCCGTGTAGGCATGCACCGCTGTTCTCAGGTGCAGTGCACTTGAGCAGGTGCCCTGAATGGCTCAGTGGCTCACAGGCCTGTTGCAGTCTTGTGCTTCAAGAGCTCAGATCCTCCTGATCTACACCATCTTGGCTCTAGAAATTGTTCAGTTGGACTACACTGGTAGAGTACAGAACAATGGGTTTCAATGTTGAGAATGCTGTTCCAGTGTTCTCTGTTTCCCACAGTGGGGTGTGGGTGGGAGGGATCCGATGTCTAGCTGCTAGTGTAGAGGGGGCCTGGATTTGGGGCTCAGTATATACTCTCAGCAGATATGTGTGGAAAGTGCAGAATGCCTGCTCACACTCAATAGCAGGTGTGTATGGAGTTCCTGAAGGTCTAGGTACTCAAATGCAGGCATGTGTGTGAAGAACAGAGGGTCAGCAAGCACGGACTAGCAGGCAGGTGTGCAAAATGCAAAGGGCAGCTGAACTCACTTGCAAGCTTATGAGGTAATCTCAGAGAAACCACAGTTTTCCACTCTCAGATTTGGGTTCCCTGTTTGGCTGTTAGAGTAAAGAGGTGCCCTCCAGGCCCCTGCTTTTGCTGCACTGCAGGGGCAAGGGCACCAAGGGAATGTGCAGCTGAAAGTGCAGGGGGTTGATAGTTCCCACTCTCAGACCCTGAGATGTCCATGGGGGTCCTGGATCCAATCTGTCCCAGCTCAATGTTTGTTCCTTCTAGCTCAGGAAGCTTCAAAGTCAGTTTTTTGGCTTCAACTGCCCATCTACTCACCTGTTTGTCCTTAAGAAAAGGGGAACACTGGCCACTGTCTTCTTGGATCCTGATGAATGTGATTTTAATGAGGAATGCAGTAATGTGAAATACGGTGCCAGGCTTTTCTTTCAGTGGAGAGACTGGATTGCATCCTATTGAGTTGTTGGCTAAAGAGATCCCAAAGCAATCCACAAGCAGCTAGGCTGCTGTTAAGACAAAGGTTTGGTCTCCACAAACTGACAATTTGATCCTATTGCTGAGGAGAGCATTCACACAACTCATTGACCATGGAGAAGTCAAGTTAGTGTGTACATGGAACCTTCATTTTTATGTGTAGTCTGTTTGGCTTGGGAAGGCACTCTGCAGCCTAACAAAAGAGAAATGAGGACACCAACCTGGCCACAAAAACTTTGACCTATAATCTCTCCTGTCTTCAAAATATGCAAGAGAAACTGAGACACAAAACTTGTGGCAACAGCTAGCAAATATCTGATTTTACTTAAGGCCCACTCCATGAGCAAGAGCCCATACTTGACACTGCTTGCATAAGCAATATTAGAGACTAGATAACCTAGAGAAAGAGAATAAAACTGAACATGTGGCATCTAAAAAATAAATCAATAAAATGATGCATACTGATATTGTGCTATACTCTAGATCAGAGCCTTATCATCTAGTCATCATCAAAGAGTTTTCCTCTGGCAACAGATGGAAAGAGATGCAGAGAGACACAGTCTCTAAAGTCTAAATTGGAGGTGTCCATCAATCCTTCTACTCAGAGATCAGGAATTCCTGTAGGAGAGGAGGCAGAAATATTGTAAGCGTTAGTGGGGATGGAGAACATCAGGAGAATAAGGCTGTCTGAATCAACAAAGCAAGGTGCATGTGAGTTCACATCACTGAAGCCGCAAGCACAGGGCCTACATGTGTCTACAGCAGGTCCTCTTGGTATATATTATAGCTATTAGCTATATGGGAATTCTGATTATGAGAACAAGTTGTCTCTGACTCTATTGCCTCTTCTTGGGACTTTTCCTCCTGCAGGGTGGCCATGTCCATGTCCAACTACAATATGAAAGTTTTTGCATCATCTAACACTTTAGCTTTTTGTGTTTGGTTGTTTTCTCTTAGAAGTTCATTCTTTTCTAATGAGAGACAGAAAAAGAGTGAATCTGGAGGGAAGGGAAGATGTCGAGAAACTGGGAGAAGGGAGGGGAAACTTTAATCAGGGTATATTATATGAGAAAAGAATCAATTTTCAATAAAAGAAAATTAGGCGAAAGAGTCTAAATTCCATTTTAAACTCGAGAATGTATTATTTTTCTGTTATTTAACTGTCATTAAAAACTTAATATTTTGTACCATTGCTGGCATATTTGTTTAAATCCTTATATAAATCTTAGTATATTATTCATTAATTTTGTTTGTGAAATATCGCTGCCTCTGTTCCTCAAACATATTCTCCTATAATTTGAATTTTTGGGTTATTTTTATTTTTCATTCTCTTTATATTTATGTTTCAGTTGTATTTTATAAGAAACAAGAAAATATGCCTGAGGTTACAGTGACCACATATGCTATAAGTACTGGATTTTTATTTTTATTTTTATTTATTGGAATTTATTCACTTTGTATTCTAGCTGTAGCCCCCTCCCTTGTCTTCTCCCAATCCCACTCATTCTTCCTCTTCTCCCTTTATGCCCTCCCCTACTCCACTAATAAGGGAACTCCATCTCCCCTTCCATCCATCTTACCCTAGCTTATCAGGTCTCATCAGGACTGGCTCATTTTCTTCCTTTGTGGCCTGGTAAGGCTGCACCCTCCAGGGGGAGGTGATCAAAGAGCCAGTCACTGAGTTCAGAAAGCCCCTCCACCCCTTACTAGGTAACTCACTTGGAGACTGATATGCCATGGGCTACATTTGAGCAGGGGGTCTAGGTTATTTCTATGCAGAGTCTTTGTGTGGAGTATTAGTCTCTGCAAAGTTTCAATGTATTTTGATAATTTATTTTTAGAACTTATATTTTTGCTGAATGTTAGAAATATAGATATTTGTATATATGACAATGTATGTGTTTGTGTGTATGCATGATATATATGCATTTATGTATATATATGCACACATATGTATGCATGTAGAAGATACAAATAAATTACATAGATACCTATCATTATTGATACATTTCTTCAGTACTTTTTATAACATAAGTAGGGGTAAATCATTATCTTATATGTATCTCATTATCTTATATGCGTGATTATTTTGTCTTAAAAAGCCCCCTTTTACTAAATGCATAACATTTTGTCATTGACAGTTCAGAATAACACAAAACTCTTTAAACATTCTAAGTAGTATGGAATTTAGCACAGGAAATTAAATGCTTACAGATTTCTTTAAAGGAGTGAAGACTAAAGGTCATTGAAAGCACAAATAGATCTGAGGTTTGTTGGTAGCTTTCAGGGAATTATGTAGTTTCTATTTCCAACCCAGCTCAAAAGTACAAGAAGTCACAGCTGCTGGTCACTGCAGTGCTAGCTGTAGCTCCAAAGTGAGTGACTCTTAAGGAAATGGCCAGTAGATACCAATATTTCAAACCTTCCATATCTGTGCATCTGCCTACCATTGCAATAGAAAGAATATCTGTGACTTAAAACATTGCAGCTTTAAAAAGCCACTTTCATTATAATAATCTACAAAAAATACAGTCACAAAGAGAAATATATTGTCTCAGTTCTTGCTTCAAGCTAATCAGAGGTAATAGGAGAGAGTGAGGATGGTGCTAGGTACCAGTCTGATTCCCTTCTTCATTTTGGTTTCTCAGGACCAGTTTAAAGCCTGCTCATGGTTTTATCCCAAACAGTTGGGGGAGTAACAGGCTCAACATGAACAGCACAATATGCTGAGCATTGCTGTGTTTGCTCGCTTCTTAGGGATCCCACAATCACTATATGCAGCACACAGGCACTAGTTTATTCCCTTGTTCAATCCTGAATCATCCTTATCAGTTTATTTTCCATGAAATTATGTGGGAGACATAAAAGCAATTGTTAAGATGAGAAATAATGAAGAAATGTGTATATTTCTATAGTTACATATTTCAATTAGCATATAAATAGCAGTTGTTTATTTATATTTGAACAGTATTGACTTTTACTGTAGTCTGAATTTTGAGCAACAGTTCCCTAAGATGTATCCATCCTGAGTACCAGCAAATGTGGTCTCAAAGCCAGCTCAGCTTTATAACAACATCCCCTCTCCTTGTCTCCATTCTCCAGCCCACAACTCTGGAAACCCACTGCTTTACCCCAGGCCACACCTGTTTCAGGAAGCCCAGGATTCTCCCTGGTACCTGGAAACCTAGAGGCGGTGCAAGTATCCAGAACCACAAAACTCCCTTCTCTACATTTTCTATATCTGGAATCTCGGAGTCTACACTATCTCTTAGGCTTTACAACCATAAAACACTCAGGCAAGAGACCAGAAAATAAACAGAAACCAAGGGAAAATATAAAATCATCCACTCAAAAATTATAAATCATATATCAGCACCTAAACCTAGAATTACTCCAAACCCATGCCTAAAGGCTGCCATTAGAACACAATCAACATCAGCCAGGGTGATATATGGCACCACCCCAGCGCACATATCCTACCTACTACAGCAAGCTCTGGATATGCCAACATAGCTGAAGCATAAGAGAAGGACCTTAAAACAAATTTTATGAAGTTGATAAGATGAATTGAGTAAATTTCTTGAAAATATAATCAAGAAGCACCAAAAATCAGAGAAAACATAGAAATTTGTTAAACAAAGCCGGAAAAAAAAAGAAGAAATGAATTATAGCCTTAAAGAAAGCCAAGAGAAACAAAATCAAGCAAGCAAACAAACAAACAGGTTAAAGAAAAAAAGTTCAATACCTGAAAATGGAAATAGAAGAAATAAAGAAAACACGAAGTGAGTGAATCTTGAAGATGGACATTCTTGATAAATAAACAGAAACTACAGATGCAAGCATCACCAACAGAATACAAGAAATAGAAGAAAGAATCTCTGGCATAGAAAATATGATAGAAGAAAATGCTACACTGGGTCAAAGAAAGTGGCAATCTCAAAAAATTTCATCACAGAAAATATCGAAGAAATCTGGGACACTGTAAAAAGACCAAATCAAAGAATAATATGAACAGAAGAAGAAGAAGAAGAAGAAGAAGAAGAAAAAAAAAAAAACAATCCCAGCTCAAAAACCCAGAAAAGATTTCTAACAAAATCTTAGAAGAAAATTTCATAACCTTGAGAAGATCATGCCTCAGAAAAGATCCCTGTGCCCAGAATTTAGGGTCATGCATGGAGATAAGCTAGAACACCTGCACAGATGTAGCCCATAGCAACTCAGTGTCCAAGTGGGCTTCCTAATAAGGGAAAGAGGGAATGTCTCTAACATGAACTCACTGGCTGGCTCTTTGATCACCTCCCACTGAGGGAGCAGAAGCCTTAGCAGGCCACAGAGGAAGAAAATGCACCCAGTACTGATGAGACCTGATAGGCTAGGGTCAGAGGGAAGGGGAGAAGACCACCCCTATCAGTGGACTGGGAGAGCAGCATGGGAGAAGAGGGAGTAAGGGCAGTAGTGGGAGGGGATGAAAGAGGCAGCTACAGCTGGGATACAAAATGAATAAATTGTAATTAATAAAAACATAAATTAATTTTAAAAAGAAGAAAAAAAGAGCATGCTTATAAAGTTACAAGAAGCTTACAGAACATCAAAAATATTGGACCAGAAAAAAAAAGTCCCCCTGCCATGTAATGCTCAAAAACAAAATCAAACACTAAAGATACAGAACAAAGAAAAATATTTAAAAAAAAAAAAAGGCAAATAACATATAAAAGCAAACCTATTAGAAATATACCAGATTTCTCAACAAAGACTCTAAGAGTCAGAAAACGCCTGGGCATATGTCTTGTAGACCAGATGTGTGCAAAAGACCACAGATGTCAGTCTAGACTACTAAATCCAACAGAAATTTACATAACCATAGATGGAGAATACAAGATACTCAATGCTAAAATCAAAAATTAAACAGTATCTGTCCACAAATCCAACTCTACAAAAAGTACTAGAAAGAAAACATCATCCTATGTCTAAATACACCCATTGAAACACAGGAAAGGGGGGGGAATAACAACAGATACCAAGGAAATCCAAAGAATCCTTAGATCTCTTTTCAAAAATCAGTATTCCACAAAATTGGAAAATTTAAAACAAATAGACAAATTTCTTGATAGATACTACTTGGCAAAGTTAAATCAAGACTAGATAAACAATTTGAATAGACCTATAACCCCTAAGGATATAGAAGTAGTCATTAAAAGTCTCCCAATTCTCCCTAAAAAAAAAAAAAAAAAAGTCTAGTGCCAGACAGTTTTAGGCAAGAATTCAACATTCTGCTATACTTCTAAACTAGTGCTAATACAAATACTTCTCAAATTATTTCATAAAATTGAAAAGAGGAACAGCACCAAATTCTTTTTATGAATCTACAGTCACCCTGATACCCAAACCACACAAAGACTCAACAAAGAAAATTACAGAGCAATTTCCCCCAGAAACATTGATGCAAAAATACTCAGTACAATTCTCATAAATGTAATCCAAGAACACATGAAAATGATTATCCACCATGATTAAGCAGGCTTTATCCTAGAGATGCTAGAATGATTCACCATATGAAAATCAACCAATGTAACCCATCATAAAAAACTGAAAAAAAAAAAAGCCACATAATCATTAGATGCTGAAAAAAAAATTGACAAAAAAACCAACACACATTCCTGATAATGTCTTGGAGAAATTCGGAATTACAAGGTCCATACCTAAAGAAAATAAAAAAAAAAATATAAAGCAAAATTGTAGCTAACATAAAAATAAATAAAAAGAAACTCAAAGAAATTCCACTAAAATCAGTCTTTCTACTTTCCCCATCTCTATAGTAGGGTGCTTGAAGTTCTGTTTAGAATGGTAGGAAAACTGAATCAGATAAACGGAATGCAAATTGGAAATAAAGAAGTCAAAGTATCATTATTTACATATGATATGACTGTATAAACAAGTAACTCGCAAAATTCTACCAGGCAACTCCTACAGCTGATAAAGCTGAGTCATAAGTTGAGTGCTCAGATACAAGATTAACTAAATATATATATATATATATATGTGTATATATATATATATATATATATATTAAATGGATACAAATCAGGGAAACAATACCCTTCATGATAGATTCAAATAAAAAAATGTTTTAAGCAACTCTAACCAGGGAAGTAAAAAATCTGTCTGAAAAGAACTTCAAGTCTTTGAAGAAAAAAAAATTGATAAAGACATCAAAAGATGGAAAACAAACCTGTCATGCTTATAAGTAGGATTAACATAGTGAAAATGGCCATCCTACCAAAAACAATCTACAGATTCACTGCAATTCCAATAAAAACTCCAACACAATTCTTTACAGACCTCAAAAGAACAATACTCAACTTCATACGGAAAAAATAAAACAAAATAAAAATCCAGGGTGCTAAAAATAAAATAAAATAAATTCCAGCAAAATAGAAAAATTCCCTGAGGAATTACCAACTCTAATCTTAGCTCTAATATAAAGCTATAGTAATAAAAACTGCATGGCATTGTCATAAAAACAGGTTGATCAATGGAATTGAGTTGAAGATTCAGACTTAAACCCACACACCTATAAACACATAATTTTTGACAAAAAGCCAGAAATATACAATAAAAAAGATAGCATTTTCACACATTATAGTGGTCTACCAGGATGTTGGCATGTATAGATACATCCATATCTATCACCATACACAAACCTCAAGTCCAAGTGGATCAAAAATGTCAACATAAAACAAGGTACACTGTTTGGTTCCACTGATCCACCATTCTGCTTCTATGCCAGTACCATGCAGTTTTTATAACTGTTGCTCTATAGTACAGCTTGAGATCAGGGATGGAGATACCTCCAGAAGATCTTTTATTGTAGAGGATTGTTTTAGCAATTCTGGGTTTCTTGTTATTCCATATGAAGTTGAGAATTGTTCTTTCCAGATCTGTAAAGAATCATGTTGGTAATTTGATGGGAATTGCATTGAATCTGTAGATTACTTTTGGTAAAATGGTGATTTTTACTATGCTAATCCTGCCAAGCCATGAGCATGGGAAATCTTTCCATCTTCTGATATCTTCTAATTATTTCTTTAGTGACTTGAAATCTTTTTCATACAAGTCTTTGACTTGCTTAGCTAGGGTCACACCAAGGTACTTTATGTCTTTTGTGGCTATTGTGAAGGGTGTTTTTCCCCTAATTTCTTTCTTAGCCATTTTCTCTCTCTCTCTTTCTTTCTTTATTTTTTTTTTACTATTATTAGTTACATTTTATTAACTCTCTATTCCAGCTCTATCCCGCTCCCTCATTCCCTCCCAATCCTACCCTCACTCCCTCATCTCCTCCCTGCCCCTTTCCAAGTCCACTGATTGGGGAAGACCTCTTCCCTTTTCAACTGACCCTGTTTTATCAGGTATCTTCAGGACTGGCTGCAAAGTCCTCCTCTGTGGCCTAGCAGAACTGCTCCTTCCTTGGGGGGTGGGAAGGTCAAGGAGCCTGCCATTGAGTTCCTGTCAGAAATAGTCCCTGTTCCCCTTACTATGGGAAACCAGTTGGTTACTGAGCTACCATGGGCTACATTCAATCAGAGGTTCTAGGTTATATTGATACATGGTCCTTGGTGGAGTATCAGTCTCAGAAAAGACCCCTGTGCCCAGATACACTTGGTCCTTGTGGAGCTCCTATCCTTTCCACATCATACAAACTCCCACTTCTTTCATATGATTCCCTGCACTCTGCCAAAGGTTTGGTTATGAATCTTAATATCTGCTTTGATACACTGCTAGGTAGAGTCTTTCAGAGGCCCTCTGTGGTAGGCTCCTGTCCTGTTATTTATTTTCTCCTAAGTCCAATGCACATCCCATTTGTCTTTCTAAGTGAGGGTTGATCATCTTACCCGTGTCCTCTTTCCTGTTTATCTTCTTTAGGTGTATAGATTTCATTATGTTTATCATAACTTATAGGTATATATAAGTAAGTATATACCATGTGTGTCTTTCTCCTTCTGGGATACTTCACTCAGAATGATCTTTTCTAGATCCCACCATTTGCCTGCAAATTTCATGATTTCCTCATTTTTGATTGCTAAGTAGTATTCTATTGTATAAAAATACCACAATTTCTGTATCCATTCCTCCAATGATGGACATCTGGGTTGTTTCCAGGTTCTGGCTATTACAAATAAAGCTGCTATAAACATGGTTGAGCAAATGTCCTTGTTGTGTACTTGAGCAAATTTTGGTATATGCCTAGGAGTGGTATAGCTTGGTTTTGAGAAAGCACTATTCCTAATTGTCTGAAAAAGTGCCAGATTGACTTCCAAAGTGGTAGTATCAGTTGACATTCCCACGAGCAATGGAGGAGGGTTCCCCTTTCTCCACAACCTCTCCAGCATGTGTTGTCATTTGAGTTTTTGATTTTAGCCATTTTGATGGGTGTAAGGTGAAATCTCAGGGTCGTTTTGATTTGCCTCTCCCTGATGGCTAAGGATGTTGAGTATCTCTTCCCTTTTGTCTTTTGTATACAGGAGGGCTACTGAATAAACCCACACACGTATGGACACCTGATTTTTGATAAAGATGCCAAAACCATGCAATGGAAAAAAGATAGTATCTTCAACAAATGGGGCTGGTCTAACTGGATGTCTACATGTAGGAAAATACAAATAGATCCATACTTATCACCCTGCACAAAACTAAAGTATAAGTGTATCAATGACCTCAATATAAAACCAGACACACTAAACCTGTTAGAAGAAAAAGTGGGGAAGAACCTGGAACTCATTGGTACAAGAGACAAGTTTCTGAGCAGAACACCAACAACACAGGCTCTAAGAGCAACAATCAATAAATGGGACCTCATGAAACTGAAAAGCTTCTGTAAAGCAAAGGACACTGCCATCAGAAGAAAATGACTACCTACAGATTAGGAAAGGATCTTCACCAACCCTATATTTGACAGAGGGCTAATATCCAGTATATATAAAGAATTAAAGAAGTTAAAAAGCAACAAGTTAAGTAATCCTATTAAAAAATGGGAAACAGAACTAAACAGAGAATTCCTGATGGAGGAATATGGAATGGCAGAGCAACACTTAAAAGAAATGCTCGACTTCATTAGTCATCAGGGAAATACAAATCAAAACAGCCCTGAGATTTCTTGTTACACCCAACAGAATGGCTAAGTTCAAAAACTCAAGTGACAGCACAAGCTGGAGAGGTTGTGGAGAATTGGGAACCCTCCTCCATTGCTGGTGGGAATGTAAACTTGTACAACCACTCTGGAAAGCAATCTGGGGCTTTCTCAGACAATTAGGAATAGTGATTCCTCAAGATCCAACTATATATATATCCAGCTATATACTCCTAGGCATATATCCAAAAGATTTTCAAGTACACAATAAGGACATTTGTTCAACCATGTTTGTAACACCTGGAAACAACCCAGATGTCCATCAATGGAGGAATGAATACAGAAAGCAGAAAGTATTGTACATTTACACAATGGAATACTACTTAGCAAAAAAAAAAAAAAAAAAAACAAGGAAATCATGAAATTTGCAGGTAAATGGTGGGAACTGGAAAAGATCATCCTGAATGAGCTTTCCCAGAAGCAGAAAGACTCACATGGTATATACTCAGTCATATAGACATATAATATAGGGTAAACCTACTAAAATCTCTACAACTAAAGAAACTAATCAAGAGGGAGGACTCTGTCTATAATATTCAATCCCCATCCAGAAAGGCAAAGAGAATGGACATCAAAAGAAGGAGAAAATAGGGAACAAGTTAGGACCCTGCCACAGAGGGCCTCTGAAAGACTCTACCCTGCAGACTATCAAAGCAGATGCTGAGACTTATAGCCTAACTTTGGGCAGAGTGCAGGGAATCTTATGAAAGAAATGGGAAATAGTAAGATCTGGAGAGGACAGGAACTCCACAAGGAGAGCAACAGAACCAAAAATTCTGAGCACAGGGTTCTTCCCTGAGACTGATACCTCAACCAAGTATCATGCATGGAGATAACCTAGAACCCTTGCACAGATGTAGCCCATGGCAGTTCAGTGTCCAACTGGGTTCCATAGTAATGGGAACAGCGACTGTCTCTGACATGAACTGATTGGCCTGCTCTCTGATCACCTCCCTCTGAGGGGGGAGCAGCATTACCAGGCCACAGCGGAAGACAATGCAGCCAATCCTGATGAGAGACCTAACAGACTAAGTTCAGAAGGAAGGAAAAGAAGCCCTCCCATACCAGTAGACTTGGGGAGGGGTATGCATGAGGAAGGGGGAGGAAAGAATTTAAGGGGGGGGGAAGAGGGAGGGACCTAGAGTGGGGATACAATGTAAATGAAGTATAATTAATAAAATAATTTTAAAAAGATACTGAAACTGATAGAAGTGGAAATATCCTCAAATGCATTGGTACAGGAGACAACTTTTTCAACAGAACACCAATAATGCAGGCACTAAGAGTAACAATTAATGAAGTGGACCTCATGAGACTGAAAAGCTTCTGTAATGCTCAGTCTTTTTATAACACTGGTAACAGTGGGATCAGGGGCTGTCCCTGACTTCGCCTTTGTTTGGGACTCTTTCTCTTATATAAAATAGCAAGTGCTAGCATGTATATGGAAGCAAACGAAACCTGTAAATGTATTGGTGTGGGTGCAAATTAGTGCAGCCACTATGGCAGTTAGTGCAAAGCTTCCTTAAAAACCTAAAAGATGTTGCAAATTTTTAAGCATATCCTGAAAAATCTCTGTATCTTACTACAGAGATACTTGCTCACCTGTGTTCATAGCTCCTTCATTCACAATAGTTTTGAAATGAGAACAGCCCAGAAGTCTGTCAGTGGATGAATAGATAATGAAAATGTGGTAACTCTTACAATAAAATATATCCAAATATCAAGAACAGTGATTATTATAAAATGTATAGACAATTGGCATGCACTGGAAACAATCATAATGAATGAGATGACTTGGATCCACAAGGGAAAATGTGTCATGTCTTATTTTTGGATATCAGCTTTGAATCTTCAATATGCATGTTTATTTAGAATATCCAGAGAGATCAGAAAGTTAGTAATGAGACATGGAGTAGAGGTTTTAAGAAAAGTGATAAAATACCATACTGTAGGAAGTAAGTGGAATATAGATTATGCAAAGTTAATTGCAGTTGGGTATAGAAGGGCCAGGTAAAATAGGGAGTAAAGGGAGAAACACCTATCATTGAAGGTTCAAAAAAATGTATGAAAACTGCTAGATGCTTTCTGAATGTGTGTGTGTGTGTGTGTGTGTGTGTGTGTGTGTGTGTGTGTGTTTAAATAAAGCATCTCAGGAGGATGCATGAGATATCTGTTTTGAAGCTTTTGGCGACTAAAATCCCTTAGACTCCAAAATATTATTTTATATCGCTGTTGCTTTGTGCAACTCTTAAAATTTACATATAAGACTGAGTATACCAGTATTTAACTCATAAAACACAAAATAAATCAAGCTGGTAATCACCCAGAAGTTTCTTCTATATGAATATCATTCACAGTGTTGGAAGTTGCTATACAAACAATAAGAGGAGAAAAATATATCACCAATCTTTACCTGCTGTGAACTTCTCAAGCTAGAGTGGTGGCAATGCTAGAAAGCTACGTCCACTGATGCAGTAAGGGCATCAACAAAACGTGAATGACCAACCGTTTTTTATTTTCTGCTTGGATGTAGGCCTACTCCATAAGATGAGATCCATATCTGGTAACAGTTATCAGGGTAAAAATCTTTTGTGTACATTTACCACATAAGCTACTATTATTCTGCTAATATGGAATAACATTAATTGACTCCTGATGACCTCCCATTATAGCATCCTTTCATCCTCATCAGACAAGCTTCTTTTTGCAGTAAGCATTGACTAACACGAAGAGACATGGTTTGTCAAACTTCAGTGAATAAGAGACTATAGAAGATCATCAAAGAAGTGTTTTCTTGACACAATAGGGCATTTTTCTTATATAAACTCATAGGAGTTAAACAGCATGCACACAGTCTGTACAAATTCAAGGCATACAAAATTCCAGTATAAAGAAAGAGATTGAACAAAGTCACAATCCTTTGGGAGGAGTGTTTGGCAACTGATAGCTTTAGGGAGAGGGAGTTTAAGGGTTTTCGTTTGTTTGTTTTGTTTTAAGAGTGTTGTCTCCTTAGAAGTTGATCATGCTCCAGAGGATGATCCCATACCCAAGACTACATACCTGGTACAAAGTGGAGTCAATGTCTTTGTTTGTTTAATCTTCATGAAGACAGAGATTTAGACCAGCTAGGAAATGGGGATATGTCTGTAGGAGTTGGGACAGATGAGTGAGTATAAGGGAAATACAGTCTATGTGTTAATTAAATAATTTATTTTAACAAGATCTGTCTGTAGAAACCAATATAAGCAAATCATACAAACAAAAAAGAAAAAAAAACAAAGAACTTAGCAATTCTGATAAAACTCTCTCAAATTTCCTTGGAGAATGCTTTGCTTGACTAAATGATTCTATCAAATTATGCTGAGTAGCATGCATTGTAATAGTCCCTTCAACAGTTTTAGTTAAAACACATTCCTTTATGTGTTGGTTCGGTTAGAAGAGGGATCCAGAATTCTGAAAATAATTTTCTCATGTTCAGTTCATTGAAATTATTGTTGTGTCCTTGCCAAAGTACTTTCCTTGGGAACATAGGCTGTCTAAACAATTAAAATGAAATTATAGAGAACAAAAACAATATTGAGGAGGTAAATAAGACTTGAAGTGAGTCATTTATATATCTGACTGTTAATTCCAATTTCCTTCCTTCCTTCCTTCCTTCCTTCCTTCCTTCCTTCCTTCCTTCCTTCCTTCCTTCCTTCCTTTCCTTTTCTTTCCTTCTTATTATTTTTTACAAAGAGAGAAAGCAACATCATAGTTACCATATTATCAATTAAAAATTAAAAGAGTACTGTAATCTAAAAAAATCTTGTATCATGGAAAGTGCCACAATATGTCTCTTAGAAATCCTCAGAAGAGGGAGTTAGTAAGACATGGAGAGGACTGGATCTCCACAAGGACCAAATATATCTGGGCACAGAGGTCTTTTCTGAGACTGATTCTCCAACCAAGGCCCATACATGAATAAAACCTTGAACCCCTGCTCAGATGTATCCCATGATAGCTCAGTATCCAAGTGGATGTCCTAGTAAAGGGAACAACAGTGATTGTCTCTGACATGAACTCAATGGCTGGCTCTTTGAAGTCCTCCTACCCCTGAAGGAGGAGCAGCCTTGCTAGGCCACAGAGGAGGACATGGCAGGTAGTCCTGAAGATACCTGATAAGCTAGGGTCAGATGGAAGGGGAGGAGGACCTCCCCTATCAGTGGACTAAGAAAGGGGCAGGGAGGAGATGAGGGAGGGAGGGTGAGATTGGGAGGGAATGAAGGAGGAGGCTACAGCTGGGATAGAAAGTAAATAAACTGTATTAATATAAAAATTAAAATTAAAAAAAGAAAGAAGGCAGAGACAGAAACACCTGGAGAAGGAATTCCACAATGACAACCATTAGAACAAAAACAAACAACAACAACAAAAACAAACAAACAAAAAACCCTAGACCTAGTGTTTCCTGCAGAGACTGATACTCCAACCAAAGACCATGTATGGAGAGTACCTAGAACCCGTGCTCAGATGAAGCACATAGGCTGCTGAGTTTCCAAGTGTGTTCTCTAGTAAGGAGAACAGAGGCTGTCTCTGACATGAACTCAATGGTTGGCTCTTTGATCACCTATTCTTGGAAGGTACACCCTTGCCAGGCCACAGAGAAAGATAATGCAGCCAGCCCTCATGAGACCTGATAGGCTAGGGTCAGATAGAAGGGGAGGAGGTCCTCTTCTAACTAGGGGAAGGGCATGGGAGGAGAAGAGGGAGGGTGGGTGGGATGGGGGGAGATGAGGGAATAAACTGTAATTAATATAAAAAAAGTAAAAAAAAGAAATCATCTTCCTGTATTACTTGATCAACTGATTTGGGGTAATAGAGAATAGGATAGTGTGATTTATTTTGCTATAGTTCTGTTACTTAAGCCTTTGATTTAGTGAGTGCTTTTGTAAAAAGCAGTATCATGTCGATCATCAGAGAAGTGAATAATCTATTTTACCTACTCAACAAAGAGAAGAAAAGACAAAAAATTATATTCAAAGAAAGGTAATGCTTGCTCTGCAAAATGAAACATGAGAAGGGAAATATGGTTGTTTCCTCTCTTTCTTGAAAATAAAAGTACATTAATTGAAAACCCCCATTTAGATATATTTTCATTTAGGAATGTATATCATATGTAGGACATCATATATATTTGATCATTAAAGAATAGATTTGTCTTGGTGAATTTAGTCCTCTCTTTGAAGCTACATTTCCAGTTTGTGAATGAATCTAAAGAATAAACAGCAGAGGAGCAGCTAACATGGTTGACTGAACTTCACATAATGTCACATATTTTTATTTCTCCCCTTTGTGAATCACCTCTGATGCACTATGCTTTTAAGAACATTTAGATAATTAATCAATCTCTGCCCATTCTTTGTCCATTAGTAAACATTATTCCTTAATCTTCTACACCAAATTATCCTCTGTGGTTTTAATAGCACTGCTACTAAGGTAATTAGCATCTGGATAAATCATTCATCGATACTCATGGATGTTAGTGTGGATGAATTGAAACATATCTGAACCTCTAGCCAATTCTTTATCAAAGCAAAAGAAACATGCATATAGCATGGCAGTTCTTTTCCTGATGTGGTTTCTCTTTATGATCATCTTTCAAGCCTCTGATGCCTAATATTATGTGTCACCATGCTTGGGTTAGAAGGTGGTAAGATATTTGATCAAGCATTTTTCTTGATGTGTCAGTAAGGACTAGGTAGAATGACTTTCTGCACTCAATCTATGTGGTTTGTGCACCATGAGAAGACAAACTAATAGCACAAAAGACTTACCTTATGCTTCAAGGGGAACTTCTCCTAGCTAAGCTCTTAGCCTCAACCAGATTTTGCTGCCATTGAGTTCAAGCTAAGAACTCAGTTCTTCATAGATTCTGAGCCCGTCTGTTCTCTGCTGGGAGAGAAAACTTTATAGCGTTGGCTCTTGTGCTCCTGCTGCTTGGTGGCTGAAGATTTATAACTTCTAAGTCTCTGTGTCAGTCCCTTTGCTGCTAAAATAAAATTCCACAGAAGAGTCAGAGAAAAATTAAGCATGTACCTCTCAGTTTTGCAAATGGGAACTTTAAGATTAGTGTTCTGTGTAATTGAGTTCTAGGTAAGAGGTCTAGACTCTCTTACAAGCTAGAACCTTTTAAGTTTTTCCTTGTTGAAAACACAAAGGAGATGGAGGAAGGGCTGGAACCCAAAGAAAGGGAGGAGGAAGGAAAAAAGCAAGTGGTGGGAATTTTTAGGTCTTTCTTTGAGGTCATTATTCCAATAATGAAGGGTTCTCGCTAATGATACAATTAAGTCAATGTAGCTCTCAAAGGTCACTTTTCATAATTTTCACATTAAGGTTAGTAGCAACATATAAATTATTTGGAAACATAATTATAGCAAACCCTATAATCATAGGAGTCAATTATTTTCCAACTTGTATTTTTGGATGCCCCGAATCAACATTTAAATTAACCTTTAAAATATTTTTTTTAATTTAAAAAGAGTGTGTGTAATTGTGTATATGAGACAGAGAGAGAGGGTTTGAATGTGTGTATGTATCCACACAAGCTCAAAGAAGGTATCAATGGGCTGAAGCTGGCACATAGGCCTTTATGAGCTTCTTAATGTGGGTGTTGGGAAATAAACTTGTATCTTCTGAAAGAGCAAGAATAAATCTTAACCAAAAAAAAAAAAAAAAATCTCTATACTCTTTATTGAAATTTTCTGAGACCATTGAGATGAACTGAAGGATAACAAGAAAAAATCAGCATAAACATATCTTATGAGCATATAAAAAATTTTTGTAAAAAAACAAAAAAAAATTTTTGTTGTACCTTAGTTGTGATTTGGAAGTCCATTAAAAATAATCCAGGGATATTATGGAGCACATAACTGTTAATAATAGTCACATTGGATTATTAAAACAATATAGTTGTTCATGTTTTTTCCATCACTACTATAAGTAAGATATCAAATTCCCTGCCTTAAAATTAATTATTATTTGCGAAAGGGTGATTTGTTTTTACTCACAAATTCTAGAAGTTATCCAGTTTCAGTTATTTTTATTTTTAATTTTTATTAATTACAATTTATTCACTTTGTATCTCTCCTGTAGTTCCCTCCCTCCTCCCTTTCCAATCCATGCTCCCTCCCCCTTCTCCACACATGTCTCTCCCCCAGTCTACCTATAGGGGAAGTCTTCCCTTCCTTCTGATCCTAGTCTATCAGGTCTCATCAGGAGTGGCTGCATTGTCTTCTTCTGTGGCCTGGTAAGGCTGCTCCCCACTTAGGGGGAGGTGTCAGAGAGCAGGTCAATCAGTTCATGTCAGAGACAGTCCCTTTTCCCATTACTAGGGAACCAACTTGGACACTGGAATTCCACAAATTCCATCTGTGCAGGGGTTCTAGGTTGTCTCCATGAATTTTCCTTGGTTGGAGTATCAGTCTCATAAAAGACCCCTGTGTCCAGATTTTTGGTTGTGTTGTTCTCCTTGTGGAGCTCCAGTCCTCTCCAGGTCTTACTATTTCCTACTTCTTTCATAAGGTTCCCTGCACTCTATCCAAAGTTTGACCATAAGTCTCAGCATCTGCTTTGATACCCTGCAGGGTAAAGCCTTTCAGAGGTCTTCTGTGGCAGGTTCCTGTCCTGTCCCCTGTTTTCTCCTTCTTCTGATTTCCAATCTCTTTCTATTTATAATAAAAGTACATATCAGTAAGAACAATTATGAAACAACCAGGAACGCCATATGTAAAAGTTGCATTCAAAATGTTTAGCTTTCTTTGATCACCTCCCCCTGAGGGGAAAGCAGTCTTACCAGGCCACAAAAGATGACAATTCAGTCACTCCTGATGTGACCTGATAGACTAAGATCAGAAGGAAGGAGAGGAGGACCTCCCCTATCAGTAGACTTAGGGAGGGGCATGCATGAAGAAGGGGGAGGGAGGGTGGGACTGGGAGGGGAAGAAGGAGGGGCTTATGGGGGATACAAAGTGAATAAAGTATAAATAATAATAATAATAATAATAATAATAATAATAATAATAATAATAAATAAAAAAAGAAAAAAAATGTTTAGCTTATTTGTACTTGGCAACCTTGAAGCAAGTACTGTTTATCCTATCTAGGTAATTTTTAAAGTTTTTTTTGTTTGTTTTGTTTTGTTTTACTTAAATCATTCTAATGATAGTATAGAGGAGCGACCCCAAAAATTCAACCAGAGAACTCCTTCAATTGATAAACACCTTCAGCAAGTTAGCTGGATACAAATTAACTCAAAAAATTCAGAAACCCTCCTGTATACCAAAGACAAAAGGGCCAAGAAAGAAATTAGGGAAACAATACCCTTCACAATAGCCACAATAACATACATTACCTTGGGGTAACTCTAACCAAGCAAGTGAAAGACCTGTTTGAGAAAAACTTCAAGTCTCTGAAGAAAGAAATTGAAGAAAATCTCAGAAGATGGAAAGATCTCTCGTGCTAATGGATTGGTACGATTAACATAGTGAAAATGGCCATTCTGCCAAAAACAATCTACAGATTCAATGCAATTTCCATCAAAATACCAACACAATTCTTTACAGACCTTGAAAGAAAAATTCTCAACTTCATTTGGAGACACAAAAAACCCAGAATTTCCAAAATAATCCTGTATAAAAACAGATTGTCTGGAGGCATCTCCATCCCCGATCTCAAGGTGTACTACAGAGTAATAGTAATAAAAGCTGCATGGTATTGGCATGGAAACTGAAAGGAGGATCAATGGAACCAAATAGAAGACCCAGAAACAAACTCACACATCTATGAAGACTTGATTTTTGACAAAGAAGCCAAAAACATTCAATGGAAAAATGACAGCATCTTTAACAAATGGTGCTGGTCCAACTGGATGTCTATACGCAGAAAAATGAAAATAGATCCATATTTATCACCCTGCACAAAACTAAAGTCTAAGTAGATCAAAGACCTCAACATAAAACCAGACACATTAAATCGGTTAAAAGTAAAGTGGGGAAGACCCTAGAATTCATCTGCACAGAAGACTACTTCCTGAACAGAACACCAACAGCACAGGATCTAAGAGCAACAATCAATAAATGGAACCTCATGAAACTGAAAAGCTTCTGTAAAGCAAAAGACACAGTTTTCAGAACAAAATGACAGCCTACAGACTGGGAAAGGATCTTCACCAACCCTATATTTGACATAGGGCTAATATTCAGTATATATAAAGAACTAAAGAAGTTAAAAAGCAACAAATTAAGTAATCCAATTAAAAAATGAGGCACGGAGTTAAACAGAGGACTCTCTGTAGAGGTGTGTAGAATGGCAGAAAAACACTTAAAGAAATGCTCAATGTCTTAGCCATCAGGGAGATGCAAATCAAAACGACCCTGAGATTTGACTTTACACCCATCAGAATGGCTAAGATCAAAAACTGAAGTGACAACACATGCTGGAGAGGATGTGGAGAAAGGGGAACCCTCCTCCATTGCTGGTGGGAATGCAAACGTGTACTTTGGAAGTCAATCTGGCACTTTCTCAGACAATTAGGAATAGTGATTCCTGAAGATCCAGCTATACTACCCCTAGGCATATATCCAAAAGATTCTCAAGTACACAACAAGGACATTTGCTCAACCATGTTTATAGCAGCTTTATTTGTAATAGCCAAAATCTGGAAACAACCCAGATGTCCCTCAGTTGAGGAATGGATACAGAAATTGTGGTACTTTTACACAATGGAATAGTACTCAGCAATTATAAATGAGGAAATCATGAAATTTTCAGGCAAATGGTGGGACTTAGAAATGATCATCCTGCTGTTTCTAACAGGAACTCACTGACTGGCTCTTTGGCCTCCCCACCCCCCTGTTAGGCCACGGAGGAGGGCTTTGCAGCCAGTCCTGAAGATACCTGATAAAACAGGATCAGATGAATGGGGAGGAGGTCCCCCCTATTAGTGGACTTGGCAAGGGGCACAGTGGAGATGAGGGAGGGAGGGAGGGACTGGGAGGGAATGAGGGATCGGGACATGGCTGGGATACAGAGTTAATAAAATGTAACTGATAAGAAAAAAATAAAATTCAAAAAAAAATAAAGAAATGATCATCCTGAGTGAGGTATCCCAAAAGCAGAAAAACAGACTTGGTATATACTCACTTATATAGACCTATAAGATAGGGTAAATATACTGAGATCTATACACCTACGGAAGATAAACAAGAAAGAGGACTCAGGGTAAGATGACCAATCCTCACTTAGAAAGACAAATGGGATAGACATTGGATGTAGGAGAAAATAATTAACAGGACAGAAGCCTATCAAAGAGGGCCTCTGAAAGACTCTACCTAGCAGTATATCAAAGCAGATATTAAGACTCATAACCAAACCTTCAGCAGAGTGCAGGGAATCATATGAAAGAAGGGGGAGTTAGTAAGATGTGGAAAGTACAGGAGAAATATATCAGGGCACAGGAGTGTTTCATGAAACTGTTTCTCCAACCAAGGACCATGTATGGATATAACCTAGAACCCCTGCTTGGATATAGCCCATGGTAGCTCAGTGTTCAAATGGGTTCTCTAATAAGGGGAACAGGGACTATTTCTGACATGAACTCATTGACTGGCTCCTTTACCTCCCCCTCCCCACCGAGGGAGGAACAGCCTTGCTAGGCCACAAAGGAGGACATTGCAGCCAGTCCTGAAGAGATTTGATAAGCTAGGTTTTGATGGAAGGGGAGGAGGTCCTCCCCTATCAGTGGACTTGGAAAGGGGCAGGGAGATGAGGGAGGGAGGGTGGGATTGGGAGGGAATGGGAAAGGGGGCTACGGCTGGGATACAAAGTAAATAACCTGTGATTAATATAAAAAATAAATAAATTTAAAAAAGAAATCATTATCATTTTTTTCTATTTATCAACTTAAAAATATCTTTCTAATCTTAAAACATTTTCTTAAACCCTAAATAACTCAAGCCTAAGTGTGAAACTATAACTATCTTGTCTTCAACCCCATCAGAAACTTGAGAAGGAATTAAATTATTATTTAAGTAGGAAGTACAAGCAAGCAGCTTCCAAAACTGAGAGATGGCAGGGACAGTTGACTTTTATTGTATGAATCATTAGGAATTTCAGTAGAATCTGACTTACTCCTTTTGTTCTTTTGCATTTTTTAGGTTTTAGGACCTAGTGGACAAGCATTTAACACTCCAGTCTTTTTTTTTTTTAATGATGGAGAAATCAATACTTATTCAAAATTCTCAGCCTTACAGAATGCTTATGAAATAAGTTATGTCAATATACTTGCCATTTTTTGTTGTCTTCCAATATTACAACAAGATCTTTAGGTACTATGGTATCATTATTTCATTATTCTTCCCTTCCCTTTCCTCCATTTTCCCCTCAGCTACCCCCTTTCTTCTTCCTCAATCCTTTCCTCCCTCCTTTTTCTTCTATTCTTCCTTCTTTCCTTTTCATACATATTATAGTGGAAGGATTTAGTATAATTTGTTTTATTTCAATTCTAAAGGTCTCTTATCAGTTTACTACTTACTAACAAAAGATTTTTATATCAGTGGACTTGGCAAGGGGCACGGTGGAGATGAGGGAGGGAGGGAGGGACTGGGAGGGAATGAGGGATCGGGACACAGCTGGGATACAGAGTTAATAAAATGTAACTGATAAGAACAGGGTCAAATGAAAGGGGAGGAGGTCCTCCCCTATCAGTGGACTTGGAAAGGGGCAGGGAGGAGACCAGGGAGGGAGTGCGGGGTTGGAGAGGGAATGAGGGAGCGGGATACAGCTGGGACACAGAGTTAACAAAATGTAACTAAAAAGAAAAATAAAATTTAAAAAAAAAGAAAAAAGTAAAATTATAAAAAAAAATAATACTCGAAAGTTATAGCACAGGAGTCAAAAGAGGAAAGAAAAGTACCACTTGGCGGAGGAAGTGTGGTTTTATGTATGAGTGAAGTAGAAAGACTAGACTGCAAAATGTAGCAAGATACCATAATTTACAGTTACTTTAAGAAGAAAACTAATAATTGAATATTAGCTCTGATACCCAGAACTCAATATCTGTAGATATTTTAAAAAATAATAAAAAGTATGATATTTGCATTTGAAAAAAAAGAAATTACTTTTACTATTTCAGAACTGCTGACAATTTATCGAGAAATAACAGTTTCCATATATTTAGGCTTGAGTATTAATACATGGAAAGTGCCACCTAAGTAAGAAATAGCACACATCCAAGTTTAGGGGTAGATTTCCCAGAATGGAAATACCTTGGTAATTTTTATGTTACACAGTTTAATAAATGGGGTTTGTTTGATTCCTCCTCTTTTACTTCCGACACAATGTTGGAAGACCCTGCTGTTATGGCTGTAGTGCACCATAACTGGATAGCTCCCCAAGCTTGGCTCAAAACGGAGGACTTCTTTTCTCAGAGGAGCTTTCTCTTTCCTGCCTGGCCTTATGCGGAGAGCATCTCTAGGCACAGATTCTTAACATATCCAGAATATGACCCTGAACAAGAGATATGTGACTCAGAGCATGAGTCCTGCTTCTTTATCAATGACCCCAGGGTGAAAGGAGGATCACACATAATATCCAGGAGGCCATTGACTATTTCCTTGACTATTTCCCATGTGGGGAATATTTCCAACAAATAACTACTACTAATCATACATCCTATTAATTTTCAATTATTTGGTAACATGAGCACTAATTTAAAAAATAATGGTTAAGTCCAGTCCAGAATTCTTATATATGTTAATCTGAATATTTTTCCTGTGGTGTTATACCAAGAAGTTTAACACCATTTAACATAGCATATGTTTCATGTAATGTTTTCGTTTATCCAAAGCAGTACATAAAATTAACCAAAACGATTCTTTCCAGATGTCACAAATAGGATTCTATTCATTTAATATTAATTAATTTACTGTTGTCTCTTAAGTTTTGGTTATTTTATACTGTAAAAACTGAAATATATATATATATATATATTTGTTGACACTGTTTTTTCTGATTTTGGATTTTGATCTCATTTTCTTCAGGAAAGCTTAAATAGACTATAGTTCTGAAACAACAAGAAAATAGATTTTATAAAGAACAGTGGTTGTTTCACATGAAGAATATGCAGTATCTTCAAATGAAATGTGCGTTCCCTTCACAGATATGAAAGGGACAAACTGAGTGTTTGCTTTAGGTATTAGCGAAAAACAAATTCGGTAGAATTCTTCACAGTATCTGTAGCACTGCTTTCTTGTTTTTGAACGTCCCTAAGTACTAAAAGGCTTGGAGTAGATTTGGGTCCAACATGTCTGATTCTATCACTCAAAATCAAACTTTTATTTTTAGAAATATTACTTAAAAAAACAAAAACATATCTAGAAGGAACTGTAGAATTCTGGGTTTTGTACATTTCTCTGGAGTATTTTCGGTTATTTTTATTTTAATATTTTTATACATTTTTAATACCAATGTAGCTACTTATAGCATCCATCCTTTTCCGAACTCTATATAAAAGTCATATGGTGCTTTAAACATTGTTTTCTGAGTCCATCATTTCAGGTGACTAAAAGCAGGCATAATACATGTTTTGAGTTAAAGAACCTATCAGTGCCTTACCTGCTTCTAGGTATGAAAGACTTTTATTATTTTATGATCCAAAAGCTCTAGCTATGTTAAAAATGTTAAATGCATTCATATAAATATATACACATAAAATTACATAATGTTTTAAAGTTTATTATTTTCCCTTCTGAGTTTTACATTAGTATAATTATTTTGGAGACTGAAATCATAATGTGGCAAATTTAATATTCACAGACCCTACAAATCATAAAAACAACAAATAAGAACCGTCTAATTTTACAGGTAGACCTTTGCTACAAGTTGACTGCTTTTATTAGGGTGTATTTTATCTTTAGGCACTGGTATCAAACTTGCTTTAAAATGGAGATAAAGAGAACTTTTAGTGTAAAGAAGTAAATACAGAAAGTGTAAGGGGAAAAAGTCATCTAGGGCAATTGGGAGAGCTCTAGTAAAAGAATTCTGCTTTCTTTGTAGTTTTCTCACTAACTAGCCCTATTATACTTCAGTAAATTAGTATTTATTGTTAGTAAGTTCAATTCGCTAAATAAAATGATCTACTGTTTTTAGAAAACCAAATGATTTCCCTGGTCAGACAGTCACATTTTAAGTAATATGCTATTATTCCAGAAATATAGAATTACAACGTATGGCACTGTGGTGGATTAAATAAGAATGGTTCCCATAGGGTTATATATTTGGTGACTACGTAGTGGTGCTACTTGAGAGGGCCTAGTCCATGTGGCCTTGTTGGAGGAAGAATGTCACTGGGTGTTGGCTTTGTGGCTTTACAAGGCTTAAGCCAAGGCCAGTTTCTCTCTCTCTCTCTCTCTCTCTCTCTCTCTCTCTCTCTCTCTCTTTCTCTTTCTCTTTCTGTTTCACTTGGATCCATATGTAGAACAATCAGCTACCATGTTTGCCTGCATGTTGCCATGGTATTTTACATGAAGATAACCGACTAGACCTGTGAAAATGTAAGCAAGCTCCAAAAAGAGTTGTCATGATCATGATGTCTCCTCATATAAATAGAACACTGGTGAAGACAGGAAATAGTACCAGAGACTAAGGTATTGCTTTGATAGGCCTGGTGATGTTTTTGTTTGGAGTAATATAGACTTTGGATCTTTGGACTAGAAAAGTCATTGGGGGCCTCTGAAAGATTTGCAAAGCAGATGCTGAGCCAAATTGTGGGCAGAGTGCAGGGAATCTTAGGGAAGAAGGGGGAGATAGAAAGATCTAGAGGGGACAGGAGCTCTACCAGGAGACCATGAGAGCTGCAAAATCCAGGCTCATGGGGCCTGAAGAGATTGATGAATCAACCAAGGACCGTATATGGAGAAGACCTAGACCCCCCTGCTCAGATGTAGCCTATGGGCAGCTCAGTCTCCATGTGGCTTCCTAGTAAGGAGAACAGGGGCTATCTCTGACATGGACTTGGTCCTTGGCTTTTTGATAACCTCCCCCTGGTAAGGCAGCCTAACTAGGACACAGAGGAAGACAATGCAGCCAGTCCTGATGAGACCTGATAGGGTAGGGTCAGATAGAATGGAGGAAGAAGAAGTGGAATAGGGAAGGAATATGGAGTGGGGCGAGAGGAAAGGAGAGTGGGTCTGGGAGGAGATGAGGGAGGGGGCTACAGCTGGGATACAAAGTGAATAAATCATAATAAATAATATTAATGGAGGAAAAAATAAAAATTGATACTTTGAGTACTAAGAAAAAAAAGTTGTGATTACAAACTGCTTGGGATAATTATATACCACTTATACAAGTTAATGGTTAATTAATCAGACTAATCATGTCAGATAGTAGTCTGGTCTATCACAGAAATATAAATCCTGGTTTGAACATATAATAAATATCTAAAAATCAGCAAAGTTTGCCCATAAGTCTCCTAAGCAACCTTTTTAGACTCTCAAGATAAGACAAACTTTAACGCATCATGACCTACTAAAGCTTTCCACAAGCTCATAGAACTAACTTGAGCCTTTTGACATTTCAATTTAGAATTTCAGAAATGAACACTGAAGTTCGTAGTACTCTACTGGCATCTACCAGGCTGTTCATACTTACTAAAAGGCAGCACTGATAACCTTAGACACAACCATGATTCATACACAGCACTGTAGATAAACATGGTTTGCCTGTGATTTGAATGCTTGAAAAATTTTATACTTTGTCAGAAGATGTATAATATCTGTGACTTTTAAAAATATTTTTCAATTATGATTTTAGCTTGAGGAGACTGTGTTATTCATCCTTGTGTCTCTCATATAATTTTATATTCAGTGCTTTGTATATGAGAGGAACACAGTATTCTTCCATATAGACTCATTTATTTTTATAAAAGAAAATGGCATTATCTTTGTCCCTCAAGAAAAAAGCATACATTTTTTGCTAACATCAATATTTAATTAAAGTTAGAATGCTTTATAATTCTCTACATATTTTTATCCATGTCTCTCCTTGCAAACAGTTCTGATCACTAGTTCATCATAAGAATTCTGTTCCCATATAAATTCCATTATTATTTTGGATATCCTTCTAATTATAAATAAGAAACTAATAAAAGAAGCTCTGTATAAACTATAAGAAATTACTATTGTAATTGGCACTATCAAAGGAAATTTCTCTTAGACTGAAAGCTAGACCTCCATTGTGTTTTCCATCCAAGCTTACCAGCCTTTCTCTACTGTCATGGAGGGTTTTGATTTATGTCGCTCACTCTCAGAGTTCAGAGAATAAGTCGATGCTGGTTCTTTTTGTACTCTTTGGTACACATATAATAGTTTGTCTCCTACTGTCATTTCTTTTTTCGCCTGACATTCCAAAGTAACAAAACTCTACACACACACACACACACACACACTAAAAGAGACAGAGAAAAAATGTATTGATCAGTAAGAAACAAAAACCCATACAAGTATAAACATATCACTTACTATGAATATTTATTAATATATAATGATTCATTTTTTGTAGTCTGGAACATATTAAGAGAGTTTGAACATCAAAGATATTTTTAGTGAAATTCATCATTTCAAAATATGATTTCAAAGAAATACAGCATTTCTAAATATGGTTGAACATGTAGTTAACTTAAAAAAAATTTATGTATGTTTAAAAGTAAGTGACTGGTGCTCCATGTAGGGTTTTACTTTGTGATAGTGTTTTAAGTTATTAAGCATGTGGCAAGTTTATAGATCCTTGATATATCTTATGAAAGATATGAAAATTTAGACTGACACCACTCAAACTCTGTTTTCTTTTTAAATTAGGGAGTAATAAGATGGTTTATAAGTCATCACTCCATGGGACTGAAATACCTTAATACGTACCTGTGCTACATAAGCACTTAATACATATATATTTCCTATCACCATGTGTTTGTGAGAAATGAAAATTTGATAATAAATAAATGTGGATGTATTTTCTTTATAAAGTCTATTTCCAATTTATTTTCTTCTTAAAATTTACAAAAACAAAAAAATAGCTTATGAGAAAATAGATTAATAGATAAATGCTAATCTGACTGTTTCAATTCCTCTGCAGAAATAGTCCATATGTCCATTCCATAGATAATTAGCTCAGTAATATGACTTATTTAGTATAATATGATTTACTACAATGTACTCAGGAAATGTAAGTATACACCGTTTCTTTAATAGAGCCTATTTAATATGAATTGATCTTTATATTTATTGGAGGTAACTAGATTAGTTAATAACTAAAAGAACTATTACATTATCATGGAAATGCAGAACTCAGAGCAGAAAGGTGCTGCCATTATTAGATACAGACAAAAGGAAGCAGGATCTTCATAAATGCAGGCTTAGTTTATGCTCCTGAGTGAGATGTTGTTCATGGAGCTTTTGGTTGCTGCAAATGTGAAGATCTCCACTGCAGGCCTTGAGGAAGGAACATCCTGATTGATAATGGTCATTTTGGAGTACAAAAGGACTCTGCCACAAGGTGGAAGCAGCATCCTGAAGAGGAATTTTGGCCTAGCTCTTGGTGCTTCTGCCTCTGAGGAGGCTCAGAAGGCTTGTGTAGGGCATTTCAGAAAGCTGCAGGCTGGACTCAACTTTCCACAACAAGAAGCACTGTTGCATTTGGTGCATACAGCAGGGAAGCCTCTCCTTATTTCAGAATTTCAATTACTTTCCTTATTCTTCTAGACTTTGAGAGTCCTCATATTTCTTCTGACTTTCATAGATTGGTCACTGTCTCCCAGAAGACTTAGTAACTAACATTCTGTTTATCCCTATAGAAACCATCAAAAACAAATGTTGTTTCTCACTCAATGTAAAAGCTAAAAGTTTTGGGGAGAAAAGTGTGGCTTCTGGGCATGACCTGTCTGTCACACTCTTGAATTCAAAGCACCAATGACGGCCATACAACAGGACCAATTAACATTCTGCCATGATAAAAGGAAAAGCCTCATGAGCCTCAGCCGTTATTGAAGAAACACATGCAATTAATTGTTCAAGGGAATAACAGAACTTCTTAAATATAAGATGCTTGACTGTACATTATTTCTTTGGTGTAGAATAACTGAGATTTTATAGATTTTAATAAGTACATTTTCACAACAGATTTCTCCTGATGGTCCTAGAATGCAAGAGCAAGAGTCTAAAAATGAATGATGCTTATGGTACTGATTCTGGAAATGGTATGTTAAATAGGAGGAACTCATTAATAGTAAGTGTATAAATAGGTAGGAAGGTAGGTGGAGGATGGAGATTTTGGTTTCCTAAGTTATCAATGGATCTCCATCTTCTCTAATAGTACTTGAGGAATGATGACTCACTACTGAGTCACTACATGAAACCTTGATTATAAAACTCAACCTAGTTTCCAAATGTGAATGAAAATCATCCAAAATTTCTACTTCAAAGTATGCATATGAATGTACCCTAAATCACAATATATTCTTGAAGTGAGAAACATTTGACTTCCTATTGTCCTCTCATAACTGTCATGGGATTGATGATCTTATACCTGCCTGAAATAAAATAACCTTAAATATGTATGTTATATTTTCTGATGTTTTTATTGCCACCTGTTAATTATATATAATAATGGGTTTCATCTCGACCTTTTCATACAGACATGTAATATAGTTCAAGTCATTCATTTGCCCTCTCTTTTTTTAAATTTTTTATTAATTACATTTTATTCATTTTGTATCCCCCCATAAGCCCCTCCCTCCTCCCCTGCCGATCCCACCCTCCCTCCCCTTTCTGCATGCATGCCACTCCCCAAGTCCACTGATAGGGGAGGTTCGCCTCTCCTTTCTGATCTTAGTCTATCAGTTCTCATCAAAAGTGGCTGCATTGTCCTCTACTGTGGCCTGGTAAGGCTGCTCCCCCCTCAGGGGGAGGTGATCAAAGAGCAGGTCAATCAGATTATGTCAGAGACAGTCCCTTTTCCCATTACTATATAACACACTTGGACACTGAACTGCCATGGGCTACATTTGTGCAGGGGTTCTAGGTTATCTCCATGAATAGTCCTTGGTTGGAGTATGAGTCTCTGGGAAGTTCCCTGTGTTCAAATTTTCTTGTTCTGTTGCTCTCCTTGTGGAGACGCTGTCCTCTCCAGCTCTTACTATTCCCCACTTCTTACACAAAATTCCATTCACTCTGCCCAACAGTTGGCCATCAGGCTCAGCATCTGCTTTGATAGTCTGCAGGGCAGAGGCTTTCAGAGGCCCTCTGTGGTAGGTTCCTTGTTTGTTTCCTGTTTTCTTCTTCTGGCTTTCAGAAGCCCTCTGTAGCAGGTTCCTAGGTTGTTTCCTGTTTTCTTCTTCTTCTGATGTCCATCCTCTTTGCCTTTCAGGATGGGGATTGACCGTTTTAGTTAAGGTCCTCTCTCTTGCTTAGTTTCTTTAGATGCACAGATTTTAGTGGTTTGTCCTATGTTGTATGTCTATATGAGTAAGTATATACCGTGTGTGTCTTTTTGCTTCTGGGACAACTCACTCAGGATGATCCTTTCCAGGTACCAGCAAATTTCATGATTTCCTTATTTTTCATTGCTGAGTAATATTCCATTGTATAGATGTACCACAATTTCTGCATCCATTCTTCAGTTGAGGGGCATCTGGGTTATTTCCAGCTTCTGGCTATTACAAATAAAGCTGCTATAAACATGGTTGAGCAAATGTCCTTTTTGTGTACTTGAGCCTCTTTTGGATATATGCCTAGGAGTGGTATGGCTGGATGTTGAGGAAGCGCTATTCCTAGCTGTCTGAAAAAGCACCAGGTTGATTTCCAGAGTGGTTGTACAAGTTTACATTCCAACCAGCAGTGGAGAAGGGTTCCCCTTTCTCCACAACCTCTCCAGAATGTGTTGTCACTTGAGTTTTTGATCTTGGTCATTCTCATGGGTATAAGGTGAAATCTCAGGGTTGTTTTGATTTGCATTTCCCTAATGGCTAATGAGAATGAGCATTTCTTTAATTGCTTCTCTGCCATTCGATATTCTTCTACAGAGAATTCTCTGTTTAGCTCTGTTCCCCATTTTTTAAGTGGATTACTTGGTTTGCCGCTTTTCAGCTTCTTTAGTTCTTTATATATACTGGATGTGAGTCCTCTGTCAGATAAAGGGTTGGTGAAGATTCTTTCCCAATCTGTAGGCAGTCACTTTGTTTTGATGACGGTGTCCTTTGCTTTACAGAAGCTTTTCAGTTTCATGAGGTACCATTTATTGATTGTTGCTCTTAGAGCCTGTGCTGTTGGTGTTCTGTTCAAGAAGTTTTCTCCAATACCAATGAGTTCTAGGGTATTCCCCACTTTTTTTTCTAGCCGATTTAATGTGTCTGGCTTTATGTTGAGTTCTTTGATCCACTTGGACTTCAGTTTTGTGCAGGGTGATAAGTATGGATATATTGTTATTTTTCTACATGTAGACATCCAGTTGGACCAACACCATTTTTTGAAGATGCTATCTTTTTTCCATTTTATGGTTTTGGCATCTTTGTCAAAGATCAGGTGTCCATAAGTGTGTGGGTTTATTTCTGGGTCCTCTGTTCGGTTCCATTGATCCACCATTCTGTTTCTATGCCAGTACCATGCAGTTTTTAAAACTGTTGCTCTATAGTACAACTTAAGATCAGAGATGGAGATACCTCCAGATGATCTTTTATTGTAGAGGATTGTTTTAGCAATTCTCGGTTTCTTGTTATTCCATATGAAGTTGATAATTTTTCTTTCCAGGTCTGTAAAGAATTGTGTTGGTAATTTGATGGGAATTGCATTGAATCTGTAGATTGCTTTTGGTAAGATGACCATTTTTACTATGTTAATCCTACCAAGCCATGAGTATGGGAGATCTTTGTATCTTCTGATATCTTCTTCTAATTCTTTCTTCAGAGACTTGAATTTTTTTTTTTCATACAAGTCTTTGACTTCCTTGGTTAGGGTTACTCCAAGGTACCTTATGTCATTTCTGGCTATTGTGAAGGGTGTTGTTTCCCTAATTTCTTTCTCAGCCCTTTTGTCTTTTGTATACAGGAGTGCTATTCATTTTTTTGAGTTAATTTTGTATCTGGTCACTTTCCTGAAGGTGTTTATCAGCTGGAGGAGTTCCCTGGTAGAGGTTTTGGGGTCACTCACCTATACTATCATATCATCTGCAAATAGTGATAATTTGACTTCTTCCTTTCCAATTTGTATCCCCTTGATCTCCTTCAACTGTCTTATTGCTCTACAAAGGACTTCCAGAACTATGTTGAAGAGATATGGAGAGAGTGGGCAGCCTTGTCTTGTCCCTGATTTCAGTGGGATTGTTTTAAATTTCTCTCCATTCAGTTTGATGGTTGGCTATAGGCTTGCTGTATATTGCCTTTACTATGTTTAGATATGTGCCTTGTGTCCCTGATCTCTACAGTACTTTAAACATGAATGGATGTTGGATTTTGTCAAATGCTTTTTCAGCATCTAGGGAGATTATCATGTGTTTTTTTTTCTTTCAGTTTGTTAATATGGTGGATATCATTGATGGATTTCCGTATATTGAACCACCCCTGCATACCTGGGATGAAGCCTACTTGGTCATGGTGGATGATATCTTTGATGTGTTCTTGGATTAGGTTTGCAAGTATTTTGTTGAGTGTTTTTTTGCATTAATGTTCATAAGGGAGATTGGCCTGAAATACTCATTCTTTGTTGAGTCTTTTTGAGGATTAAGTACCAAGGTGACTGTGGCTTCATAGAATGAATTTGTAATGTTCCTTCTGTTTCTATTTTTTGGAATAGTTTGAAGAGAATTGGACTTAGCTCTTCTTTGAAGGTCTGGTAGAATTCTGTGCTGAAGCCATCTGATCCTGGGCCCTTTTTCGTTGGGAGACTTTTGATGACTGCTTCTATTTCTCTGGGGGATATAGGACTATTTAATTGATTTACCTGGTCCTGATTCAGCTTTGGTAAGTCGAATTGATCAAGAAAATTTTCCATTTCATTTAGATTTTCAAATTTAGTGGCCTATAGACTTTTGAAGTAAGTCCTAATGATTGTTTGGATTTCCTCAGTGTCTGTAGTTATGTCCCCCTTTTCATTTCTGATTTTGTTGATTTAGGTGGTGTCTCTCTGCCTTTTAGTTAGCTTGGCTAAGGGTTTGTCGATCTTGTTGATTTTCTCAAAGAACCAGCTCTTGGTTTCATTGATTCTTTGAATTGTTTTATTTGTTTCCAATTGATTGATTTCAGCCCTGAGTTTGATTATTTCTAGCCATCTACTCCTTTTTGGTGTTTCTGCTTCTTCTTTTTCTAGGGTTTTTAGTGTGGGCCATTTTTTGCTTGAATGAGCTGTCTCGAATTTCTTCTTGAAGGCACTTAGTGCTATGAACTTTCCTCTTAGCACTGCCTTCATTGTGTCCCACAAGTTTGGGTATGTTGTGTCTTCATTTTCATTGAGTTCTAGGAAGATTTTCATTTCTTTCTCTATTTCTTCCCTGACCCAGCTGTCTTTTAGTAACAAGTTGTTCAGTTTCCATGTATGTGTTGGCTTTTTGCTATTTCTGTTGTTATTGAGGTCCAGCTTTATTCCATGGTGATCAGACAGGATACAACGGATTATTTCAATCTTCTTGTATCTGTTGAGGCTTGCTTTGTGACCAACTATGTGGTCTATTTTGGAGAAGGTTCCATGAGGTGCTGAGAAGAAGGTAAATTCTTTTGTGTTTGGGTGTAAGGTTCTGTAAATGTCTGTTAGGTCCATTTGATTCATGACCTCTGTTAGAGGTATTGTTTCTTTGTTTAATTTTTGTTTAGTTGACCTGTCCTTTGTTGAGAGTGGGGTGTTGAAGTCTCCCAGTATTAATGTGTGGGGATCTATGTGTGGTTTAAGTTTTATCAATGTTTCTTTCACAAATGTGGATGCCCTTGTATTTGGGGCATAGATGTGCAGGATTGTGATGTCTTCTTGGTGGAATTTTCCCTTGATGAGTATGAAGTGTCCTTCCTCATTTTTTGATTAATTTTGGTTGAAAGTCTATTTTATCAGATATTAGAATGGCTACTCCTGCTTGCTTCTCCTGCTTGCTTCTTGCATCCATTTGCTTGGAAAGCCGTCTTCCATCCCTTTACCCTCAGGTAATGTCTATCTTTGTGACTTAGGTGTGTTTCTTGTATACAACAGATTGCTGGGTTTTGTTTACATATCCATTCTGTTAGTCTGTGTCTTTTTATTGGAGAATTAAGTCCATTAATATTGAGAGAGATTAATGACCAGTGGCTGTTAGATCCTTTGAATTTGATGTTGGCTGTGGTCATATGGTTGTGTGCTTGGTTGCTTTTTGTTTTACTGTAGTGGGGTTATTTATTTCCTGTGTTTTCTTGAATGTAGCTAGTTTTCTTGGGTTGTATTTTCCCTTCTAGTGTCTTCTGTAATTCTGGATTTGTTTGTAGGTATTGTTGAAATTTTTTTTTTTGTCATTGAATATCTTGTTTTCTCCATCTATGGGAACTGAGAGTTTTGCTGGGTATAGTAGCTTGGGCTGACGTCTGTGTTCTCTTAGGGTCTGCATGATATCTGTCCAGGCCTTTCTGGCTTTCATAGTTTCTGTTGAAAAGTCAGGTGTGATTCTAATGGGTTTGCCATTATATGTTACTTGGCCTTTTTCCTTTGAAGATTTTAGTATTTTTTCTTTGTTCTGTATACTTACGGTTTTGATTATTATGTGGCAGGAGGATTTTCTTTTCTGGTCTAATTTATTGGGTGTTCTATAAGCCTCTTGTATTCTTATTGGCCTCTCCTTTAAGTTGGGGAAATTTTCTTCAATGATTTTGTTGAAAATATTTTCTGGGCCTTGGTGTAGGGAATCTTCTTTTTCCTCTTTTTTTATTATTCTTGGGTTTTGTCTTTTCATGTTGTCTTGAATTTCTTGGACGGTCTGTGTCAGGAATTTTTTGGATTTAACATTTTCTTTGACAGATACATCTATTTCTTCCATTGTATCTTCCACACCTGAGATTCTTTCTTCCATTTCTTATAGCCTATTGGTTATGCTAACCACTGTAGTTCCTGCTTTCTTCCCTAAGTTCTTTCTCTCCACAATTTCTTCCATTTGTGTTTTTTTTAATTTTTCCAATTCTATCGTCAGGTCTTGAGCTATTTTGTTGGTTTCCTTCAATGTTTTTCCGTCAATTCCTTCAGCTGTTTGTTTGAACAATCCACTGTTTCTTTTATTTCATTCAGTGATTTAAGCATTTCCTCTCTAAAGGCCACAAACTGTTTGGCTGCAGCTTCCTCTATTTCTTTTCGTATTTTATTTGTTTCCTCTGTTATCTTCTTCATGAGTATAGATGTTAGGTCATCTCTTTGAATTTCAATTATGCTGGGGTGTCTAGGGCTATTTGCCCCTGGATAACTGGGTTCTGGAGATGCCATATTGCTCTGGCTTTTGATGGTTGAACTTTTACGCTGTCCTCTACCCATTGGGCTATCTTAGTTGTTTGAAGTTAGTTTTTGGTTGTTCCTGGACTCTTGTAGTGGAGAGAATCCCTTTGGCAGGAAGATGTTTTTTCCTGAATGAAGCCTTCTCTGCTTTTAGGGTATAGTCACTGGATGGCCGGTGTTTTTCAGGAGTTGCTACAGCTCACCTCAGGCATAGAGACCTGGGTGGTAACTGTGGTCCTGATTAGTCAAGAGGGCTCTCCTCTCACCAGGAGAAGTCCTGGAGACAGCTGCCCTCCTTCTGGGTTTCTTGCTGTAAATTTTGTGATCAGCTGCTGTAACCTGTGTGTCCAGTGGTTTGGTCGGTTTTGTTAGGGATAACTGGTTGCCCCTTGGAGCAGTATCTGGTTGTTGATCTCAGGGTTCCCGGTGTTTTGTAGGTCTGAGGTTGGGGCTCTGTGCCCCAGAACCCAAGAGGTAATCTGTGGCGGGTGAGTACTGCTCTCTTGGTAACAGCAGGCTATCTGGGGCACAGCAGTTCCCTGGGTTGGGTCAGTCAGTGGGGCCTTTTCCGGGGATATACTGGGTTGCCTAAGTCTGTCTCCTTTGCTTCGTTACTTGCTCCTTGTGAGGGTTTCTCCAGACAGTGACTCTAAGACTCTGGTGTCTTGGGGCACACAGTTCTTTCTGTAAGGAGTAGTTGGTACAAAGCAGGCCTCTGGGCCAGCGGAGCATGCGCCCGCCTGCTAGTCTGCGGGAGCTGGGTTCCCAATAACTCTGTGCTCCCTGCTTGGGCCCGGATCTGTGATGGCTGGGCGTACTCACCTGTTTGTGATCTGCGGTCTGCTAGACTTTCCCCATGCAAAGCCTAGGTGACCCCAGCAGCACCGTTTCTTCCTTCCCTGTGGGGCCCTCTCCACACAGGGGTTCCCAGTCTCTGTTGCACTGGGGCATGTAGCTTGTCTGTACCAGTGAGTTGGGTGTGCAGCCGCTCAGATGACCCAAGCAGCCCGTTTTCTTCCTTCCCTGTGGGGCCCTCTCCGGACAGGGATTCCCATTTTCTTTTGCACTGGGGCACGCAGCTCGGCTGTACTGGTGAGCTGGGCGCGCAGCTCTCTGCACGGTGGGAGCTCAGTTGTGATGGCGGCTGGTACCCGCAGTCCGAGAGATCTTCCAGGGAAAGACTGGGTGACCCGTGATCAGACTCGCAACTTTCCTTCCCCGTGGGGTTTTCTTGCGACTGGGACTCTCAGTCTCAGGCACCCTTGTGCCCACCGATCAGCCTGGGAAAGTGATTGATTGGGACAAGCAGGCTTGTGGCACCAGCCCGGAGACCCAAAGCCCGCGTTACCCGGGATTTCTTCCGGGTTCTGGCTGGGCAGCCGAGAGTGGACCCTACTGATTCCCACGCCGTGGGAGCCTCCCCTCACCTGGGAAACACGATCGCTGTAGTTTTAGGGCCCAGAGTTCAGTCTCCTGGTCGCTGCATGGAGAGTGCTGTCCCGCTTCTCAGACACAGTGCTCTCCCAGCGCCGCCATCTTGGCTCCCCTCGTATGCCCTCTCTTGTTAGTCTTGTCTCTCTTTCAACTTTGCTTCTCATCTCAACTACCACCCTCTACTTTTCACATATTTGTTTTGTGACATAATTAGGTTCATTATTGTTGTTTTCAGGATTATGGGTGATAGTTTGTTTATAAGAGTGTATCACCTTATTGATTTTTTTATCTTAAAGCCTGTGCTATTGGTATTCTGTTCAGAAAGTTGTCTCCTGTGCCATTTAGTTCAAAGCTCTTCCCCACTTATTTTTTCTAACAGATTTAGTGTGTCTGGTTTTACATTGAAATCTTTGATTTTCTTGGACTTTAGTTTTGTGCAGGGTGATAAATATGGATTTATTAGAATTTGTCAACATGTAGACAACCAATTAGAGTAGCACCATTTGTTGAAGATTCTACCCATTTTGCCATAATATGGTTTTGGCTTCTTTGCCAAAAACCAATTATATGTATAACCCAGATGTCCTTAAACTGAGGAATGTATACAAAAAGTGAGGTAAATTGGCACACTGGAATAGTACTAAGCAGTTATAAACAAGGAAATCATGAAATTTGCAGGCAAATCAATGGAACTAGAAAAGATCATCATGGGTGAGGTAACCCAGAAGCATAAATACACACATAGTATATTCAATTTCTTTTAAACTAGTGAATTTGATAAAATTTCTTTGGCACATATAATAGCACTATGATTTTGGATATTTTAATTAATTTTTATCACAGATTTCTCTACCTGCATAACAAATAATAATAATAATAATAATAATAATAATAATAATAATTCAATTGTATTAGTTTGTTCTGATAATTAAGTGAATTAAATTATAATGCCTAGCACCTCTCTGCCTGCAGATTACACTGTAGCTCTCCTCTAATGCTCCAGTATCATGCTTTCCCAAATGGTGATACTAGACTAAGCCTCTGAAACTTTCGAGGAAAGTGTCTGGTAGAATAATGTCAACGGGACTGGAAGACTCTTAGCTAATCACCATGTGTAGCTTGAAGAAAAGACAGAACCAGAGCCAATACTTTGATGAGTAAAAATCCCAGTGAAAAGGATGGGCTACTTGCCTATAGATTTCTTTACAGGGAAGCACCTGTGGCCCCAAATAATAAAGGCTGCTGCCACAGCTGTTGGTGCACTCCAGGGTCTATTGCTAAAGACATCTCCTGTTTTGGAAACTGGTAGCTGAGAAATTGGCAAGGGGGACTTACATGTCTCAGGAAACAAACAAAATGCCTACTATGCAGGAAGCTCAGAAAGTCACGTGATGCATGAGATCCCCCTCCTGTGGTTGTATTGGTGTTGAACAGTTGCTGGAGATAGGATGCTCCTCAGTGGAGCTGCTTTGCCAGTTGGGTGGGAGCTGCAGGTGTGCAGACTTTCTGTGCAGTCCTCCCTACCGCCATGGGCTTTTGGGGATACAACCCAAATAAACTTGGTTTACCACAATTAAAACATAATAAAATAAAAGGCCTAGTACAGTGACCCAAATACAAGTATAGTTTTAATTAGGGACAAATATTTAAAAAGACCAGTTTTAATATTCAAAAGAAATAGTCTACATAACCTAGGGTATTTTTTGGTACCTCTTTATATTTTTTCTATTTAATTTTTCTATTTTATGTGTATGTTTATGTATGTTATGCTTGAATCTGTACGTCACTGCAATACTTGCATACTTGGTGTCTGGAGAGTCCATAAAATGACATCAGATCTCCTGGAACTGGATGTATAGTTTGTTTATGAGCCACTGTGTAGATGTTAGGAATAAGCCCAGAACCTCTGGAAGAGCAAGAAATTCTCCAAACTGATAAGCCATCGATCCAGAGCCACAGTTTTATTATTTTAATATTAGGCTCATCAAAACTGTGAAAAACTGTTAAAACTTCATATAAGAAAGACAAGTAAGACAGGGGTTTACTAGGTAGTCTACTTGTGAATTTACAGTAAAGGACTTATTTGATAGTATGTGTGTATTATGATTTTTTATTTTGGTAGTGCATAGGATTGAACCCATCTCCCTGTGGGTGCTATGTAGGCATTCTATTATTCAACCTAACTCCCAGCTTTCATACTCAACTCTTGCATCCTTTCTTTCGGTGTGCACAAAATATCTCAATATAAATTAGAAATGTTGGGCCTGAGAGAAAAGGACACAGACAAATCTTTGTTCTGAGGATACTGGAGTTGATATTTGTAAGGTATTAGAAACCCTGATTTGGATGGAATGAGTTTCTCTTAATCTGTCTACATTTCAAGCTTGTTTCCTTCTCTCTATTGTTACTTTGTTAATACAAAGGCATGCTCCTAGTGTACAGAGCAATGCTTCCTTTTAATCAGGAGTTATTTTTCCCCCCACAGGCCTCTGTGATTTCTATTATTATTGGCTTTTACCAGTCTCAGACTTAAGAAACTTAGCCCAATCATGTATATTTTAGTCTTCATAATATGTCAATCAAACTAAAACTTAAACTCGGTTGCACAAAAAAAATAACACTATGTGTTGTAGAGTTGGAAACAAGCAAGAAGACACTAATGCTGACTTGGCCGACACTGCATTGAGCTCTAATGTCTTCTCTCTCAAATGGTGTTTAAAGGGAGAGATACAAAGTGATAAAATCATTGTGATACCTGTTATGTTGGAGCCTGAGTGAGAATGCTCTTCTAGGCTCAAATGTCTGACTACTCCACAATTGGTAGCAAAGTTTGGGTAGGTTTGGAAGATGTGGCCTTTTGGGGGGGAAGCATTTCACTAGGCTCAATAGCTGCGGCTATTATCAGTTCTTTCTTCTGGTTTCTTGCGTATGGTCTGAGATGTGTTCTCTCAGCTGCTCACACCACAGTATCTGCTGCATACAGCCATTATTCTTTGCTGTGATGGACTCACATGCTCCGGGAGGCATGAGTTCAAGTGAACTTTCTTCTATAACTAGCTTTGGTGATGATGTTTCATCACAGCAATAGAAAAACAACCAATAAGATAGTTAACTTTAACTTATCCTGTTCACCAAATAAGCACAGTATGGTTAATGCCACAGAGGGACACCATTTAAATTTGTAATGCAAATGACAGAAGTTTCCATTTCCCACTCTTACAGCCCACGTGAATCCTTTTATGAAATATTTGTTGTTGATAGTCCTGGAAAGAATTGCACCTTAAATAAATAATAAATTATGCAGGCCTTTTCTTTACAAGAACAGTTTTTATTTATTCCCTCTCTAATAGGAATCCTCTTTGTTTATTGTGTGGTAGGGCTCTAATCATGAGATCACTTTATAAAAGTACTGGTTTTCCCTCTAGCTTTGAGCTACTCATCCCATCACTGTTTATTATGACAAGAAGACTCAGAGCATCACTTGCCAGAGCATAAAAAAGGCTGAATTCTTGTCTTATTAAGGAAAAAAAGTCATAGGATATGGATATAAAATGCAGAAATACTATAAACACATCCTAGTAAAAATTGATATTTGTCTTAGACACAAATATACATAGAGCTAAGAATGAGGAAATATCAGCAAATTAGAAAATAATTACACAATGCAGGATAGCCAGTTGAGCAAAACATAAGAACTGAACGGTGATAGAAAGATAATATGGGATCCAATGAGATGGCTGGCTAGATGAAGGTGATCTCCACCAAATCTCTCCCATACTGTGGGTGTAGGAATCCCCTTCAAGTTCTCCTGTCTTCTCTGTATGCATGCTGTAGCATATTTACACACACAAACATAGACACTACTAAAATCTGAAATAAAATGAAAAAATAAACTCTTCTTTTAAAAAGAAAACACTATAAAAGAAACTTAAGTTTTCTATAACTGGATAAGGAGAAAAGAATGTGTCGTCTATAGTATGAAGCATCAACACAAATTATGCTACAAATAAATAGGGAAGTTTTGCGTAGTATCTGGTCTTAATTGTAGTTTGTTATACCATACTTGGTCAATGTTCTGGGAAGATATGCTCTTTTCTGAGAGGAGATGAAGTGGGGTTGATAAAAAAAAAAAGGGACCTGAGATGGTGAGACTAGAGGGAAGGGAAGGAGGATAAACCACAGTTGGGATGTAATATATAACAGAAGAATAAATTTAAAAAAAAGAAAGATTTTTAACAAAGTTGATAATAATGAAAAATTAAGAATTAAGATGTAGGTTGTTCTTTTGCTATAGAATCCACTTTAATATTTTTAAAGCACCATAATCCTGGTGTAGATAACTTAATCTAGACCTGTTCAATTCATATCAATTTATATCAGTTTAATTACTTATGTTAGCTAAATTCAACATTCACAAATCATTTCTAGTCCAATTCGCAAACACTGTCTAATCTTTCTTTGCTTTGACTGCTACTTGAGGTCTCTTGTGAGTGCAAATATTAGAAAAATATTGCTGGTATCACAAGGCACTTAAAAACAAGAGGAGCCCTTGAGCTCACCAAAGAATCCCAAGGCCAAGTAAAAAATAAAATCTGTATGAAATCTGTATAGATGTTTCTACCATTCATGGATAAATAGCCATGGATGAACTGAAGAATGCAGGTCACATTAACATCAGAAGTTCACTTGGGAGAGAATAAAAGTCTAGCCATCAAAGTGGTAAAGCATTAGGGAACTGTCTGTACAAGATGGCAGGTCAGCTACACCTCAGCTAAAGACAACAGCAGACACAAGGTTGAGAGCCTCTGTATTTCTTCATCTCCAAGGACGTCACTCTGGCTAATAGATTACTCACTCAGAAGCACAGAACTGAACAGTGGTCCAGTTGAAAAATATTAAAGGTGTCTTTATCCAGGACTAGAGGTGTAAAATGTATGTAATTGAATCAATGAAATTTATACCATGGCATCTAGATTTAGTTAGCTTGAAATTATTAGAGACACTGAGGAGTTGAGGTATCCACCTGCAAAATCAAATTTTCTATTTGCATTCTAGATCTCAAGTTAATATTCATATACATACATGTAAACATTGCTTTCACTATTTAACTTAGTGCATTACTGAATGTTAGTAAATGGTACCACTTAGAATATCAATACTTTCTTGAAGTCCTATTTTGCATCTATTTCCCTTTGGTCTCCTCAAGCAGCCATGCTTCCTTAAATCTAAAAATACAACAGATTCCACAGAAGATACTTTTCTTCTTTTTATGTTGCAACCCCACTAATAGCAACTGTTGTGTTTCCTCAGGCCCAAGTTGCCTTCACATCACTTATGATGCAGTAATTTGAGACTCAGGACATCCATTTTCCCTATTAAAGTGTCTTATGTTCTTGTGGGTTGCTTAAATCACTTGGCGTGGTTATATCCTTTTTCTCATTTAACAAACAAACAAAAACAAGGGGGGTGTCTCTTTTCAAAACCGTTTTTCTCACACTAATACTCCGTACCCCTAATAAATACTACATATATTCAGTGGAACCCTAAGGACTCAAAGTAGGGTGTGTGTGTGAGTGTGTGTGTGTGTGTTGGTGCATCCAGTCTTGTTGCTGCACATGAAGGCCAGGGGTTGACAACAGGGTATCTTTCTGAGTTCCTTCTCTACCATATTTTCATGAAATAGGGTTCATCACAAGAGTTAAAGCTCATAGCTCTGCTGTGAAGGCTGGCCACGCAGGTCTCTATGGCCTGCATGTACTTGCATGAGGACCATAGTTACAGTAGCATACCTCTATGAAGCAGGTAATCCTAAGTGTTATATTTGTGCTATGTACACCTTGTGTGAGTTCTGGGTTATGAACACCACCTGTTTTCTAAATGCTTTGGCAACTAGTTCCTCCACCTCCACACACTATGCACACACATCCCCTCCAAACACTGCATCTGGCAACTTTAAACCTTCCATCCTCATCACTAACACCTGGCTACAGACATTCTTGTCTTTAAACAACAATGTAACTTTCCCCATGTCTGGGTACAATCAAATTTAGACAGTTTCTATTCCATCATATTCCTGAAGTATGTGATTTGTAGAATATTAGAGATGATAATACCTGAAGTGGATTTGGGTGCACACTCATTAAAGTAAACCAGTGTCCTCTAGTAACAGTTTAATGGAATCCCTTCTTTATCATCTTAGGCCTATGCATAATTGGGCATGCATATGACTAATCTGCTTGAGTTCCTGCCTTGAATTCCTACAACTATGAGTCATTGATCTGGAAGTGAGACACAGATAAACCATTCCTCCTCCTGGTGGCTATTGTCATTTATTCCAATGACAGAAATCAAAATCGAAAGGAAACCTATTAATTAATGATTTACATTATGCATAATGATATAGATTGAATTATTTTGTGTATTTGATTCAAATTTTGGCTTGATATCCTTACACTTAAAACATTCTACTTTTATTGATTTGGCATTTACCATTAATATGGAATGACTGTTGATTACTTACTATGTTGTAGAATGTATTTTTTTTTCAGTTTCCAATTTTTTAATTTAGTTTTTGACTTGATTTACTTTACATTCCAAGCCCCTCTCTTGTCTCCTCCATATCCCACTTTCCATCTCTCTTCCCCAATTCCCTTCCCCTTGTCCTCAGAAAAGGGGAGCCCTCTTCCCCAACCAAATGACACAAGCCTATCAAGTCTCTTTAAGACTGCCTCCATCCTCTTCCTTTGTGGCCTGGCAAGGCTTTCCCTTAGGGAGAACTGATCAAGCAACAGGCAATAGAGTTCATATCAGAGACAGCTCCTGCTCTCAATACTAAGGGACACACTTGGAGACTGAGCTGCCTATAGGCTACATCTGAACAGACAGCTTAGGTCCTCTCTATTCATGGTCCTTGGTTGGGGCATTAGTCTCCACAGCTCCCCCCACCCCGGGCCCAGATTTGTTGGCCCTGTTGGTCTCCTTGTAGAGGTCCTGTCCCCTCCAGGTGCTTCTATTCACCCACTCTTCCAAAAGACTGCTTTGCGCCCAAAGTTTGGCTGTGATAAAGAATATTATTGCCAGGCCATGGAGGAAGACAATGCAACTAGTCCTGATGAGACCTGGTAGGCTAGGGTCAGATGGAAGGGAAGGAGGACCTTCCCTATTGGTGGACTAGGGGAGGGGCATAGGCAGAGAAGAGGTAGGGAGTGTGGGATTGGGAGAAGACAAGGGAGGGGGCCATAGCCAGGATACAAAATGAATGAATTGTAATAAATAACAAATTAAAAAAAGTAAAAATATATTCTTTTCTCTTATATACATATTTTTTTTTTACAATTTATTCATTATGTATCCCAATTGATGCCCTCTCCCTCAACTCCTACTAGTCCAACCCTTCCTTGCTCTTCCTCCTTATTCTCTTCCCACAATAGAGGGTCCTTTGAAAGACTCTACCCATGGGGGAATGATGGAAGCAGATGTTGAGACTCACAGCCCAAAAGCTTCCATCTTTGCCTGGTAGGTGGGGTCTTTCAGAGGTCATCTATGGTAGGCTCCGGTCTTGTTCCCTGACTTCAACTAGTTCTGGTATCTATTATATTTGCCCTTCTGAATGAGGATTAAGCATCCTCTTTAAGTTCCTCCTTGTTGCTTAGCTTCTTAAAGTCTGTGGATTCTAGTATGGTTATCCTCTATTATACGGGTAATATCCACTAAGTGAGTATATACCACATGTGTCTTTCTGGTTCTGGATTATCTTGCTCAGGATGATCTTTTCTAGTTCTATCCATTAGAGTACAGATTTCATGTTTTCCTTGTTTTCTAGCCCAGTGGCCTTTTAAATTACTATGGAATGATCAGTTGACTGAATGATGAGAAGTTGCAATCCAGTCTCACTTAATGAGCATCCAATACTCAGCGACACTTCTCCCAACACTTCCTTCAGAATGTCCCAAAGCAAAAATTAGTTTGAAACCAAATCATAGAAGGCTAGCAAAAATAAAAAATAAAAATAAAACCTTAACAATTTGCACAAGAATTTCTTTAAATTAGCTGTTTTTGTTTAAAGTAAGTATTCCCCAAATGTTAAAATTTCATGAACCCTTAGATTTCTTTCTTAGACTCTTATCTTTTATGTTGATATTTACATAACATTCTGTAAATTGGCTCTTTTTAATTGCTGTAATTTTTATTTGAAGAAAAACTTTTAATTGCCACAAATGGAATTTAAAAAGCAAAAGCAGTTTTAAAAATTCAGTTTATTGCACCCATTTTCCTTCTGGAGCCCTTATATGAGGTTTGTTTCATTTTGTTTGGGAAATCTACTTAGTAACATTAGAAAATATTAAGAACACAAATGACTACAGACTAATAATTTCAGTTTGACTTTGGGAAAAATAGTGAAATATACTTCTTTTGGTGTGTTTCAGTCCTGATTAATGCTATAGCTAGGTATTACCTCACATTTTGGTCTTTAATATTTAAAAAGGTATTGCTCCTGTAGACAAAGTATTGTTTGAAGGAGATGGAGAATATTAAGAGCCTAAAATATTCTTTAATATAATTTGGCAGTTAGGAGGGGTAAACTTCCTTGGATATACTGAGCAATAAAAGTAAAATGCTACTGTCTCACCTGCCATTCAGTTTTTATTTGTAGGACATTTGCTACATTGCCACTATCAAAATGCAGACAAGTTGTAAACAAAAATATTCCTGTGTGAGAAATATGTACTGAGTCCTCAGAAAGGGTTTTTATTCTTTGGAAAAACAATTGCTTTTGGAAACAGGTGAGGTAACTCTCAAAGCAGAAGAGATTAGAAAAAGCAATACCACAAAAACAGTGAGTTACTGTGAGTTTAAAAATATTAAGACACCAGGCTTTTCACAAATAGCTACATGAACACTTCTGACATATTACACATAAGAATGTGTTAGATTACAGTTCAAATAAAAATATTTTCCCTTTCTATTTTCTAGTCATTCACTGCTTTTTGGTACTAGGGCTTAGATCCAGTGGTTTGCATGGTCTGGTGTCTTGTTTGAAGGTGTTGATTTAAGTCCAGGTCTCATAAGATAGTGCTAGATAACTTAAAGCTTGCTTTTTAGGTGAGGCTGACTTTGAACTCAATAATTCTCCTGTCCCTGTATCCTGAGTGTGGTGATGAAAGGAGAAGGTCAGCACATCTGGTCCTCCCTCTATTTTTGCTTTTATATTTTATATTATATTTAACTTTTTATAAATCAGTTGAGGCTTGTCTTGTTGGTTGAAGAAAATTACATTTACCCAAGAGAAGACATTTAAAAATGAAAAAAATAAGTTGATATTAGTGTAGATGTATAATTGAATACCATAATTACAGGAAAAGTAAGCAAATTTAGTTTATAATTAATAAATACCTTCTTTCAAAAATTTCTACCAAATTATTTTATGAATCAAAAGATTTCATGTCTCCAAATAATACACTGTTCTTTTACATTTTAGGCATAGTAACAATCTGTTATCATGTATATGATTAAGCAAATGTTATAAAGCCTCCACTTGCGGGATGTAGATTCAGACTAAATTTAATTGTGTTCTGTGTTTACTTAGCTTATTATGTTTGCATATAACTTAGAATACCTTCAAATGTAGTACTTATAAATATCAACCCATACTGTTGCCTCACTCTCTATAGTACTTTTGTTTTGTTAGCTTATCTTGCATTTTGTTAATTATTTGCAAAGATCATATAATCGTGCTCAAATTGAAATCGTCTCCCAGTTGATGTGACTTGGAATTATTTAAAACTTGAAAGCAAATAATTTATTTGTTAAGAAAATAAAAGTTTACAAACTTTAATATTTTTTCTTTTATTTTCCTTTCTTTAGTTTGCAAATAGTAGAAATCCTTGTAGTGTGACTTAAGCAGTTTGCATTCTGTTCTGGATTTTGGGAAATAAATATAGTTTTATATGTAAGTTGAATGTGCTGCAATTTTAGAAGCTGTAATAGTTGAGCACTTTATACTTGTATGTGTTTATATGTTTGACTACAAATGAATACATTACCAAATAAGTATTTTTATAACAAATTTTTTATTTTATTTTATTATATTTTTCTTTTTCCTTTTTACAATTTTTAAATATTAATTACAGTTTATTCGCTTTGTATCCCAGCTGTATTTCCCTCCCTCATTCCTTTTCAATCCCTCCTCCTCCCTCTTCTCCTCCCATTCCGCTTTCCAAGTCCACTGATAGAGAAGGTCCTCCTCCCCTTCCATCTGATTCTAGTATATTAGGTCTCATCAGGACTGGCTTCATTGTCTTCCTCTGTGGCCTGGTAAGGCTGATCCCCCCTCAGGGTCAGGTGGTCAAAGAGCCAGCCACTGAGTTCATGTCAGAGAGAGTTCCTGTTCCCATAATGATGATATTTTGAGAACTTCTATAAGCTCTATGACCATAAAAACAAACAAAAAGTGGGAATATATTTTGTGTTTCCAAATGAAACAAAGAAGTTTTGTATATTAAGTAATCATTCACTCTAAGTGCTCTCAACTCATTGTGTTGCCCAACTTGAATCTATTTACCAAAATGCCATGAGGTTTTTCTCTTTTTTCCTACAATATATCACCTAGGAGGTGTTAACCTCCTACTTTCACCTTAGTATTGAGGTGAAGTACTGAGTACTGAGCATACCACGGCACCTGGCCCTTTAAGAGGTACCACATACATTAAATTCAGGATACCTGAATGATCTACTTTCAATAGGAAAAATGCAAAAATAAAAAATAAAATAATAAAATAAAAAGAGGTTTTAAATTTTATATTGTTTTCTAGAACTAGTGTTTTATAAATAATTATGGGAAAGGATTTTAGATTTACAAAATGAGGCATCAAATTTAGTTCTGTTGTTTTTTTGAGTAACCAAGAACAATACTAATGTCTGTAAACCTCATTTGTATTAACTACAAAAATCAAGAAAAACAAGCCGACTTCATGAAGTTACCGCTAGCATTAAATGAATAGTGCGTGCAGATATCTTGGCACAGCACAGGCCCTCAACAAATGGTGGCTCACATTATTGTGACACCTATTGTGATTCATTTCTTCCAAATATCTACTTTCTCCCTCTGGAAGTTCAAACTGTTTTGTGAATCTTTCATTATTGTTGGAAACATGTTCTGAGTTTCTCGCAACTGAAGTGTCCAAGTCCATTAGCCAAACATTTTAATTGCTTTTCTTTGCAACTTGAGTCTTATGTTGAACATCACCCTGTTCAGTAAGCAGAAAAGAGTACGTGCAGAAAAGAAAAGAAAGAAAAATAAAACAGTTTTCTGGTAGTATTTTAGGCACATTGGCTGGGGCTTTAGAAATCACAATGGTAAAATACAAGATTGAGAGAAAGACTGGAGCTGATTAACCTGCGCCCCTTGCTTACATGTGGGAGAATCAGTGATGAGTAAGTGACTAGATAGGTCACAAGGTAAGTAACTAGGTAGGTCAATATAAATAGCATCTAACACAGAATGAAAAAAAAAAGTCATAGGAAAAGTGACAAGCCAAAGAAAGAGGATTTAGATGTTTTGGCATGCAAAGTTGTGAGGTATAGTATCAGGTGAGGCCCATTAGTAAGTTTTGCCTGGCTCCTGTTTGCCATGGCTCTGGAGTCAAAATCGTGAGCTGCACCTGCTGATTGGCTTTTGCCCATCTGAGCACAGGGGATAATGGGCATTCCTATACGTGTGTTTCTGTCTTTCAACATAGAATAAGGAAGTGGAATTTATTTTTCTTTTTGTTGCTCCTTCGTATTTGGCTTTAGCTGAAAATTATCCTTATGTTGAGATAATATATTTAAGAGTAACGTGCTTACTCTTTGCACATATGTAAACAGAAATAACTTGTGTTGATGTAAAAATACACAGGCTAGGAGAGATACAATTCTGCATAAGCATTAGATATTTAGTAAGGAGTAAACAAATAGTTCCTCCAATCTTTATTATTATCTTTCTGTTTATCTTCCACTTTCAGCCCATAATGTAGGAAAAGAAAAGTCCTGAATTATACTTAAAATGGACTTTGGGAGAAAAGAATGAAATCTGCTATTGCATAAATATGACTTGAAGTATTCTTCAAGGATTTATGTTATAACACAAACGTTATGTGAGATATTAAGAAAGGGCTAGCTCCCTGACTCTTGTTTTTCTGGAGGGGGCATTTGGGGCATAGTTTGGATTAGATAAATTAATCAAAGTACCCTTCCCATGGCTGAATAGCGGTGGTTTGACAAGAGCAAAAAGATAGAGCCCAAGAGGGAAACAAAGTAGGTGTGTACTGTCTTGACAGTTGGTGACCTCAAATGCTTTCGTTCTCTGTGTGTAAGAACAAATGGATGCCCCTGAAACTCTGAATAAAGAGTTAAACATACTACATTTTTCAAGACGTGCTCAGCATTTTCATTACAGTATTGATAACAACAAAGCACAAATTCATATAGCATGTATGTGTTTTCAACAAGCCCACAAAAATAGAGGCAACACTGCATTCCAGAGAGCATAACTTTAAGCTTAGATGAAGATTATTCAGAATTTTATGCAAAAAATTTCAAAAGAATACAGTGTATAGGAAATGATCCTAATATCCTAAATATATCCTAAATATAAAAATGTACTATATATGAAAATATCCTAAAGATAAATGAATGTTTACCAAAATACTAAAAGAAAATGCATATGCAATCTTTTCTGAAAAATTGAGATCATAAAAAGTACATATTTGTTTATTTTTTCATATACTAAAAAATATATTAGCAATCATCAATAGCATTTTTCTTCTGGGTTACATCATAAATAGATAAAAAGAAGGGAGGTTGTAATTTTTGCCATGGCATTTAGATTATGTATACTGCTTTATTTTTCATTAGTTGCATAAAATGTTCTATAATCTACCTTTGTCTACAGCCTAAATAACTTGTTATCTATTATATTTGAGTACATGTGGCTTGTTTGATACATACATCAAATGATATATGCTATGAGTTGGGCTTTTTTCCAATAAGGTATGTTCCTACATGTTGAATGTCTCTTATTAGTCTTATATGAATGGATTATATGAGGATTTTTCCTACCTACTTTGATGCAAAAAAGCAGAGGAATGAATACTTTACTATGAAGGCATATTTTAGCTCTGCTTTTATTGAAACATAAAATATACCATTAGCTAATGTGTGTGTGACTTGGATAAGTATAAATGATAGGAGACGATCTATATAGGCTACTTTCTTTAATATCAAAGTCACAGACAGATTTGGCATCAATGGAAAAAAGTGTACTCCATACAGGTAAAGAAGAAAATGAAAATTGGTCTAAAACCAAACATTTTGATGTTTATAAATATGTTAAACATTCAACACATATAACAGAAGTAAGTAAATAAAGACAGAGAATAATTATTTCTGTAGGTTAATACAATATAATCTGGAATGGAAAAGTAATGTAATGATAAGTGTTGAATTACCATATTGTTTTCTAAAGATTGGGCAGAGTATAGGGAATCTTATGAAAGAAGGGGGAGACAGAAAGACCTGGAGGAGACAGGAGCTTCACAAGGAGAGCAACAGAACCAAAAAATCTGGGCACAGGGGTCTTTGCTGATACTGATACTCCAACTAAGGACCATGCATGGAGATAACATAGAACCCCTGCACAGAAGTAGCCCATGGCAGTTCAGTGTCCAAGAGTGTTCCCCAATTATAGGAGCAGGGACTGTGTCTGACATGAACTCATGAGCTGAGGGGGGAACAGACTTACCATTCCACAGAGGAAGACAAAGAAGCTAGTACTGATGCGACCTGATAAACTTGGGTCAGGTGGATGGGGAGGAGGACCTCCGGTATCATTGGTCTGGAGATGAGGCATAGGAGAAGAGGGAGAGAGGGAGGGTGGAAGGGGGATGGTAGGGGATGGAGGAGAGGGCTACAGCTGTGATACAAAGTGAATAAACTGTAATTAATAATAATAAAAAGAATTGCAAAAAAATCAGCATGTCATTTGATATCTACACTCTACATGTTGTCTGATACATTTAATGTCTGAAAAGAAGAACAAAAAGATGTTTTGAACTTTGCCAACTCACCTCTCTCTTATATTGATGTTTTTTTTTTTGATAAATACACGAAATGATGTCTGTCATTTTTCTCTAGCAGATTAATTATTATAAAATCATTCTTAGCCAGACTTTTGTAGAGCTCTGATTATTTATTTTGTGTTCCTCGGTTGCACATTGTTTTGGTGTTCAAATTTGCATATCTTTCCTTCTGTTCTGTTTGCAATAAAAAATAAAGCAAGAAAAATAGTTGCACCCTGCAGGTTTCAGGTACATTTGTGTTATTTTTTTCCACTGTGCTGTTATTAGTATTGATTAAGGATTAAAATAACTATATATTTATTTCAGACGTAACCTGAGTTTGATAATATAAAATGTATTCACTAGAATTATAAAACATTTGTTTACATTAATGCCATTGTTTTTATTTTAATAAGTCTTGCAAAATTAATTTTTTTGATGAAATAAAAAAAATCCTCAAACTACATTATAGCAACATGAACTCTCCCCTTCAGATAGTGTTCCTATCAGAAGGGCTATAGAATTTGTCTACAAATATAGACTAGAATATTTGTGCCTGATTATTGCTCAGATTTGGAAAATTCATAAAGCTAATACTTCTGTAATCTTACTTAATAATTTAAGTTCTTGGGGTTCAAATAAATATCTCAAAGAAGAATAATGTCACACATACAGAGATTTGTAATATTAAAAGTAATCGCTCCTACTTCCAAAGTCCATCCCATTTGTCTTTCTAAGTGAGGACTGCTCATCCTACCCAGGTCCTCTTTCTTGTTTATCTTCTTTAGGTGTACAGATTTTAGTATGTTTATCCTATCTTATAGGTCTAGTACCCATTTATAAGTGAGTAAATACCGTCTGTGTCTTTCTGCTCCTTGGATACCTCACACAGAATGATCTTTTCTAGATCCCACCATTTGGTTGCAAAATTCATGATTTCCTTGTTTTTAATTGCTGAGTAGTCTTCCATTGTGTAAATGTACCACAATTTCTGTATCCATTCCTCAGTTGAGGGACATCTGGGTTGTTTCCAGGTTCTGGCTATTACGAATAAAGCTGCTACAAACATGGTTGAGTAAACGTTCTTGTTGTGTACTTGAGCCTCTTTTGGATATATGCCTAGGAGTGGTATAGCTGGATCTTGGGGAAGTACTATTCCTAATTGTCTGAGAAAGCACCAGATTGATTTCCAAAGTGGTTGTACAAGTTTACATTCCCACCAGCAATGGACGAGGGTTCCTCTTTCTCCACAACATGTGTTGTCACTTTAATTTTTGATGTTAGCCATTCTGAATGGTGTTAGTGAAATCTCAGGGTCGTTTTGATTTGCATCTCCCTGATGTCTAAGGACATTGAGCATTTAAGTGTTTCTCTGCCACTCTATATTCCTCTACAGAGAATTCTCTGTTTAGCTCCCTACTCCATTTTTTTAAATTTGGTTACCTGATTTGTTGCTTTTTAACTTCTTTAGTTCTTTATATATACTGGATATTAGCCCTCTGTCAGATATAGGGTTGGTGAAGATCCTTTCCTAATCTGTAAGCTGTCATTTTGTTCTGACAACAGTGTCCTTTGTTTTACAGAAGCTTTTCAGTTTAATGAGGTCCCATTTATTGATTGTTTGTCTTAGAGTCTGTGCTGTTAGTGTTCTGTTCAGGAAGTTGTCTCTTGTGCCAATGATTTCTAGGCTTTTTCCCACTTTTTTCTTCTAACCGATTTAGTGTCTTGTGTTATGTTGAGGTCTTTGATCCACTTGGACTTTAGTTTTGTGCAGGGTGGTAAATATGGATCTATTTTCATTTTTCTGCATGTAGACATCCAGTTGGACGAGGACCATTTGTTGGAGATGCTGTCTTTTTTTCCATTGAACAATTTTGGCTTCTTTGTCAAAAATCAAGTATCCATAGGTGTGTGGGAAAAAAAGAAACAGGACAGGAGCCTACCACAGAGGACCTCTGAAAGACTCTACCTACCAGTTCATCAAAGCAGATGCTGAGACTCATAACCAAACCTTGGGCAGAGTCCAGGGAATCATATGAAAGAAGGGGGAGTTCATAAGACCTGGAGAGGACAGGAACTCCACAACGACCAAATATATCTGGGTACAGGGGCCCTTTCTGAGACTGATTCTCCAACCAAGGATCATGCATGGATATAACCTAGAACTCCTGCTAGGACATAGCCAATGGCAGCTCGGTATCCAAGTGTGTTTCCCTAGTAAAGGGAACAGAGACTGTCTCTGACATGAACTCAGTGGCTGCCTCTTTGACCCCCCCCTCTTTGGGAGGTACAGCTTTGCTAGGCCACAGAGGAGACCTTTGTAGCCAGTCCTGAAGAAACCCAATAAGCTAGGGTCAGATGGATCTTCCTCCCCTATAAATGGACTTAGAGAGGGTCAGGGAGGAGATGAGGGAGGGAGCGTGGGATTGGGAGCGAATGAGGGAAGGGGCTACAGCTGGGATACAAAGTAAATAAACTGTAATTAATATAAAAAATAAAAATTTAATTAAAAAAATAACTGCTCACTTTACCAAAGTAGATGTGCTGGTGTTGGTGTTCAAAAGTAGAAAAGAGGGGAGACATCATGTCACCAGTGTTAGAGGACAAGCACTTTTCAGTAAAATCTGGTGTCTATAATGTCTTCTGTAAAGCTTTCAAACATATAATAGAAAATAAAAATTCATAGCACAGGCACACATTCTTTAAAACCTATTTGGGCACATAGTGTTAAAGACCTAAAAATCAAACAGGAGGACTCTTTGATTTTGAGTTCCAATGATCAGATTTTGTCCTTAAGCACATCTTTTAACCATGTATCAGCAGAACCGAAGAGGCTGTCATCTGCAATGGAAAATAAAAAGAAAAGATTGGTGTGTCAGCTTTTCAATGTAAGATTATTCAAGACTGTTGCATCAGGGAGAGCAACTGCAACTCACAGCTCACTCCCTTGAAAAGCAGGCTCAGTGGCATATGGTCAGTGGCTATGCTGTTAAATCATGATCATACGATCCTTGAGAAAAGAAGAACGTTGACACATGAATGTGTCATATATATTTTCCAAGGCTTTTATAAAACCAAGTGAAGTCAGGAAATATTCCAGGTGTCCAGGAGTGAAGGACATGGAGTAAGTGTTATAGAAACACTTGGGTCTGAGTGAACTGGAGTTACACAAAGAGAACCTGGGTTCTGTGCATAACTCCAAGTGAGAGACTTCTTGGAATGTTTTTCTTAAAATGACCGAACGATTATTGATGCCATTGCTCATTGTCTTGGTTGCTGTTCTAGTACTGGAAAGAGACAGCATGATCAAAGCAACTCTTAGAAAAGAAAGCATTTAATTGGGGGTTTGCTTACAATTTCAGAGAGTTAGTCCATGATCATCCTGTGGGAAGCAGACAGACAGGGTGGTGAAGCAGTAGCTGAGAGCTTTCCATTAGGGTTCGTGGTTGGTATGCAAGGAGAAAGACACCGGACATAGTTCACTTTGGAAACCTCAGCGTCTCCCCAGTGGCACCCTTCATCCAACAAGGCCTATTCCTACAATGTGACAATAGCACCTAGTCCTTCCCAAATATTTGTAACCTGGTTTTAAGAATGTAAACATATGAGCCTGTGAGGATCACTCTAACACATTCATGTGCTTTAAATTTTAAATTCTTTTCTGAATGAGGATTAAGCATTCTCTCCAGGGTACTCATTGCTACTTAGTGTCTCTAGGTATGTGGATTGTACTGTGTTTATCCTGTATTATATGGCTAATATCCACTTATAAGTGAGTATATACCATATGTGTCTTTCTGGGTCTGGGTTACTTCACTCAGGATGATCTTTTTGAGTTTCATCCATTTGGATGCAAATTTCATGATTTCCTTGTTTTTAATGGCTGAGTAGTACTCTGTTGTATAGATGTACCACAATTTCTTTATCCATTGTTTGGCTGAGGGACATCTGGGTTGTTTCCAGTTTCTGGCTTTACAAGTAAAGCCAATATGAACATAGTTGACCAAACATCCTTGTTGTATTTTGGAGTATCTTTTGTGTGTATGCCCTGGAGTGATAAAACTGGGTTTTGAGGTAGATCTGTTCCCAAATTTCTGAGAAAGCACTGTATTGATTTCCAAAGTGGTTGTTCAAGTTTATATACCCACCAGCAATGGAGATGTCTTCCCCTTTCTCCACAACCTCTCCAGCATGTGTTGTCACTCGAGCTTTTGATCTTATTCATTCTGATGGGTATAAGATGAAATCTCAGAGTTTTGCTTGGCATTTCCCTGATGACTAATGACAGTGAACCTTTCTTTAAGTGTTTCTTGGTCATTAGATATTTCTCTTTTGAGAATTCTTTGTTTAACTCTGTACCCCATTTTAATTAGATTATTTGGTTTGTGGGTGTTTAATTTCTCATCCAGAAGGGCAAATAGAATAGATACCAGAAACAGTTGAAGAGAGGGAACATGAGTAGAGCCTACCATAGACACTCTCTGAAAGACTCCACTCACCTGGGAAACAAAGTAGTCCATGAGACTCAAACACAAACTTTGGACAGAGCTCAGGGAATCTTATCGAAGAGCTGGGGGATTGAAGGACCTGGAGGTGCTAGGAGCTCCACAAGAAGACCAACTGCCCCAACAAATCTGAGTGCAGGAATTCTGCGGAGACTGATGCATCAATCAAAGACCATGCATTGAGAGGACCTAGACCCCCTATTCAAATGTAGCCTATGGGCAGCTCCGTCTCCATGGGGTACCCTAGTAAGGGGAACAGGGGCAGTCTCTGACATGAACTCTGTTGCCTGCTCCTGAATCACATCCCCCTTGGAGGGGTGGCCTATCAGGCAACAGAGGAAGAGGACTCAGCCAGTCCTGAAGAGACTTGATAGGCTGGGGTCAGTTGGTAGGGGAGGAGGGCTCCCTTTTTCCGAGGACTATGGAAACACGATAGGTTGAAGAGGGACAGAGGGTGATACTGGGAGGAGACCAAAGAAGGGGTTGTGATTGGGATGTAAGGTGAATAAAAATAAATTTTAAATTTTCGATCCTTGATATAAGGAATGTAGATCACATTTGTGGAGGAAAGCTATGTACATATGTCAAGCAAGCTATAATTGGATCTCTTGATGCATATGCAATTCTCAGGGAACTTTGAAGCTAATAATAATTAATAACGTGATATCTCCTATACTATTGTCAGTTATTTCCTTCTGTCTCCAAGGAACCAGAACCTGTGACACCGAAGCAGGAGGGATATCAGATGTTCAAATTTTACTCCTTTACATACTGAGCTTGATGCCAGCCTCAGCTGTGTGAGAACCTGTCTAAAGTACACAAAAGACAAACAAATGAAGGAAGGAGGTGATTCTTATCCTCTGATATTTACTACTTACTAACAAACATGCACACCAGTAACTTTAAAATGAAATTATTTTTAAAAAATTATTTCAAAAGTTATAGAAATAAGAGAAAGAAATATCTCATAATAACTTTATGAGATCAAGCAGAATATATAAAGATATCATTATAATTTTTGTGAAAGAAATGTTATTATACTCTCCAAAATAACTAAAAACCTTTCTCAAAATATTTTAACAGACTTTCAAATATAAATTTAAATAGATATTTAAATTGAGCATACTAAATTACTTTAATATTATTCTCGACTTAAATTAATACTCATACACCGGGCACCAGATGTGGTCTGCATCTTCTAGCCACGTGAAGTCAAACCGAAATCTTACACCATCTCTGCAAAGTACTTATGGTTCAAAGGATAACTGCCAAATAGATACAATTATGAGAGACACGGAAAGATATTATTTTAACAGTAAATATCATGGAGTAACAACCCATGAAAGAAGAGATCAGTGCCTCGTGTTAAGGAAGCTTCAAAGAAATAACTGGATTCATACAAGAAGGAAAGTTTTTCTCAGCACTGTGTTGACAAGGGAGCTGGGGAGACAGGAACGAACAAATAAGGACCCAGGAAGGGGCTGGAGGAAATCTTCAGAAGTCAGAGTTAACTTTTATTTTCTAATTTGCTGACGACGGAGTCATAGCCTGACTCCTTTAAGGCATAATTAGCATCATCTTACCCCTGTGCCCTGCCCTATTCAGTCACTTTCTATTCTCTTTCCAAATTTAAAACTCTGTATATTTTCCCAGCTTTAAATGCTCCCCACTCTTACAGAGCTCCTGTTCTCCTTTCTGCTAGTGGCCAAATTGAATTGTTCATTTTAAATTTCTAGGAAATGCCAAATATATATTTTCTCATTAGATAATTTGGTTTCTTTGTCCTTCGTATCACAGGAATAATGTCACTTCCTACAGACAGTTGCTCAGAACATGCTTAGTATCTAAACATCCACTGATATCAGTTTCCGTATAAATTGGCTTTCATCTTAAACTGACAAAAATGTATGATTATTTTACTCATAATATTTTAATACTCATTCTTCATGTAAGAGGGCAATTTTAAACATTTAACAAAAACATTCTGGATAGATAGATGAACAATTTGTGTAGAGTACATAATAAAGAAAAACTAGAAAAAATTGCATACAATATAATAATACTTTAAAATATTTGTGAAAGATAAATTTAAAATGAAGGCAATATTAAAATATCTCATTTAGGTGATATTTGTTTATACTGGGTTTATTTACATAGTGAGAAGGGGATATGAGGAAAATTTATTTCTGAAGGGACAGTGTTAGTTTTGAGTGAAGACACATAAGCCAAGTGTAAGCATTGAAAACTGAGGACAAACAAACAAATGAACAAATTCAACATCTGACCTACTGACAAGGTAAAAACCATTCATGTCAACAAGATTTGTAACTTACATCTTCTAGGAGACTGTTTATAAAGAAAGGCTGTGGTACAATTATATTGTTTCGTTGTGTTTAAATATCACTTGTTATGCACAGTTTCCTAATGTATATTAAAAAATGAAAAAGACTTTTTGGTGTAAGAGAGCAGATATTATACATACCTTTAAAACATAAGGGAACCATGCACACTTTAAAAATCTACAATGTTGATTTTTAAGTTTTATTAATTACTTTCAATGTGGTTGACCAAATAGCTGAGACTCAACTTAAAAAGACAAGAAGTTTTTTTTTTAATTTTTTATTAATTTATTTTTTACTAATTACAATTTATTAACTTTGTATCCTAGCAGTAGCCCCTTCCCTCGTCCCCACACAATCCCACCCTCCCTCTTCTCTGACCTTGCACTTCCCTAGTTCACTGATAGGAGAGGTGCTCCTCCCCTTCTATTTGACTCCAGCCTAACTGGCTGTTCTCCCAAGAGGTCCACACCATCGAGCTTTGGAAAGTGGTAACTGCAGTGGCCCAGTCTGTGGTATGAGGAGATTGTGGGATGGCTTCTTCACCTTTTGTTGAATCTGAATGTTAAAGGCGCAGGCTGGAAGAAGCTGTAACTATTGGGGTTCATCTCCAAATACATATGTCTGCAGCCTGGATCTTAGCCTTATATGTCCTGCAATCTCCCAAAGCAGTTGTTAAGTGCGAGGTTATGATTTTGTTTCTTTGTTTGTTTTCTTTGCAGTGGTGATTGTTTTTGGTTGTACCTGTGTGTTGTTTTTTTTTTTTTTTTTTTTTTTTTTTTTTTTTTTTTTTTTTTTTTTTGTTTTTTTTTTTTTTTTTTTTTTTTTTTTTTTTTTTTTTTTTTTTTTTATTTTCCCCCACATTTTATCCCCTGACTAGTTGTAAAAGCAATGATGATTATGTGGATCTTAACACCCAGAATACATTTATCATTGTTCCCAATTATCACTCAAAGTTACCAATGTTGCTGAGAAGAGAGCTTGCTTGTAGTTTAGGATAATTATGTAGGGAAGTGGCCTAAGCTAATATTTAGTGAACAAATCAAGGAAGCTATTAACAGTTAAGGCAATCATACAAAAATGTTACAACTGACAAATGTAAGATGGTCCTGTTGCCAAAGATAAGATAATAATAATAACAACAACAATAATAATAATAATTTAGACAATCATATATATTATAGATCCATATAGATTCGAACAAAATCACAATTACAGAAGACCAAACAATGAAATGTGTTTTTGATTTTGAATCTTGCAAGTACCAAAATAAACCCAGAAAATTGGCAGTGAGAGTAAAATATAAATAGTTTTATTAAAAAGTAAGGTGTGTATTTTAGGTAACAGAATAATTGTGGTTCCTAAGAAAAAGAGTTTTCTTTCTTTCTTTATTATTTTTTATGATATGGAGCTTCACATTCTCCATATTGTCCTTCAAAATATGTAGCTGAGTGTCAACCTCAACTTCTAACTCTTCTGTCTCCACCAGCCAAGTACTAGGATTACAGAAATCTAGAAATGTTCTTCCCTCGTGTATGAATATCAATTAATAAATATAAAGAAAAAATATAATAAGTAAGTCTACTCATAAAATATTTAAGGTAATGATTGGTCAGGTAAGTCATAAAACTATTAACTTTTTATAGAAGTTTAGCAGGTGGTTCTTATTCTCTACAATTTAATAATTCCTCTCCACAAATTTTAAGATTTAAATAAGCAAATAATGAAAAAGAAGCATAGGGTTGCAGTCAAGAAAACAATTTCTTATTATTTTAATTAAATTAAACCACTAATAATTAGATATGTAGACACCAGTCATATCTGGATATGATCTAGGAACAGTCAAGAATTCTACTTGAGACATGATGCTCCCAAAATGTTGAGTGCCTAGACTTCATATCATACTTTTAGAATATAGAAAATATAGGAGATATTGTAAAATTATCTGAGATTACAACTAAAAAAGAAACATGAGTTTTATCAGTGAGTCAGTTTTAGGAAAATATGTAATTATTTGTGTTACAGCATAGAGTAAAATTTTAAAAAATAAAGCCAATTGTCATGTACAAACCTATGGTGTGTCACTGGGGCACTGTATGTGATGGGATGTTTTTACTTAATTTTGAAGACAGAACTGACTATACATGCTGGTACTAAAAAATATTGAATTTCAAGAGATGGTATTAGATTTATGTGACACATCATGTATTGAGATTCAGAAAAACATGTCACCTTTTTTGAATATGTACAAATTTGTGAGCATTTTGACTCCTGGAATACATGGACAGTGAAATTATGTGGCATCCAAAATTAAGTCATTAACAGCATGGCAATCAATGCTGGGCTACTAATTCATAAGTAGAAATCCAACTTTTTTTTTATAATATTTATTTCCTTTTTTTTTCTCCCACTTCTTTTTTTTTTGAATTTTATTTTTTTCTTATCAGCTACATTTTATTAACTCTGTATCCCAGCTGTGTCCCCATCCCTCATTCCCTCCCAGTCCCTCCCTCCCTCATCTCCACCATGCCCCTTGCCAGGTCCACTGATAGGGGGGACCTCCTCCCCATTCATCTGATCCTGTTTTATCAGGTATCTTCAGGACTGGCTGCAAAGCCCTCCTCTGTGGCCTAACAGGACTGCTCCTCCCTTGGGGGGGTGGGGAGGCCAAAGAGCCAGTCATTGAGTTCCTGTTAGAAATAGTCCTTGTTCCCCTCACTATGGGAAACCAATTGGTTACTGAGCTACCACAGGCTACATCTGAGCAGAGGTTCTAGGTTACATTCATACATGGTCCTTGGTTGCATGTCAGTCTCAGAAAAGACCCTGTGCCCAGATATATTTGGTCCTTGTGGAGCTCCTATCCTTTCCTCATCAGACTAACTCCCCTTCTTTCTTATGATTCCCTGTACTCTGCCAAAGGTTTGGTCATGAGTCTTTGCTTTGAAAACACTGCTAGTTAGAGTGTTTCAAATGCGCTCAGTAGACTCCTGTCAATGTTCAATGCACATTCCATCTGTCTTTCAAAACAAGGATTGATCATCTTACCCCATGTCCGCTCTCTTGATTATCTTTTTTAGGTGTATAGATTTCATTATGTTTATCATATCTTATAGGTCTATATAAGTGAGTATATACCGTGTTTGTCTTTCTCCTTCTGGGATATTTCACTCAGGATGATCTTTTCTAGATCCCACCATTTGCCTGCAAAATTCATGATTTCCTCCTTTTTGATTGCTGAGTAGTATTCCATTGTGTAAAAATGCCATAATTTCTGTACCCATTCCTCCGTTGATGGACATCTGGGTTGTTTCCAGGTTCTGGCTATTACAAATAAAGCTGCTATAAACATGGTTGAACAAATATCCCTTTTGTGTACTTGAGCAAACTTTGGGTATATACCTAGCAGTGGTATAGCTGGGTCTTGAGGAAGCACTATTCCTAATTGTCTTAGAAAGCGCCAGATAGATTTCCAGAGTGGTTGTACCAGTTTACATTCCCACCAGCAGTGGAGGAGGGTTCCCCTTTCTCCACAACCTCTCCAGCATGTGTTGTCCCTTGAGTTTTTCATCTTGGCCATTCTGATGGTTGTAAGGTGATATCTCAGGGTCGTTTTGATTTGCATTTCCCTGATGGCTAATGAGGATGAGCATTTCTTTAAGAATCATATATTTTTTATTAATTATATATTATTTTTAATAAACTTTGTATTCCAGATGTAGCTCCATTCCTCTTCCTCTCCCAACCCCACCCTCCCACCCTCTTCTCCACCCATGACCCTTCCCCAGCCCACTGAGAGGGGAGGTTCTCCTCAACTTCCATCTGATCTTTCTTGACCTATCTTCCATCCTAGCCTATCAGGCCTCATCAGGACTGGCTGCATTGTCTTCCTCTGTGGCCTGATAAGGCTGCTCCCCTGCCCTGAGGTAGAGGTGATCAAAGAGCAGGCCAATCAATTCATGTCAGAAGCAGTCCCTGTTCCCATTACTAGGCAATCCACTAGGACACTGAGCTGCCATGAGTTACATCTGTGCAGGGGTTCTAGGTAATATCCACATGGTCCATGGTTGGACTATCAGTCTCGAAAAACACCTCTGTGTCCAGATTTTTTGGTTCTCTTGCTATCCTCTGGGTAAGATGTTCAATCTCATTCAGAAAGGCAAAAAGGATGAACATCAGAAGAGGAGGAAAATAGGGACCAGGACAGGAGCCTACCACAGAGGGCCTCTGAAAGACTCTACCCAACAAGAGTATCAAAGCAGATGCTGAGACTCATAGTCAAACTTTGAGCAGAGTGCAGGGAATCTTATGAAAGAAGGGGAAGACAAAAATCTAACTTCTTGAGACATTGAAGATGGAAAGGACATGACTAGAAAAATTCAGTTAGGTTCAAGATGACACTTGCTTGAGAAAGCATCTATGAATTAAAGGACATGAGTCCTCTGTAAAGAGCCATTACTAATTTACCAATAACTAACTACACATAGCAAACATGTTACTTTGCTTAACAAAATCAAGATTCCTAATCACAGATCTATGAGAAAGAACAACTACTTTATGTCATAAATATGGTATAGATTTTTTAATGCAGACATATGACAGAAATGGTTAATGGTTGTTAACTTTTCATGTGGCTGATCTTATAACGGTGAGAAAAAATAAATAATTTATTTGCAGCAAATATATGGGTCAAAAAATAATATGTACAAGCTAATGAAACACTATGATAAGTGTTGAATCTGCATATATAGGAGGGTTCATTCTACCATACTCTTTTTATTTGTTTTGGAAAAGACTTGCTTTTTTGAAAGTCCCACAGAGAAAAAAATTAAAATCAATTTTCATTAAGAATGAAAGTGGAGTTTAGGAAGTCTATGGCTCCTTCAAATTTTAATCCAAATCCTAGAAGAAAGAAAGAATTAACATAGGATTTGAAAATAAGTTAAAAGATATCCTTGAGAAGAATTAAAAGTAGAACAGAAACTGGGAGATCAAAGTGAACCTTAAAAGATATGATAAAATAACTTTGTTCTATAATTCTGTGTTTCATGTGGACGTATCTACCACTAGTTTCAGAAATAATTTGGGCAAGAACATTATTTTTACCTCTGTATTTCTAATGACTAGCACGCTACTTGCCATGTTTAGTTCATCCAGACACATCACATGAAGGAAAGGGTGTGTGAACTGGAGTTTTAAGAACAGAAAAATGCACATGCATAGCTATCCAACACTGGATATGCAGAGAAGCAGTTATTAATGAATACATTTCTCTGTTCTGGCCTCAGAACTGTTTTGTATGTCATATTGTAATTCATACTACAACTGAGCAGGGCATGACATTCAAATTGTGCATTTTATAGTTGAAAATCATGTAGATAGAGACACTAAAATAGATCCAAACCATTCAATTTAAAATAAATATAAATGTAGATAAGCTTATAAATTTTCAACATATTAAAACGTATATGAGGAAATGTTATAGAAATAAAATAATTTCCAAATATAAACCATGAAAGGCCTCCTCATTTGTATCCCATAAGGAACTTTATACAGAGGAAAACACAGACACATTAGCAAACAGACATTAAAACATCTTTGCAAAAGATTAACTGTTTTTTATTAAATTTTTATTTTTTATATTAATTATGGTTTATTCTCTTGGTATCCCAATTGTAGCTCCCTCCCTCATTCCCTCAAAATCCCATGGTTCTTCCATCATCTCTTCCCATTCCCCTCTCCAAGTCCACTGATAGGGGAGGAACTGTTATTTTAATGTGAGAGGTATACATTTTGCCCACTATCTCAAATGTAGGACATACATCTGAAAGAATGTAAGAATAACACAGTTAGAAAAAGACATAATAGTATTATCTCCATGAAATAAAGGGTATCATTCAATTTATAAATGGCTAGAGTTCAAGATCTGCTTATCTCTAAAATAGTTGTCAGTAATTATAATATCTAGCCTGTCCATATTGAAACATACTAATTTAGAGACACAGTTCTATCAAAAAAAAAATCTCTGAATTTGGGCTAGAGAATTTATAATATTCTTGTGCAAGGAAAGATAGAGGTTGCATAAGGCAATGTGAAAGATGTTAGCTTTGCTGAACTTGGTATGATAATAGCTGAAATTAATTTCTCAAAACTAAGAAAATTGGCAGAGTTATTTGGAGGTTAAGACTATCCCTATGAGTAAAAGAAGAAATTAAAAAAATATAAGAGCGATGATCATGGGGAGAGAATCCCTGTTCACCTTTCCAGCTGTCACAAAGTGGTGGCTTGTGTTTTAAATTGATGTAAAAAAAAACTCTCCCGGGAAGGAATCAAGCCAACAGCTTTAAAGAGCAAAATAGCTACAGAAATGCTTAAAGGAATACAGAGAGGCTGAGAAATCCCATTGAAGACCTGGAAGCAGAAATTCACTCAGAAATTTAGGGTCTATAAAGATCATATAAAGAAAAAAAGAAAGACAGGTAAGAATAAAAACATAACCCACAGATATCTCAAGCATGTGGAATATAAGAGGAATGGGCAGTAAAATGTCACAGAATACTCTGACACTAGAAAACAACAACCAAACAACGGTGATGCTTTGGTTCCAGATGATAGCTGTGTCTTTATAAAAGAACTTTGGAAACAAAAACTAGACAGAATCAGTGCTGGTACAGAAAAAGAATAAGGACATGAGTTTTTTGGCTTGGATTATAGTAAGGAGGTCAAGGTTAAATGAATCACAATGGTTAAATTAAACAGATTTCAACATATTTTTAACTAAAATATTTGAAGATGTTCATCACTGGACTCTTCAATTAGATTTTTGTTTTTAATATGTTTATAAAGAATTAGATACCAGCATAACTGCATAATGACCTCTGAACTTTTAAAAGCATGACAGAAAACACAGTAGGCACCTTAGTAGGAGGAGAAATTTAGAGGCTTTCAGACATTGAAGAAATATCATGGTTTAAGGGGACAGTAAAAGATATATATTAATTTTATTTCAATGAAGCAAATGTTTGAACAGGAAAACAATGACAATACAAACAGTTTTTCTTTGAGACCATCTGTCTGAACATTGTGGAAATATGTGAAGACATTTCCCAATAGCACTGTAAACAGCCTGAACTCAGTGGTTGGGGAATGACTGTGAAGGTTGCATAACTCATGATGCCAGAAACACTAGTCCAAGTTACTTGCCTAGCTTATCTATGTCTGTGTAGTCTGACCATTATTAAGAAGAGATTTCTGGGCATTTTGGGAAAGTAAACAAAATCAGAGACAGGGTTTTAATGCACATTTTAAGTTGCATCTCATGCAGATACTATTGCCTAATTGACTAATATATTTCAATTATTTTTATTCATTTTTCTCCTTCATCTATTTTATTCATTTTATATCCTTGTACCCTTTCACTCCTCCCCTACCAGTCCCCCTCTCTTCTTTCCTCCCCCCTTTCCCTTTTCCTCAGAAAGGGGGAGCTCCCTTTCCCATCCACCCCAGCTCCTCAAGTTCCATAGGACTGAGGCAGTCCTTTTCCCCTGTGGCCTGTCAAGGGAGTCCTGCCAGGGAAAAGTGATCTAAAAGCTAGAAAGTGAGTTTCTGTCCTATGCAGTCCCCATTTCCCTTACTATTGTACCCACTTGAAGCCTAAGCTGTCCATCCGCTACATCTTTGGAGGGGGTCTAAGTCCAGTTGATGCATGGTCCTTGGTTGATGCTTCAGTTTCAGCAAACCCCTCTGGGTTCTGGTTAGTCCACTCTGTGGAGGCCTGTGAGGCACTGGAGTTGCTCTCAGAACATATAAATTTCAATTCTTCTGTGGGGATTTAGAAAATTAAAGCAAGCACTTTGACACAATTTTAATGACAGTGAATTGGAAGACCTTAGACCACAGTCCACATAAACTCCTCTACCATTATCTCATACCCAAATATTCTATGTACAGAGACAGACTCTTGCAAAAATGATTCTAAAGCTAATGCAAATATGTTTGATTCACTCTAAAATGTCACTATCATGGGAGAATTAGTCATTATAGAAGAGAATAGAGGGCGCTCAGAGCCATGACTGGGTAGACTTCTGTTTTTCTAAGGTTAGTGACAAGGGATTACCCTCAAAGTATTGTCCTTAAAAGACAATACTTTATTTCTAGTGTAACTTAAATCTCACCTTCTATCAACAAGTGGCTGTTGGCCTTTAGTCCAGAGGAACTGCAGCCCTAACTATTGTCTGTCCGTGGGGTACATTTGTTTCTCCTGAAAATACCAACTATGTAAGTAAATTGCCTTTATGATTCTGTTTTCCTCTCCTTGTTTAATGTTTGTAAACTTCTACTCTTGATTGGTTTCACATTTTATGTGGATCCAGTATACATTCCAATTCATACTCTTAGCTCTGCTTTTCTCTTGTTGTCTTTTTATTGCACAGGAGAAGAATGAGTTCCATTTACTCCTACATTCAAAGTGAACTATAACCATACTTCAAGGAACAGATTTCAGACTTTACTGGATTTATGATAGAATAGGGCTTCGACAGTTTTCGAAAACTTAAAAAAAATACAAATTATTTTTTAAGAAAGATATGAAATAGACAACTTTAAAGCTGAACTCAATGTAAAAAGGAAGATATCTTATCTCACAGAAATATCATTGGCAACCAATATATAACATAGACATTTCTAATCTTAAAAATGAAGATATTTTTAAGTTTTACTTTTTATTACTATATCTGAAGGAAGTTGTAGAACTGGGTCAAGATAAAGATGTCTTTTAGGAAAGACACAGCTTCTGGCTGTATGCCATATAAAGGTTTTCCCAAGAAAATTAGCTGAGGAAAGAACAGGAAATAGAAATTTGCCAGGTTGCATTAGGGACAGTGACCAAAGATTTCATACTTGACCAGAAGCTTGAAATGTCCTTGGTTTTGTTCCTCTAGTACTGTATAATTAACTCATTATAAAAACTCACTTTCCATTTGTCCATAAAATGTATTCTTTTTGTTTGAATTACAAAGGGCTGGAAGTCACTGGCATGGGATGGCTTTGGTAAAGGTGAATGATTTTCAGGAGGCTAGACCCCTGAGCTGTGAATAATCAGAGGCAAGAAGGCTTCTGTCATTGACAAGGACTTCTTCTGATTTCAGACTCCTCCAATATAAACTATTTGAATATCGTGAGTTGTAAAATGTTAGTAAAAATAATGTTTTCTGCCTACAGCAATCATCTACATTCATATCTTCACAGATAAGTTGATGAGCCCTGTGTCTGTATGTGTGTGTGTGTGTGTGTGTGTGTGTGTGCAAGTGTGTGTATTTGATCAATCACATTATTTTTCCAGTCATCCAGATTTGCATAGGATCTGAATTCTCCATGTTCTCATGGACATACAGTGTATCCTACAGGACATAGTGGTCATCATATCTGGCATAAAAACCACTTCTATCTCCTTAGGCTGAACAATACTAGGATATGCTGCCATCCATTTTGTGTTTTGTTGGGTCAATGTCACTGATATCCCAATATAAAAATAGAGAATATGAAGAAAATAACCACACATGCAAGTCCTTGTTCCTTATAGAGCAGCTGGCTTGTGCTGTGCCCAGGAAATAAACATGTACCCTCTGAGTGCTAAATAGCCTGTATTACACTAGACATTGCCATCATGCCATGTTGAAAGACTTGTTATTTGTGGAGCCGTTTAAACCTTACATCAGAAAATCTCTGAATTTATATGCATTCATATTTTCCATATAATAAAAGAAGTCAGTTTTGCCTTACTATACTTTTTAACCTAGAAATCATTAAGAAAAAAAAGTCACAAGGCTTTGTGTCATTATGAGAACAAAGCCTTGTAACTGTTTCTGTAAAGATGATTCATTGTAATTTTGAGCCTAGCCTTTATTATTTTATTTGTTTTTATATAGAAAAATAAGTATTTGCAATGATCCACTGCCTTCAGCTTTTTTATGCAGTGTGGAGAGTGGCCAGACAAGTGTGTAAGCACATTGGTCAATCTAGCTTGATTGCTTTCCTCAAGCAACGGGCAATTTTAATTTCCTTTCACATTTATAGTCATCGTATTTGAGTAAGGGCAAAATAGGTTAATGAAATCATTATAATTTCATTCAAATGATATATATTTTAACAGCTCAATTAAAGAAAGGAATACCAGGGTACCACGTTTCAGTTTGCCTTTCAGAAATCATGGCACTATAATACCTGTAAGGACCTTGAATGCATTTCACAGAATTAAAATTATTCTGAAGCCTTTACCATCACCAAATATATCTACAAAGAAAGCATACTATAAAAACATATATGTTGTTTTATCTAGCTAATGTGTGCTTAATCATGGTCCTGTTCATAACTTTTCATTTTTTAAGCTAACATACAAGATATTTGACCTCATCGTGACATTTGTAAACAAAGTGTGTTTTAGTATGTTTTTCTCCACTCATCTTTTCTACTTCCTTTCATGTCTGTCTCCAGTACCTTAGTTTTACTTTTGCTTTGATGTCAAAAGCTTTCTTCTTTATTTTGTGTCTGCCTATGTAAGTTTATATGCCTCACATGCATGCAAGGAGCTGTAGAGGCCACGAGAGGGCATCAGATCTTCTGAAAAGAGCTCTTTACTATAACAAAGCTCCTATTATCATATGAAAGAAGAGGGAGGTAGTATGAAGTGGAGAGGATAGGAGCTCCACAAGGACCAAATATATCTGGGCACAGGGCTCTTTTATGACTGTTTCTGCAACCAAGGACCATGTATGGATATAACCTAGAACCTCTGCTCGGATGTAGCCCATGTGTTTCCCTAGTAAGGGGAAGAGGGCTATTTCTGACAGGAACTCAATGGCTGGTTCTTTGACCTCCCCACACCCCAAGGGAGGAGCAGTCCTGCTAGGCCACAGAGGAGGACTTTGTGGCCAGTCCTGAAAACCTGATAAAATAGGTTCAGATGAATGGGGAGGAGGACCTCCCCTATCAGTGAACTTGGAAAGAGGCAGGGAGTAGATGAGGGAGGGAGGGTGCAATTGGGAGGGAATGTGGGAGGGGGCTACAGCTGGGATACAGAGTTAATTAAATGTAACTAATAATAAAAATAATAAAAAAATAAATAAATGCACTAAAAACTTTGGAAACAGATTAAAAAAAAAGAAAAGAAAAAAGAGGAGTTAGATGCAATTAGAGTTTTGACTTTGCTGCATACTAGATACCTAACTTTCATACATAATTAAACCTACTTATATACCCCAGTCTTCAATGATAAGAAGAACATGTACATAGTATCAGCCACACCTTGGGTAGGGAATGAAAATGCAATATGCAGCCACAGTAACTGATAAATATGTGCTTCACATGTAATTTCTGTGATGCTTTTATTGCTGTTATCACTACTATTACTTTTCATAGCCTTTGGGGTACAGAAGTTTCCGAATTGAAGACATTTCTCTCCTCAGTTTCTTAGTATCCATGAAGGAAAGAAATCAGAATAATAAATACTATTCTAGGGTTGGGTATAAACACTAATTAACATGATCTTACACACACTCTATCAATCATTATGTAAGCAAGGACTACAGGTATTGTTGTTTCAGAGAGAAGACAAGAGAGAGGCTATAGGATGAAGACTCTGTCAGTCACATGCATAGCTAGTGCTAAGTCAGATGAGACCTAATAAACATTACTTCTACAGTACAGTAAGTATGTTTGTTTTTGATAATTTCTTAAATGTTGCATAACAAAAAATTAAAAAGTCTGAAGCACTTTTTCTTTTCTCTCAAAATGTCTTTTCTGGTTTGTGAATTCTAGCTGGTAAACAAAGCTCAGTCTTGTAGAGGACTGTGGAATGGTAGTCGTCTGGCTTATTCAATTTTAATAAACCACTGGGATACCTCTTGCTCTCTGAAAATTTTATCATGTTGCCAGAGGAGTGAGCAAGTACTTCACACTGAAAAAATTTTATGGTCTCCATTGTATAGAACAAGAAAATTCCTAAAGAGCCATTCAGCTCTGCACTTTCCCCTAGAATGCTAAAGGTCTTTCTAGGTAGGGCAAAAAGGAATGCTCTCTTCAGCCAGATCATGTGCTGAACATCTGTGAGTTAAACTCCAGGAAACAAAATGAGAGTGGTTGTTAAAAAAGTGACTGTCACTGGTCCATGCTCTGTGGTATCTTGCATACTTTAAAAATAGATAGATGATAGATAGATAGATAGATAGATAGATAGATAGATAGATAGATAGACAGATAGATGCTAGAAACACAGAAGTATCCTTATAAACTTACAAGAGGACCTTGGAATGTTAGAATTGTCTCAAGTCAAAAGCAAATTTTATATATGAAATTATCATATTTGGTGGCTGAGGGGATACTTTAGCAGTGTAAAACACTGTAGTGCTGTTCTATTGGACCAGACTTCAGCTCCTAGCACCCTCCCCAGGCTGCACATAAGGGTCTGTAATCCCAGATTTGATGGATCTAACAACCTCTTTTGGCTTCTGTTGGTATACTGTTCAGTAACCCCCATATATACATGCATATATACATAATCAAAATAAACCTGTTTTAAAATAAAATTAATATATTTGATCATAAATATTACAAGAGAACTATATCTGGTTTAAAATTATTTTCCATCTTTTACACAGTTGTAGAAATCTAGAGATTATAATTTCATGTTGCTAGGTAACAATAGTTATTTCTTTTCCTTTTATTGAAAATTGTTTTTTTATTTTATGTTTTTTAAAAATTTTTATTAATTATAGTTTATTCACTTTGTATCCCACCTGTAGCTCCCTCATGAAAATTAATATTTTTATCATATATTATATATTAATTATGGTTTCCCCTCCCTCTACTCCTCTTTGTTCTTCCCCACATTCCTGCTATCCAGATATACCACCTTTCTTTCTATTTAAAAAAATAGACTTCTAAGGGTTAATGATAAAATAAAATATAATCAGATAAAACAACAAGTTACAAATCAGAATAGGATATAAATAAAACAAACAGAAGGACACACAGAAGAAAGAAAGACCAAGGAAATTTGCAAAAAACTGATATAGACTTGGTTACCCACATTTTTCATTCTCAGAAATCCCATAAAAACACTAAACTGAAAGTTACAACATATAAAAAGAACCTGTAAGTGGAGAGAGATAGACAGAGATAGAGAGAGAAAGAGAAGAAAAAATATAATAAAAATAAAAATAAAAAAATAAGATAAATTTTAAAAAAGGAACAGCTCTGATACAACATTCTGAGACAAGGAACTTCCGAAGGTGCTGTTGAGTTCACCTTTGCTGGCCCTCTGCTGCTGGACGTGCAGCCTGCCCTTATGAGTAGTTTGTTTCTTCAGCGAGACTCTCCTAGTGAAAACTAAATTTTCATTTGCAAGTGGTTATCAATTGAATATTCCTTCTGGGTTAGGGCCGGGGGCACTTGTGCACTTCTGCTTTCAGTTAGAGAATGAGGCCTTGTGCAGAAATGTGCAGGTCCTGTGCATGCTGCCTCAGTCTCTGAGCTTACACGTGTTTTGATCCTGTTGACTTAAAGGACCTTATTTTCTTGAGATATGCCTTTGTTTTCTTTTTTATTAATTTTTTAATTTTTATATTAATTACAGTTTATTCACTTTGTATCCCATCTATAGCCCCCTCCCTCATTCCTTTTCAATCCCACCTTTCCTCTTCTCTTCCCATGTCCCTCTCCAAGTCCACTAATAGGGAAGGTCCTCCTCCCCTTCCATCTGACCCTAGCTTATCAGATCTCATCAGGACTGGTTGCAATGATCTCTTCTGTGTCTTGGCAAGGCTGCTCCCCTCTCAGGGGGAGGTGATTAAAGAGCCAGTCACTGAGTTCATGTCAGAGACAGTCCGTGTTCCCATTGCTAGGGAACTCACTTGGATACTGAGCTGACATGGGCTACATCTATGCAGGGATTCTAGATTATCTCCATGAATGATTCTTGGTTGGAGTATCAGTCTCAGAAAAGACCCCTGTACCCAGATTTTTGGTTCCTTTACTCTCCTTGTAGAGCTCCTGTCCTCTCCAGGTCTTACTATCTCCCCCTTCTTTCATAAGATTTCCTGCACTGTCTTGAGTTATTCTATCCTGTCTGCGCTTACACTGCCTCCTCTTCTTTAGAGTTCCCAAGACCTGTAAAGACGGGGTTTAGTGGAGACATCTACTTTCGGCCTGAGTGTTCCAATGTCTCTCACTCTATGCATAATGTCTGGCTGTGCATCTTTAAATTTGATGCCATGTGCTGCAGAGGAAGTTTCTCTAATGCTGGCTAAGCTAGGCACTGACCTATGAGCACAATAGAATGTCATTAGGAGTCATTTTTTTTTTTATTGTTAAATTTTATTTTCTTGCTGTTTTTTGGTTGCTTAGCAGCAGTATTTGGTTTTACTCTATGTCCTGGGGCCATCCAGTCTCAGATTCTTCACATCCCAGGCAGTGTCAGGCATTAGCTTTGCTCCATGGAGTAGGCCTCAGGTCAAATCAGATACCTTTTGGTTACTCACACATGCCTTGTGCCAACCTTTCACTAGCATATCTTGGAGGCAGGTCACCACTTGTAGGGTTCTTGTGGTTGAATTGGCGTTCACATTTCTCCTTTGGTACTGTGCAGAGAGCCTTCCTATACCAAAGACACTAGAGCATAGTGGTAAAGGCTCTATGTAGGCATCAGCTCCACTGATTCATGTTTATTGAGTTTGTAAGTGTTGTCTTCAGCAATGGGGCATTATTGTCAAGTTTGGAAAGAGCAAGCTATAGTTTTAGAAACAGCCTGGTTTGTTTGGGGAGTTCCCACTAGATGGTTTTGAATGACTCAATTAGTGTAACCCAATCCCGATATGGGGACCTTGATTTGGTGACAAGAGATGTTCAGCTGGGTTTCTCTCTCCCATCATTTGGAAATTTCAGTTACATAGCCATCCAATATGTATATATTTCAGGAAGCTTCTACTATATTAGCTACCCATACTTCCCCTCAAATGGCCCTCAGTATTAGCTGTTCTGCATTCCCTCTCTCATTTCTCTCTTCCCTTCCTTCATACTTTACCCTCCCGTTGCAGTCCCACCCACTATAGCTACCTATTCTATTTTTCTTTTATAGGAAGATACAGCTGACCTCATGGTAGATGATCTTTTTTATGTATGTAGTCATAGTTTCCATTTACAAGTATTATATAGAGAGTTTTTGCATCTGTGTTCATAAAGGAAAGTTGTAATTCTCTTTCTTTGTTGGGCCATTATGTGGTTTGGGTAGCGGAGTAACTGTGTCCTTGCAAAACAAATTGGGCAGTGTTTCTTCTGTTTTTATTTGGTGGAATAATTTGAAGAGTATTGGTATTAACATTACTTTGAAAAAAAAAAAAAAAAAACAACCCAGGTTGAATTCTAGGCTAAAACAATCTCAGCCTGGACTCTCTTGCTTGGTACACTTTTAATTATTGCTTCTATTTCACAAGGGTTATATGTCTCTTAAATTGTTTGTCTGATCTTGATTTAACTTTGGTAAATGGTATGTCTCAAAAAAGTATTTATTTTGTTTAGATTTTCAAATTTGGTGGAGCACAAGTTTTTAAAGTACAGCTTTCTGATTCTCTGGATTTGCTCTGTGTCTTTTTTTGTCCATGTTTTCACCTCTAATTTTGTTAATTTGGATCTTCTGTGTTTGCCTTTTAGTTAATTTGCCTAAGGTTCAGTCAAACTAATCGATTCTCTCAAAGGACCACCTGTTTGTTTCATTGATTTTTTGTTTTACTTTTTGTTTCTATTTTATTGATTTTAGCCCTGCATTTGATGATTTCTTGCTGTCTGTTCCTTTTGGATGTGATTTCTTGTTTTTGTTCCAGAACTTTCAGGTGTGCTTTTAAGTTACTAGTATGAGATTTCTCTCTCTCTCTCTCTTTATTTTTTTTTTTCAGCGTAGGCTACTACTATATGAACTTGCTGCTCAGAACCACTTTCATTGACTACCATGATTTTGGGTATATTTTGTGTTCATTTGCATTCAGTTCTAAAATTCTAGGAAGTCCTTAATGTTTTTAAATTTCTCTCCTGACCCACTTTTCATTTAGTAGATTGTTGTTCTGTTTCTGAGTTTGAGGGCATTATGTTGTTGTTGATATCCAGCATTAATCTGGGGTGGTTGGATAGAACATAGGGTATTTTTTTTTAATGTTGATGATGTCGTTGTATCCAAGCACCTGTTAAATTTTGGAGAAAATTCCATGAGGTGCTGGAAAAAAAAGGTGTTCTTTTGTGTTTGAGTGAATGTTTTGTATACATTTGCTAGGTCTATTTGGTTTGTGATGTCAATTAGCTCCAGCAGTTTTCTGTTTAATTTTTCCCCCTGGTTGACCTGTCTATTGGAAAGAGTTGGGTATTGCAGTCTCTCACTATCTTGTGTGAAGTGCAATATGTGGTGTAAGCTGAAGGGATATTTCTTCTGTGAATTTGGATGCCCTGGTGTGTGGAGCATATATCTTAACAATTGAAGTGTCCTCTTGATGGACCTTTTCTTTGATGAGTATGTGTGCTCTTCCATATCTCTTCTGATTGCTTTTGGTTCAAAGTCTATTTTGTCAGATATTAGAATGGTTACATCAGCTTGCTTCTTTGGTCCATTTAATTGGAGTACCTTTTCCTTCATTTTACTCTGAAATGATCTATATTCCTACAGTGTGTTTCTTGGATGCAGCACAAGGATGGATCTTGTTTTTTTCCATCCATTTTATTAGTATGTATTTGGGGGGGGTGAGATTATTGATATTGAGATACATCAATGAGCAGTATTTGGTGATTCCTATTACATTATTGCTGTTGTTGAAGTGGTGGAGGACAGTGATGGCAACGGTGGTAGCAATATGGTGGGAGGGGTCTTCACTCTTCTATTTACTGGTCTATGATTATTTATTACATGTGTTTTCTTGGGTAGATTGCAAATATAAAACTTCACAAAATAATTAATGAACCAAATGAAAATACCCCCCTGAGCCCATGAAGCTCTAAAGACTGTAAAAAGCAATGCAAAACAAAACAAAACAAAAAATAAATAAAACCAAAATACAACTTGTCATTGTTTAAAGTTATATATATTTCTTATATCTCCAAGGCAGAAGTCTCCTGAATCTTTGAGCTATTTATCTCAGAAAATATCGCAGCAAAATAACTTATTGATTATCAAACTATCTGTTCAATTTAGTATTCAAATAATGAGTGGAAATTGTATAGATTAAATTGTGTGCTTTTACACATTTTACCCCACACCGGAAGACAAATCCCAGATGTTTACATACAAATGTAAAGTGTAAAAGCATCCAACTTGGTAGAAGTAATTTCAGAGTAATGTATTTATGAGTTAACTACAGTAAAAAATGATATAAAACATAATAAGTAAACATTTAAAAATATCTGATTAGTTGTGGTGGTTTTGACATACCCCACATGGATTCATGTGCATGAGTGCTTGGCCACAGGGAGTGACACTGTTGGGATGTGTGGCCCCTTTGGAGGAAGCAAGTCACTGTGGAGGAGGGATTTGAGGTCTTATATGCTAAAGCTATGCCCAGTGTGACACACAGTTTCTCCCTGCTGCCTGTGGATCAAGGGGCAGAACTTTCAGCTCCTTCTCCAACACCATGTCTGCCTGCACACTGCCATGATTCCCACCATGATAATAATGAACTAATTCTCTGAAACTGTAAGCCAGCCCCAGTTAAATGTTTTCCTTTATCAGTGTTGCCTTGGTCATGGTATCTCTTCAAAGCAATAAAACCCTAACTATAACATCAACCTAGAAACTAAAAATTGTCAAAGGGACATAAAAATAAAAAATAAAAAAACTAAAACTGACACTATTTCTAATGCATGAAAGTGATAAATAGTATTCAAATTGTGTAATTCAACAAATAATTTTAAAAAACAAAGAATATGAAAATACACACTAAAATCATTGTGTAGTAGGATTTTACATGTACCCACATTTGTATAAAAATCAGTCTTCAAATATCAAATATTGGTGGTGATATGGAATGACAGACCTTTAATGTGTTGCTGGAAGGCAGGATTGCATATTGGTAAAAACACTTTTACAAATTACTTGGCATTATCTATAAAAGTTGATAACGTAAGTGTCCGTGAAACAAAAAGAGCTGGATACTCAATTTTATAAGAGAGAACCTCTGTATATATATCCCTAGAAGCACAAATATCTTCATAAAAAATATTTTGTAACTGATATCAACATATTTCTCTTTGTTGCCATATTATTTTTTCAAAATATACACATAGGGCTTACTGTCTATATGTAGGTGTATTTATATGATTTATTCTGGATCATATGGATACATGAGGTACTATTATGGAAACTATTTGAATCTTCAGAGAAATGAAAGAAAATAAATTTCCATCAAGAGTAGAATAAATTGAGAAATACATGTATTATATTAATTCAGCAAAACATAAATGAAGGATCTTCAACTACTTAGAAATTTTGAGAAATTTTAGTTAAGCTAAAGAGGCACACAGGATACCTATATGTAATTTTACTATGTTTTGATATGTTTCAGAACCATGTAAAATAAACACTGGATTGTCTAACTCGCAAGCTACGTAAATAATTTATAAATTAAATTAAAAATAAATTTAAAAACCAGGACATGGATTAGCAAAACATAAAAAGGGAATTATAAGCAAAATTTCACAAAACATAAGTTCGTTTTATAAACATTGTAGTTTGTATGTAGGATTGTATTTGCATTCTATTTACATAATTCCTTACTTTAAAGTAAATGCACCTTATACATTAAAAAAAAACAATTTTATAGTTAAAAAATTTCAGAGTGATCATCTTACCCTGGGTCCTCTTTCTTGTTTATCTTCTTTAGGTGTACAGATTTTAGTATGTTTATCCTATCTTATAGGTCTAGTACCCATTTATAAGTGAGTATATATCATGTGTGTCTTTTTGCTTCTAGGATACCTTTTTCATAATGATCTTTTCTAGATCCCACCATTTGGCTGCAAAATTCATGATTTCCTTGTTTTTAATTGCTGAGTAGTATTCCATTGTGTAAATGTACCACAATTTCTGTATCCATTCCTCCATTGATGGACATCTGGGTTGTTTCCAGGTTCTGGCTATTATGAATAAAGCTGCCACAAACATGGTTGAGCAAATGTCCTTGTTGTGTACTTGAACATATTTTGAATATATGCCTAGGAGTGGTATAGCTGGAAACGGGATGGACATTGGAAGTAGGAGAAAACAAGTAACAGGACAGGAGCCTACCACAGAGGGCCTCTAAAATACTCTACTAGCAGTGTATCAAAGCAGATGCTGAGACTCATAACCAAACCCTGGGCAGAGTGCAGGGAATCATATGAAAGAAGGAGGAGTCAGTATGACCTGGAGAGGACAGGAGCTCCACAAGGACAAAATATATCAAGGCACAGGTCTCTTTTATGACTGTTTCTCCAACAAAGGATCATGTATGGAATATAACCTACTATCCCTGCTTGGACATAGACCATAGTAGCTCAGTATCCAAGTGTGTACCCTAGTAAGGGAAACAGGGACTACTTATGATATGAACTCAATGGCTGGCTGTTTGACATCCTCCTCCCCCACCCCCACGCTGAGGGAGGAACAGCCTTGCTAGGCCACAGAGGAGGACATTGCAGCCAGTCCTGAAGAGACTTGATAAGGTAAGGTCAGATGGAAGGGGAGGAGGACCAACCCTATCAGTGGATTTGAAAAGGGGCAGGGAAGAGATGAGGGAGGGTGGGTGATATTGGGAGAGAATGAGGGAGGGGGCTATGGCTGGGCTACAAAGTAAATAACCTGTGATTAATATAAAAATAAAATTATAAAAATAAAATTAAAAAAATAAAAAACAAAACAAAAAATTTTCAGAGTGATTATAATATTATTATGTAAAAACATATTTTTTTAAATTTTTTATTAATTACACTTTATTCATTTTGTATCCCCCCATAAGCCCCTCCTCCCTCATCCCCTCCCGATCCCACCTTCCCTCCCCTTTCTGCATGCATGCCACTCCCCAAGTCCACTGATAGGGGAGGTTCTCCTCTCCTTTCTGATCTTAGTCTATCAGTTCTCATCAAAAGTGGCTGCATTGTCCTCTACTGTGGCCTGATAAGGCTGCTCCCCCCTCAGAGGGAAGTGATCAATGAGCATGCCAATCAGATTATGTCAGAGGCAGTCCCTCTTCCCATTACTATGTAACCCACTTGGACACTGAACTGCCATGGGCTACACCTGTGCAGGGGTTCCAGGTCATCTCCATGAATAGTCCTTGGTTGGAGTATGAGTCTCTGGGAAGTTCCCTGTGTTCAAATTATCTTGTTCTGTTGCTCTCCTTGTGGAGTTCCCGTCCCCTCCAGCTCTTACTATTTCCCACTTCTTACATAGAATTCCATTCACTCTGCCCATCAGTTGGCCATCAGGCTCAGCATCTGCTTTGACAGTCTATACTGCAGAAGCTTTCAGAGGCCCTCTGTGGCAGATTTCAAGGTTGTTTCCTGTTTTCTTCTGGCTTTCAGAGGCCCTCTGTAGCAGGTTCTGAGGTTGTTTCCTATTTTCTTTTTCTTCTGATGTCCATCCTCTTTGCCTTTCAGGATAGGGATTGAACATTTTAGTTAGGGTCCTCTCTTTTGCTTCGTTTGTTTAGATGTACAGATTTTAGTGGGTTTATTCTATATTGTATGTTTATATGAGTGAGTATATACCATGTCTGTCTTTTTGCTTCTGGGACAACTCACTCAGGATGATCCTTTCCAGGTCCCACCATTTACCTGCAAATTTCATGATTTCCTTATTTTTCATTGCTGAGTAATACTCCAAAAAGGAGTAGACGGCTGGAAATAATCAAACTCAGGGCTGAAATCAATCAATTAGAAACAAATAAAACAATTCAAAGAACCAATGAAACCAAGAGCTGGTTCTTTGAGAAAATCAACAAGATCGACAAACCCTTAGCCAAGCTAACTAAAAGGCAGAGAGACACCACCTAAATCAACAAAATCAGAAATGAAAAGGGGGACATAACTACAGACACTGAGGAAATCCAAACAATCATTAGGACTTACTTCAAAAGTCTATATGCCACAAAATTTGAAAATCTAAATGAAATGGACAATTTTCTTGATCGATTTAACTTACCAAAGCTGAAACAGGACCAGCTAAATCAATTAAATAGTCCTATATCCCCCAAAGATATAGAAGTGATCATCAAAAGTCTCCCATCCAAAAAAAGCCCAGGATCAGATGGCTTCAGCACAGAATTCTACCAGACCTTCAAAGAAGAGCTAACACCAATTCTCTTCAAACTATTCCACAAAATAGAAACAGAAGGAACATTACCAAACTCATTCTATGAAGCCACAGTCACCTTGGTACCTCAACCTCACAAAGACTCAAGAAAGAAAGAGAATTTCAGGCCAATCTCCCTTATGAACATTGATGCAAAAATACTTAACAAAATACTTGCAAACAGAATACAAGAACACATCAAAGATATTATCCACTATGACCAAGTAGGCTTCATCCCCGGTATGCAGGGGTGGTTCAATATACGGAAATCCATCAATGTGATCCACCATATTAACAAACTGAAAGAAAAAACCACATGATAATCTCCCTAGATGCTGAAAAAGCATTTGACAAAATCCAACATCCATTCATCTTTAAAGTACTGGAGAGATCAGGGATACAAGGCACATATCTAAACATAGTAAAGGCGATTTACAGCAAGCCTATAGCCAACATCAAACTGAACGGAGAGAAACTTAATGCATTCCTACTGAAATCAGGGACAAGACAAGGCTGCCACTCTCTCCATATCTCTTCAACATAGTGCTGGAAGTCCTTGCTAGAGCAATAAGACAGTTAAAGGAGATCAACGGGATACAGATGGGAAAGGAAGAAGTCAAATTATCACTATTTGCAGATGATATGATAGTATATATGAGTGACCCCAAAAACTCTACCAGGGAACTCCTACAGCTGATAAACACCTTCAGCAAAGTGGCCGGATACAAAATTAACTCAAAAAAATCAGTAGCACTCCTGTATACAAAAGACAAAAGGGCTGAGAAAAACATAATTTTTAAAAGAATATTCTGTTTCAAGAATATTCTTGAAATTAAATATATACTATGTAATGTAGCTAAAGTATGTTTAATTCATACAGAGACATAGGGATTTTTTTTAACTGCCTGCTATAAATGTTACATGGAATAGAGTAGGGCTTGGTAGAACATTCTTTCAATCTCAGTACTGATAATGTGAGGTAGGATGATTCCTCCCAGTTTGACACCAATCTGGACTACAGAATGAGACTCTATCTAAAGCAAACAATACAGCAAACAAACCTGTTGTGAATATTTAAATGTCTTTTAAAATTATACCATTTAAAATGAAAGTACCTTTTTCTTTAGATTTCCAATGAAGAAATAAAACTAGCTGGATACTTACTGTAGAAATCTGATTAAAGCGGTTTGAGGATATTATTATTCTTTCCATGTACCTTTTTTTAAAATATTGTTTATTACAATTTATTCACTTAGTATCTTGTCTGTGGTCCCCTCTCTCATTTCCTCCCAATCCCACCCTCCCTCCCTCTTCTCCTCCATGCCCTTCCCCTAGTGCACTGATAGGGAAGTTCATCCTCCCTTCCTATCTGACCCTAGCTTATCTCTGGGGGCCCTGCAGAGACTGATACCCCAACCAAAGACCATGCATGGAAAGAACCTAAAACCCCTGCTCAGATGTAGTCCATAGACATAGTATCCAAGTGGGTTGTCTAGTAAGGGAAGCAGGGGCTGTCCCGGGCATGAACTCAGTGGCAGGCTCTCTGATCTCCCCCTGAGGCGTTGCAGCCTTGCCAAGCCACAGAGGAAGACAATACAGCCAGTCATGTACATTTTTCTAATGTAAAGATTCATCATAATGTCTATAGAACTTCACAGTAGTCCTCAAACTTTATATTTTCCAAAGTGCTTGTTATTGTTGAAATAGCTCAAACAGGAAATACACATGTCAAGTAAGCCTCAGACAAGAATTCAAATCTTGGACCCATGTGAAGGTGAAAAGAGAGAACCAACTCATAAATATCTCTCTGACTTCCAACATATGCACTGTGACATATAGGACAGTCCACATAATTTAGTCAAATAGATAGATAGATGTGTGTGTGTGTGTGTGTGTGTGTGCATGTGTGTGTGTGAGTGAGAGAGAGAAAGAGAGAGAGAGAGAGAGAGAGCACTAGCCAAAACTGGACCAATGGTTTAAAATACCTGCTTCTGAAGACATTATTCTCTCCAGCATCTCTGAATCTTTCCTTGGTTTGGTACAGAGCTGCTATGGGTCCAAAGAGCCAGAAGCCAGTAGACATGTCAATAAAACTCATGTGACTTCAAAATACACTTAGTTTTATTAAATTATAATGAAATGTATTAAATAATTAACTTACATAATTTAAATTTAATTAAAATATATGCAGAGAAAATTTGATTCTCATGTTTGATTCCTTGAAATAATTCCATGCTTAATCTGTGATTTGATTGTTTAGCATGTCATTAAGCAAATCAAAGCAAATTAAAATATAGCTATATTATATTATTTCATTTTTATAGAATCTACATATGCTGGGTTTATATTCTTTTGACAAGAATAGAATAGTTTTCTTTTTCTTATCCACACCCAATGCCATGGAGAGATGGCTCAGCTTTTAAGAACACTGATGCTCGTCTACAGGACACCAGTTCGATTATAAGCACTCAAGTGGCAGGTAACAACCATCTGTAACTTTAATTTCAGGAAATCTGATGCTATTTCCTGCCCTCCATGGTCACCAGACACACAAGTGGCACACAGACATAGTTTCAGGCAGAACACCAATTAAATTAAAATGTAAAAATGCACACATGGAAAATATTTCATAATTGTCCTCTGAGGGTGGCACCAATCTTCCTTTTTGAATATCAATACATGCAAAATGTATGCCCTACTTTCTTTTGAAACTTGCTTCATTAAGAAAACTACTATGTAGATTCTATCTTCTACACATTATAGGGAAGTTACACCCAGAAATATGATCCCGTAAACAAGACCTATACAATAAGATTATCAGCTGACATACTAATTTGGATGCGACAAATCCTATATGATCCCATTTCTACATGAAGAACTACAGCCAATTCATGGTTGCATAAAAAAAAAGGGAGAATCAGCATAAAGGGAGAATCAGCATTCTCTAGGGATGCGCCTCATTATAACTTATCCAATCAGAAGTAATAAGTGTTAAGTACATACATACACAACCAAAAATCATCAGACTGTTTTCATATAGACAGATATGCATACATTTGCTTACACATATGTGCGTGTGTGGGTCTGTGTGCAACAATACTCATTAAAGAAGAGAAGGTCAAAAAATTTAAAAGGACATGGGAGGGGTTGGAGAGAGAAGAATGTCAAATGATGCAAGTAAAAAAGTAAAGTACTTATGTACAAAATTCTCAAAGAAGAAGAAAGAAAAAGCTGTGTGATGATGTATGAGATTGTATTACCTTGAGTCTGGATTTGCATGGGCTTATCATATCAGAGATTGATTGAATCAGTCATTTTGAGTGATGCAGTTCCACAGTGAATATATAACTAGGTACCATGGTAACAGAACAGTATAGTAGTTGCCTAACCCGCAGTATGTTAATCCAGGTTTTCTAAGAACATTTGGGCAAACCATCAGGGAGTCCTTGAGCTGAAGCCAGGCATCAATGGGCATTCTTTGCCAAATAATATTTGCTTCTCAGTCCTTGTTGGGTTTGGTGCAGACTGCCGTAGGGCCAAATAGACAGAAGCCAGTAGACTTGGTCAGTCAAAGTCTATCTAGTTGAAATTTTGCTGATTAAAAGAGAAACACTTCATCCTTTCTCTTGAGAGTGGTACTAAGAATATCTAAGTTTAAAAAAAAATAACATTTACAGAGGAAACCTTCGAGCCTCAGGAACATCCAGGCCTGCCTGACTCCAGGTTTGACACCCCCCACCCAGCGATAACTGTACCTTCCTGGCTGAGTCCACCAGGGACACAGCCAGCAGAGGTGAGCTGCAAACTGTCCTAAAGGACAGCAGGAACTTCCAGGATATACATCTCTACCGCAGTCCACTTGTTCCTTACCTGTGGGGTCCACCGTGGCACCAGCCAGCAGAGGGGAGCTGCACGCTGTTCATGGAGCCCCATAGCCTGCATTCCCAAGGTGACCTGTAGAGGCCCTGGAATCTCCTACCCAAGGCTACCCACTGGAGACCTAATGCACCAAGAACATCCAGGTTAGGCTTGCCTTCCAGATACCTGCTAAACGAGGAGCATCAAGGACAACCAGATGGCTAAAGACCAGCATAAGAACACAAACAAGAGCTAGGGCAATATGGCACCTTCAGAGCACAGCTGTCTTGCTATAGCAAGCCCTGGATATCCTAACACAACCAAACCACAAGAAAATGACCTTAAATCCAATCTCACAAAGATGATAGAGGCTTTTAAAGAGGAAACAAATAAAGCCCTTAATGAAACACAGAAAAACATAATTAAATGGGTAAAGGAAATGAACAAAACTGTTCAAGACCTAAAAAGTGAAGCAAAAGTAATTAAAACACAATCTGAGGGAATATTTGAGACTGAATAAATATAGAAGAAAAAAGAAAAACAAATTCAATCATCACCAACAGAATACAGGAGATGGAAGAGGAGAATCTCATAGGTAGAAGACAGTATAGAAAAAATTGATACATCAAAGAAAATGTTAAATCTAAAACATTCCTCACTAATAAGTGGATATTAGACATATAATATAGGATAATTATACTGAAGTCTGTACACCTAAAGAAGCTAAGCAAGAAGGAAGACCCAGGGCAAGATGCTCAACCTTCATTCAGAAAGGCAAATGGGATGGACATTGGAAGAGGGAGAAAACAGGGAACAGGACAGGAGACCACCACAGAGGGCTTCTGAAAGACTCTTCCCAGCAGGGTATCAAAGCAGATGCTGATACTCACAAGCAAACTTTGGGCAGAGTACAGGGAATCTTATGAAAGAAAGGGGAGATCGAAAGACCTGGAGGGGACAGGAGCTCTACAAGGAGAGCAACAGAATCAAAAAATCTGGGCACAGGGGTCTTATCTGAGACAGATACTTCAAACAAGGACCATGCATGGAGATAACCTAGAACCCCTGTACAGATATACTCCATGGCAGCTCAGTCTCCAAGTGGGCACCCTAGTAATGGGAACAGGGACTGTCTCTGACATAAACTCAAGGGCTGGTGCTTTAATGGTCCCCTCTCCCCGTAAGGGGGGAGCAGCCTTACCAGGCCACAAGGGAAGATAATGCCACCAGTCCTGATGAGCCCTGATAGGCTAGGGTCAGATGGAAGGGGAGGAGAACCTCCCCTATCAGTGGACTGGGGAGGCACATAGGAAAAGAAGAGGGAGAGAGGTTGGGATTGGGAGGGCACGAGGGGGCTATAGCTGGGATACAAAGTGAATAAAGTGTAATTAATAAAAAAATAAATAAATTTAAAAAAATCTTGCAACTAAACATCCAGGAAATCTGAGACAGTATAAAAAGTCCTAACCTAAGAATACTAGGAATAGAAAAAGATAAAGACTTCCAGCTCCAAGGACAATAAAATCATAGAAGAAAATTTCCTCAAACTAAAGAACATATAAACATACAAGAAGCTCACAGAACACCAAACAGATTGGTCCAGGAAAGAAAATCCTCCCATCACATAATAATCAAAACACTAAATCTACAGAACAAAGTAAGAATGTAAAAAGTTGCAAGGGAAAAGGCCAAGCAAATTACGAAGGTAAAGCTATCAGAATTACACCTGACTTATCAACAGAGACTCTAAAAGCTAGAAGGGTCTGCACAGATGTCTTGCAATCTCCAAGAGACCACAGATGCCAACCGAGAATACTATGCCCAGCAAAATTCATAATCACCATAGATGGAAAATACAAGATATTTCAAGGCAAAACCAAAACTCCCGATCCACAAAGTACCAGGCACAGAGGTTGGGGGGGGGGGCAGGGGTATTTGAAATGACATAGACTTTTGTCATTTCACACCACGAGTGGCTTATCATTTCCAACCAAGCCTCATCTCCTATTACTACCCAAACAGTTCTATCAAACAGGAACCAAGCGTTCAGATATAGGATCCAATGGGAGCATTCTCACTCAAATCATGAGTAAGTTTAAAATTCTCCAAATATTTAGCAATGTGTTAATTTGTTTTACAGTTTCAATCAATGAACTGTTAATAATAGACTAGCACAGGAGCCTACCACAGAGGGCCTCTGAAAGACTACACCCAGCAGTGTATCAAAGCATATGCTGAGACTCATAACCAAACTTTGGCCAGAGTGCAGGGAATCTTATGAAAGAAGGGGAAATAGTAAGATCTGGAGGGGACAGGAGCTCCACAAGGAGAACAACAGAACCAAAATATCTGGGCACAGGGGTCTTTTCTGAGAATGACAGTCCAACCAAGGACCATTCATGGAGATAACCTAGAAGCCCTGCTCAGATGTAACCCATGGCAGCTCATTATCCAAGTGGGTACCCTAGAAATGGGAACAGGGGCTGTCTCTGACATGAATTCAGTGGCTGACTCTTTGATCAGAAACCCCTGAGGGTGGTGCAGCCTTGCCAGACCACAGAGGAAGACAGTGCAGACAATCCTGATGAAACCTGATAGGCTAGGGTCAGGTAGAAGGGGAGAAGGAACCTCCCCTATGAGTGGACTAGGGGAGGGGCATAGGAGGATATGAAAGAGGGTGGGTAGGACTGGGAGGATATAAAAGGGGCTACAGCTGGGATACAAAGTAAATAAATTGCAACAAATAAATAAATACATATTAAAAATGTTTCTGTCATCTAAGACACTGAAGCTTTTGGTCTCTATTAGTGACACTTGGGAGGTTTAGGAAGAATAGCATTTCTGCAGTAAATATAACACTGCGGGAGCTTATTTGAAATTAAAACCCTCGTGTCACTTCCAGTTTGCTTGTTTTGCTTTGTGCAGTCTTAGGTGTGACTTATTAATTCCTGTTCTTGCCACCCAACCTAACCTGTTGCTTGCTGTTGTGCTCTCTTCCCACCACAACGGACTTGTGTTCCTGTGGAAACTTATGTGAGCATAAAGTCTTCCATGATAAGATCTGCCATGATAAGCTGATTTAATTAATTAATTAATTCACTCTACATGGTGGTCACAGGCCCTTTCTTTCCCTCTGCCCAGTTTCACCCTCCTCCCATCCTCCCCCCTATTCCTCATAAAAGGGGAGATCCCTACTCATCCAGCTAATCATGTCACATGACTGAGTTTGTTCTCTTTTCCTGTGGCCTGCCTTTTGATCACTTCCCCATGGGTTGCTTTTTTTAATCATGGTGTTTTGCCATAGCAACAGAAAAATAACTAATAAAATGATCCAGTTGCACATGAATGGAGTTTGCATGCATAGATCATCAGAGTCAACAAAACTCAAGGAACATCAAAAAGCCATTAGTATTTTGAACAACAACAAAAAATAAATAAATAATTGACAAAATACTCAGTGACAGTGTTATAGCGTCCTACCTAACATTGCACGGTAAAAATGTGTCTGGGATGATCAAATTAATATGTTGGGAAAGCAATGCTGTTATAAAACGTCAAGGTTTGCACTTACTTTAAAACAGGGAAGAAGAAAATTATAAATTACAAATGACAAGGTATAAAAGCCTTATGTTTTCCTATTTGTCCTATTATCTTTTTTTAATTTTTATTTTTTTCTTCACAATTTATTCATTATATATTCCGATTGAAGCCTCCTCCCTCAACTCCTCCAGTCCCACCCTCTTTCCCTCTTCCCTTTCCCCTAGTCCACTGAGTTCTCCACTATTGCCATCTGCTCATAGCTTATTAAATCTCATCAGGACTACGTGGATCCTCTTCCTCCATGGCCTGGCAATGCTGCATCATCAGGGGCGAGTGACCAGAAAGCAGTCAACTGAGTTCATGATAGAGGCAGCCCTTGCTCCCCTCACTCAGAGATCTGCATGGAGACTTAGTTGCCAATTGGCCACATCTGAGCAGGGGGTCTATGTCCTGTCCAAGCATGGTCCACCCTTGTTGCATCAGTCTCTGCAGACACCCCTAGTCCCATATCTTTTAGTTTGTTGGTCTCCTTGTGGGGCTCATGTCCCTCTAATCCTACCCCTCTCTTCCTCCAAAAGAATCCCTGTTGCTCTGTCCAAAGTTTGGCCCTGAGTATTAACTGTATAATATAGGACAGCCATCTACAGACCTAAAGAAGCTAAACACTAAAGAGGACCCTGGTAAGGATGTGTAAATCTCATTCAGAATGGCAACAGGATAGACACCAGAAGAAAGGAAACAGGATGGGAGTTTACTATAGAGGGTTTCTGAAATGATTCATCTAACAGAGCATTGAAGCAGATGCTGGGACTACTACCTTTTTTTATGTAAAAAAGTTTGCTTCATGTGTTGAGATCACTTCACACTGCTGGGTTTAGATCAGATTGGTAGGAATCCATTCTCTCTGATGTTTGCATAGGAGCTCTGGTAGGACCTCACACACTTATAATATGACCATTGTGCCAAGCAAATATTTCTGAGATACTACCATTATCAGGCTTTACAATCAATGCAATATTTATTGGAAGAAGAGGCACTTAAACACATATTCACAATGGAAAATTCTTTCTTTAGTCAAACTAATTAATACATGGTGCTAAGACCAAATGTAGCACTAAATTCTCTATACACATGCTAAGTTCCATGGCATCATCTGTATGCCTTTCCTGTTGTGTTTTTCCCTAGGGGAACATTTACCTATTCTGCATTCTGTCTTGGTTACTTTCTTTGACCTTTTCTTGCTTTCATTTCACTCCTTTTGACTTACAAATCCCTTTCAATCTATAGCAAATGCAATGGATAAATAGCACAATTTTAACTTCTCACCTCTTTATCTTAAATATACTCTTTTTGCAAACAGCAGCTAGTATTTATAGCAATGCAACAATATCCTGCTTTCCATGAAAGATAACAGTCAATTCTTCTGAAAGTTTTAATCTTCTTTCATTGTAAATAGAGAAAAAAATACTTGGGTTTTTAATAAATCAAAGAAATTTCTGTGACAAGAAAGTATGTACAGACTTCTAAGATAGTAAAATCTCATTTATATATAATTAAAATGAGAGTTTCATGTTAATTACATTTCAGAAGACAATTGAAATAATTTTATTGTATTTTAAAGTTTCTTTTGATTTAAAAAGCTGTCTGCCAACCTACTAAATATGTCCTCTAACCAAACATAGATCTAGCCATTCACTAAAATAATGAAATGTTTTTTTTACACAAATATATCTCTGAAAAGATAATAGTGAAGGGAAAACAAAACAAACAAACAAAACAAAAAAACAATGCAAGTCTTTGTCTTTAATCCCTGAATTCTGGATACAGAGGCAGGTGGATCTCTGTGAGTTCCAGGCTACCCTGTTGTATAGAATGAGTTCCAGGACAGCCATGGCCACACAGAGAAACCCTGTCTCAAAATATAAAGAATAAAACAAATAAACAAACAAACAACAAAAAGCCAATTCAATAGCAACAGAAATTACCACCTAGGTTAGAAATCTGTATCAACAAATCTTTGTAACAGTTGATTCCTGCAGATGATACTGAATAAAGGTAACTACCCAATGGTACCTGCTCACTGAGATGCAGTTGAAATCATACATAGTTGCGGATACATGACAGCCATCTCTTGTGCTTCTGTCAGAATGTATGATTTTATGAAATTGTTACTGCTTGTATTTCTGTCTGTAGAAAAACAAGAACCCCTTGTGCAGAGGCTTACATCCTATGCTTCTAAATTTTCAAAACTTCAGACTTTGCAATAATAAGTTTTTTTTAAATATCTTTAGTATTTGTTGCCCATTATTTAGGAATACATCTACTGGTATCAGTGCTAGCCCTCCCTCCACATAGGGAGCACACTGCATATAGGAAGTTGGAATTCTACATCTTTCCTTGTAGTGTAAATAAAAGAGAAAAACAACTCACACTGTAATTCTGTTCCTTGTGTTCAGAAGCAGACACATTCACACATGTAATTGTTCATAGCATCTCTACTAGGTCTTCTATGGTTACTAGTTTATTGTTATTGTTATTATTATCACCTCCTAGTTCAGTGTTTGAGCAGTCAAGTGGCAATATTTGTGATATAATCCCAAGGCACTCTAGCAATACACTACCTTTTTGTTGTTGTTCTTTTTATTTATTTTTTATACTATTGATGAAATTTTTTAAAATTTTTTTCTTTATTATTATTATTTATTACAATTTATTCACTTTGTATCCTGGCTGGAGCCCCTCCCTCATCTCCTCCAGATACCTCACTCTCTCTTCCACCCCTATGTCCCTTTCCTAGTACACTGATAGGGGTGGTCCTCATCCCCTACTATCTGACCCTTAGCCTATCAGGTCTCATTAGGATTGTCTGGATCCTCCTTCTCTGTGGCCTAGTAAGGCCACTGTGGGTGTGGGTGTGGGGATGGGGGTTGGTGATGATCAAAGAGCAGGCCACTGAGTCCATGTCAGACAGTTCTTGCTCCCCTTACTAGAAATCCACATAGAAACTGGGAATCCACATGGGCTGCAACTGAACAGAGGGTCTAGGTCCTCTGCATGCATGGTCCTTGTTTGATTCATCAGTCTCTGCAGGACACCCTGTGCCCAGATATTTTGGCTCTGTTGATCTCCTTGTGGAGCTCCTGTCCCCTCCAGGTGTTTTTATCTCTGCCTTCTTCCATAAGATTCTCTGCACTCTGCCCAAAGTTTGGCTATGGTGAAGGTTTAAAAAAACTCTTTGTTTACATTTTTTGTTTCACTTTCTTCCTACTCCACTCCAATCTCATCACCCAACACCAACACCATAGAAGAGAGAAAGCGATAGTGAGGGAGGGGCTGCAGGTTACTCAGCTGCTTCCTGCTAGTTAGGGTCGTCCGGTTCCTCAGAGCCACTACAATTTTTATTTCAGGAGATCTACAGTTTCGTGTATCACCACAGCAACCATGAGCAGCAAGCAGGAAGCAGGAGCAGCTTTGGTCTTTCTCATAGCTTTTATACTATCTGGGCTCTGGCATTTATTCTCGCTCCAGAGTCCTCAGATTTAAACTATCTGCAGCTGGCAAAGAGCTCCTCTCAGAACCCGCATGAGGCAAATAGTCTGCTGCTGTGGACCATCTGAATCAATCCCACATCCCACACCTGGGATCAACACAAAAACATGTTTCTATGCAAAACATTATACTTCTAAAACATGCGGAGCTTTTATTTCACTGTTAGGGCTCTTGTATTTTAGAGGACTGTGTGAATAATGTGATAATAAGAAAATAACTTTGCAAATAGAAACAAATCTACTGGGTGCCAAAGCTCAGGTCCTCTCACTTTACAGTCTATCCGACCTTTAATATGGTTATACTCAGCTACCACCAAACCGAGGACAAATTTCATCCTGGTTGGCCCCAGAGAAAAACGAGGCATCCCAAACACACAAAACTAATGAAAATCCACTTGTTTATACACAATAAATGATAAAATCTTACAGTCACAATAAGGGCGGCTTGTTATAACAGTGTCTCATAACTTGGTTTCTCTGGCACAGAGTCTCCTGGAATATTAACATGCCATTATTATTAGGCTTGACTGCCTGCTGTGAACCACAGTAAAGTATGCAGAAGGATTTCACTACAGGCAAATGCAAACACTGAGATTTTAATGGCTGTTAAGTAAATTCAAACTTAAAAATAAACAACAGACTTAATAAAGGCTTAATTACTGTCAGATGCACTGTTTTAAAAGAACAGGATTTATCTCCATACCTGTCACGAGAACTTATTTTTCTCTTAAAGGAAAATCTTATTTGTCTTTTAAAGGATGAGAACTGTCAAGCAAACAGGTACCGCTCTGTTTAATTATTGACTGTTTTCGTAGATATAAGACTATTCTTAAAGATGAGATAAAATTAGACCCTCAAACTACAAAAACATATCATGAAAACAGACTCTTTTCTGTCACATACTCTCATATGTTTAGCTTCTTTTGACACTTAAATTAAAAGATTGATTGAGTTAGAACTTGGCTTTTTTTTTTTTTTTTGCTTGCTTTTCTTCAGTATTTGTCTTATTGCTAATCTAGTTAGCTTCCTTTTTTTAGAACAGCAACTGTTAGATATTTATTGATTACAATTTCATATTGATGTGCTTTGAGCACATCTACAAAGGCACAAGCATATGAAGGAGCTTAAAAACCTTGTTTACTTCACACATTAATGTTCCATCTATCCATCAGCTATCGTCTACTTAAATAAATTCTAATTGGCAAAAGAGGCTCAGAGTTGGCAGAGGAGAAAACTTTAGCAGGCACTTCTCTTAGTCTCATCAGTTTACACACGGGAACAATAAACCAAGGGAGATTAACAGAAGATACTGAAGTAACTACAGCAAAGTCAAAGAAATCACGACTCTAAGGATAAGATGTCATTACATTTTCACCCATCCTGCGATGGCCTCTCCTCCTCAAATAAGAGGCTTCTCCACATTTGTATGTGTACACCATTCTTTGTAACTCTCCAGAAAGCAATATATTTGGGGAAATGCCTTGCTCCTGTGGTTTGTACTCTGAAACATTTCCCCTAAAGCCTCTGTATGACTCACTGAGACATCTCAGATGGTGATGGTAATTTGGTTTCTTCTGACCTTCTCCTGCTATGTCCATCTCAGCAGAGGGAGCCATTCTCTGCCTAGTTACCATAACTAAATAATTCTAGACTCACCTGGGAAGAAATAGTTATCTCTTTTTTTTTTTTCCATTAATTACCTCATGCTATTTTGCCTGTCAAAAACCTAGGCAGACTTTGGATATATCTTGTTGTCCTCTACTTGAATAACATCAAAAATCATTTGAAGCTAGGTACACTGGAGCACACCTATAATCACAGCACTCAGGAAGGCAGAGGTAGGTGGATCTCTGTGAGTTTGAGGCCAGCCTGGTCTACAAAGTGAGTGCAGGACAGGCAAGGCTATACAGAGAAACCCTGTTTCAAAAACAAAACAACAACCACACAAAAACCAAAACCAAAACCAAAACAAAACAAAATTAAAAAAAAAAAAAAAAACAACAAACGATGTCTGTTCTGTGGACCAATTAAAGTTTGTCCTATCCAATACTCTTTTTTCGAAAATCCATGTAGTTCCTTTGGCAGCATTCTATATCATCCTAAATATTGTCTATATCCTCACTGTTCTTCTGTATTCATGAAAACATTCATAAATTTCAGAATAAGATTGGGTGTTTGAGTGATTGTGCTTTGTTACTGCCTTTATGATACAATAAATTTGTATGCTCATTATTTTTTTATTTTTACTTTTTTCATTTTATCTTTCTGTGTTTGTTCCAACAAAGCTACAAGGAGCAAAGTGAGGATTTTCTTTTAGTGAACATTCAGTGACCTGAGTCAAATCAGTGCTGTGGAAGCACAAGGGTACACATAGCTTAATAGCTCAAGCAAGAGTATTGTGTGTTAGGCTCCTAATGTTGATCCATGCAATCTGAATAAGTGGGCCAGAAAAGAATTCTGATTGTCACCTTTCCTTTCCCAAATTCAGTTAAATAAGAGAACATCACTTGGATCATTTGCACTAGTCTTAAGGCACACTGGCTTTGGTATATGTTAACTTGAATATTCATTATCCTTTTAGAAATACCACTTTGGGCTTTGCTGTTTGTGTTGTGTTGTGTTATAATAGATAGAGCAGGATGGGACACTGGCCTAAAGCCCTCAAAGAGTCACTGTTCAAAGAAATCCAGCAGCGTGGTAGGCGTTTTGATTTTTCATTAGATGGGAATCTCTATAGACAAATCTTGCTGTAAGTCACAGATGCAAAAGTCACAGGACATCCTTACTTCCCTTCTCAATGTTCTTGAGAGCTTTACAGTTGTTCCTACGAGAAAACTATCCCTTGGTCTTAAACAACAAGTCAACAAGTGTTGACATGTGTCCACTACGTCATAGAAAGGGACAGTGCTTTTTGTTGTTGTTGCTCTGTTTTGTTTTTATTTGTTTTTGAGAGAGGATCCCCCTCTCTCTCTTAATTTGCAATCTTTCTGCTGGGACTATAGGTGTATGCCTTCACACCCAAATAAGGTTTGGTTGTTGTTTAAAATTTTTATTTATTTATTTTATTTGCATTGATATTTTGCCTGCATATATCTCTAAAGAGAGTGTCAGATATTGGACTTACAGAGAGTTGTGACCCTTGGAAATGTGGAGACTGGGAATTGAACCCAGGTACTCTGGAAGAACATATAGTGCTCTTAACCGCTGAGCCATTGCTTCAGCCTCTAGGTACAAAGATTTAAATAGAAAATTACTCTTTTGTCAAATTGTTTAAAGCTGGCAGAGAAAATTGTTTTTAAAGAACCCAGGGTGCTGTATAGCATCACAGATTATTATAAGATCAGAAACACTTTCAAGTGTCTGTCCATGTGTGCCTGTACCAACATAAGCCTGGAGATGCACAAGAAACATCTGTCCAGAAAACATTATTGGTAATGCTATGTGGTAATGTGTCTTCAGCTTTCATAGATCTACTTCTTAAGAGTAAATTTGTGAACCATGAGGGATATCTCTTTTACACCTTCTTCAGGAATGCATCTCCCTTTTGTATTCTAATCTTGGAAAAGCTCACCTATTAGTGATTCAATGGAAAGGAAGACATATCTCAGATCCCAACTGTTAGTGGCCAGAACATTTGTCTTTTGAATTACAAAGATTTCTCCCAGTTAAAGAATAAAGGTTAAAGAGCTCTGCTTTTAAAGAGCTCTCTTATTGGTACCTATAAAAAGACAAAAAAGGAAAGTAATGAATAGCTTTAAAAGACTCCTTTGATAGATTAAGAGACAAAAATCAGATTTAGAGCAAAATGTAAATCTTTCATATCATGAGATCTTTTAGAGCCTAGGTCCAGTTCACGTATGGTCCTTGGTTGATGCTTCAGTCTAACAAGCCCCTCTGGGCCCCGTTTAGTTGGCCCTGTTGGTCTTCTTGTGGAGCTCCTATCATATCCAGGTTCTTTTTTCTTTCCTCCCACTTTTCTACAAGACTTCTTAAGCATCTTTCAATGTTTGGCTACGAGTCTTAGCATCTGTTTTGAGGCACTGCTAGGTTGAGTCTCTCAAAGGACAACTCTCTCAGACTCCTGTCTGCAAACTTAGCAAAATAGCTTTCATTATGTCAGGGGTTTTCATTCTCCCACAGGGTACGTATTTGGTTGAGTCAGGCATTGGTTGGGCATTCCCTCAATCTCTTCTCTATCTGATCTGTATTTATCCCTGTGTATCTTGTAGGCAGGGTAAATTTGGGGTTCAAGTTTTTGTGGATGGGTTGGAGTTCCCTTCCCTCAACTAGGGGGCTAATCAAGTTAGATGGTGTTGTCTTCAGTCTCTATGTCCTCTGCTACTAGGAGTCTCACAGATCCACACCTTCTTTTGAGGTTACCCAAACTCAAAACTCATTTCAAGAAGGAAAAGTAATTTACATTTAAAGGTATTTGATTTAAAATATCCATCTAACTAGATGCTGTAATTATATATTTATTATCTAGCTTTACATTTATCATATACACAAACATGCATATAATATATATGTTGATGTCTAGTATTACATATTCAAGTGCACCCCACCCCACACACACTCTTTTTTCTTTCATTTGGCTCTTAATAATTTTTCAGATACCTTTTCTCAAATCCCTGTTAATCAAACCCTCAGGGATCTTTTAAGAAAATTTAAGATCTACTCACACTGATTGCTTTAAGACATAACATTCTATTTGCTCCTGATCTTATCACCTTGGTCTTGTCAACAGTGGATAAACAGATATTGACAGATACAAGAGACTTCAGGATAACATATAAGGGTTCTGGATGAGACTTAGAGGGACAACTAGACTACTGAAAAAAAGAGAATTATGTAATGACCTTTCAATCATAATTTTTTTTTTTATTTTTCTTTAAAATCTTATTATAACATACACGGATAAATGAACAATTTCAAAGTGTCCAGTTTGTAGCATTTGCAAAGTGAATATACAATTCAAATTGAGACATGGAACACTGCCTCCAACATTATGTTATGTAACTCAACATATGTTATGCTATATAAATGAATTCTATATAAATGAAAACATGCTGTTTTCTTCACTGCTTCTCTTCTTTTATTGAAAATTATGTTTAAGTTTTATTCATGTTACTGATTGTTCATTTTAATTCTGTTTATTATTTCATCTTATTTATTCTATATTTGGCCAACATTTGAATATGTTAAAATATTTAACTATTATAAATGGTAGTGTTATTCATATTATTGTATACATTCTTTTCATGAAATAATCATTTGCATATATTTAAAAATAAAGCTGCATAACCATAGGCTACACTATGTTTTGATGAATTATAATAATTTCACACCAATTAATAATATGGAAGAAATGTCTAACAGTACAGACTGCTCTATATCCCAGAAACACCTCTTTTTTTATTATTAGTTACATTTTATTAACTCTGTATCCCAGCTGTATCCTGCTCCCTCATTGCCTCCCAAACCCTCCCTCCCTCATCTCCTCCCTGTCCCTTTCCAAGTCCACTGATTGGGGAGAACCTCCTCCCCTTTCATCTAACCATGTTTTATCAGGTATCTTCAGGACTGGCTGCAAAGTCCTCCTCTGCGGCCTAGCAGGGCTGCTCCTCCCTTGAGGGGTGAGGAGGTCAAAGAGCCTGCCATTGAGTTCCTGTCAGAAATAGTCCCTGCAGAAACACTTCTTATATCAGGTTCTCACCTGTACTTTTCTCTCCTCTTTTAAAATTATTATAATGTTGTGTGGAAAATATTCTCATACATTAAAATTTCATTTCTCTGAGGACCAAGCATGTTCATTCAATGTATATATGTCTTTGAGTGCGTATGTGTTTGTGAATACACATATACACATATATATTTATAATTTATTATCTAATAACATGAGAATACCCTTTTTATATTTTTTTTCTTTGTGGGTGGGGATCATACCTGTGTACTGGTCTATTTGTAGAGTTTTGACAGTCTTCAAGAGTAGGTTTTTGGCTTGCAGAGGTGCAGTGGGTTTTCTCTTGTTGATTCCACTGTTCAGTAAATTCTATCCAACCTTTCTTACCTTTAAGTTTCTAGAGGATACTTCTTTCTCTACTTCTCCTCACACCATAGGAATAGGAATACACCTGCATGCCACCACAGAGGCCTAGTGATGGAACTCAGGTCATCAGACCTGCTCAGGACGTACTTTTCAGTGATAGGGGTTAGACGTATCTCTGAGAGACAGATTGGTGAGGGGTCACCTAAACATGATGATCCTTTGGTTTCACCAACCTGACTTGAGCTAATGGGAAGACAGGCATTTTCTCTCACAGGCAGCACCTGCGTTATGTCTCTTTGGTCTGGGCTGGTAAGGTGTGCTCAAGGTCAGGGATGAACATGTTTATCTGAGACTTGGGCATGTCAAGTACTCTTTCTTTGTCAAAGTTGATTAACTGAGAGCAAGGGAACTCACGACAAAGCATCCAGGTCTTCTGGAGGATAAAATAGAAATATTTTTGTTTTCTCTGTTCCGTGGGTAGAGTTTCTCTCTGTGAGCCTCAGACACTTGTAATAAAGTTTGTTCCTGGTTGCTTCCTGGTGTATCTTAGATATTTTTTCCCCTCAGTTTTAATTAAATTTTTAAACAACAACCTAATCAAGACCACTAGATTTCCATGTTCAACAATCTCTGTAGTCCCATTTGTTATCTTGAGGATTCATCACATAGTTAAAGCCCCAGGGGACTAACTGTTATTCAGACTACCAACAGACACATGTGTCCTCTGGATTCTGTCACTGAGATCATTGATAGGAAATGAAAGTCAGGTAAGGGTATTGGACTCACATAGTTTTGTTTTGTTTTGGGGGGTTATTTTGTTTTATTCTCTGGTATTTATTACATGTTGTCTAACTGGAAGCCCTTAGCTTCTTTTACAGTCTTCTTTCTTTATGGTTTACTGGTTACTTTTTCTACCCCTTATTCAAATGCCTTGGAGTTATGTGGAGACCTTGTTCACCTCTTCTAGTATATAGTCTCTCTGTTTCCATATCAATTTCCACAGCTATGTATTTTGTTACTTTATTAAGTTACTCTAAATTTATCTGTACCTATTCTCTTTTTTCCTCCTATGTTTGTAATGCATAGCTTTTAAAATTGTAACATATATGTACAAAAATTAGTATGCAACATATAGGTATTTTAAAACCGAAGAAAGGCACTTTTTATTGAAAGTAGAAGCTCCTGTCATATGATACACCCTGACGACAGTTTCTCCATCCTTCACTCCTCCCAGAACCTCCCTCCATCTGTTTTCTCTCCCAGATTCATGCCCTTTCTGCTTCTCTTCAGAAAGAGCAGCCCTCCAGGAGACAGCAATCAAACTTGACAGAACAACATACAATACTACAGGCAAACACTATTATTATCAAAGCTGGGCAAGGCAATCCAATAGGAGGAAAAGAGTCTATACATGGATATTTGGGACACTTCAGATCAAAAATTAAACAATGCTGGAGGAAAAAAAAAACAAGATTTATAGAGATTCTATGTTTATAAATTCTCAAGAAGAATGTGAGAGAAGATTGTGTTTAATGTCTTTAGCCAGAATATAAATCTCTGTTAAGAATTAGCTAAGTTTCCCATAGTAAGGGGAACAGGGACTATTTCTGACAGGAACTCAATGGCAGGCTCTTTGACCTCCCCACCCACCAAGGGAGGAGCAGTCCTGCTAGGCCACAGAGGAGGACTTTGCAGCCAGTCCTGAAGATACCTGATAAAACAGGATCAGATGAAAAGGGAGGAGGTCCTCCCCAATTAGTGGACTTGGAAAGGGGCAGGGAGGAGATGAGGGAGGAAGGGAGTGTTTGGAAGGGAATGAGGGAGCAGGATACATCTGGGATACAGAATTAATAAAATGTAACTAATAATAAAAAAATAAAATTAAATTAAAAAAAAAAGAATTAGCTAAGAAGAGGCCTAATGTTATGCAAAACAAGCCTGGCAGCATGCTGGTTGAAACTCACTCAGAGTGTAGGAAGGCAGTACTGTGATAAAATTATGAACCATTACAAAACAACTAGAAATAGGCCAATAGGTTAATGAGCTAGTCATTTTCCAGGTTATACTCTACAAACTTAAAGTTGCAATCCGTCCAACTCTGTTTAGAACTTTTCTAAAAAGTCAGTACTGAGTGACATTTTATCTGTGAAGACTTCAAATTCCTGCATCAAGTGTTCAGACCATGACTTTTCTCTTAGAGCTCATTCATATAATATCTAGTGTTTTAGCTTTCCTCTCTCTTTTCTAGTCACTTCTTTCTTTAAATGTTTTTTTCATACTTTATTCTTATATATCCAGATTGAAGCTCCTTCTCTCAATTCCCCAGTTCCACCCTCCCTCCCTCTTCCCCTCATCCCCTTCTCCTAGTCCACTGAAAGGAGGAGTTCTTAACTATTACCATCTGTCCATAGCTTGTTAAGTCTCATCAGGACTGCTTGGATCCTCTTCTTCCATGGCCTGGCAAGGCTGCATCATCAGGGGCAAGTGATCAGAGAGGAGTCAACTGAGTTCATGGTAGAGGCAGGCCCTGCTCCTCTTACTCAGGGATCCACATGGAGACTGAGTTGCCAGTTGGCCACATCTGAGCAGAGGGTCTAGGTCTTCTCCATGCATGGTCCTCAGTTGTTGCGTAAGTCTCTACAGGACCCCCTGGGCTCAGATCTTTTAGGTTTGTTGGTCTCCTTGTGGGGCTCCTGTCCCCTCCATGTCATTCTAATCCCACCCCTCTCTTCCATAAGAATCTCTACACCCTCTTCATAAGACTCCTTGCACTCTGCTCAAAGTGTGGCCCTAAATCTCAGTTTAAAATGAAGACAAAAAACAAACAAACAAACAAATAAACAAAAACTTACTTTCATTTTCTTTTCACTAGCTGCTTCAAACAGCTGTATTTTCAGGGTTCAGGTTTTGAATGTTTCTACAAACAATTGTGCATGATTTTACTGAGTTAACTTAATTCCTTCATAAGAGTGACTTTTTATTTCAGACAGTTGTATCAACTCTTTCAATAACATCTCCTCAATCATCTAACATATAGACCTACAGTTTAAAATGGCTTACTAGATGTATTCTCAGCAGATGCCCACAGACGATTTTAATTTTCGTGGTCTCTAGGTCAAAGTTATCTTCTTCTCTAAAACTCCTATTTCTTCCTTCCTTTTCCTTTAAATTAATGAAATAACTATTCAGTAAGTCACCCAAGCTAGGAAACCTCATTATGATGCTCAACTCATCCATTTATCTCATCTCTCACAATCAATCAGTCAGCACATCTTGTTAATTCCACCTCCTGCATATCTTTAAGATCTGTCTTCTACTTTTCATTCTCTGTGTTACCTCTGTGGATTACAGGTTCATCATCTTTTTATCTGGGGTAACCATGGCTCCCTAACTAATATCTATGGCCACTGTTGCAGGCTCAAAAATATTTTAATTTTCTCTGGATCTTTTGAAAAGCTACACATGTGTGTTTGTATAACGTAAATCAAATCTATTTCATTTTTACTTTAAAGTCTGCTATTGTAGAATTAAAGAAATATTTTATAAGGTCTGACATAGGATGAGCCTGAAGTCAAAACAATTTTATTTTCTGGGGGGGAGGTAAAAATTTTATCCTACATAAAAAATACAGAAATCAATTAAAGGCAGCACATAAATTTTGTGGGTTAGATTTATTTTTTATTTTTAAAATCAGTCATTTAATTTTAGTTTATTCAAGAATGCAAATGTCTATACTTATTGTCCACTTTGATTTTCTGTTCATTAAAGTTATCATATATTTACTTTTTCTCTCACATATATATATATATATTTATACACATATCTATAAAATTTATATATTATGTAAATGTACATGCATATATGTATACTGCTTAAGCAAGGATCTAAGGAAATGATATTTATGAATTCATGAGAATTTATGAATTCATTAAAATGAGCCTAAACTATCTAATTAGAATGATTTTTTTTAGAAAGAAAGAACTCTTGGGGTGCACTGAAAAAAATGAAAATTGTTTGTAATCAGCACTTTTCCCCTTAATGAACAGGCCAATGAGTTGGTATTAAAATGTGCATTTATAAATAGGATTCTGCAGGCATGTGACATTACGCACCTGCCCGATAGCTTTAAATTGCAAATGCAAGTTTTTTCTTGTCTTTTTCTATTTTGTTTATATTTATAGCAATTGATCAAATTGTTTTTCATATGTGATAAAACCTTTATTTATTTTTTTTTTCTGTTAGTTAAAATGCAGGGACCTGTGCTAAACAGCAATAGACAAACTTTTGGTGTTAATATTCCTTATAAACTAAAACAAACAAACAAACAAACAAAAAAACAATGGTAGATTGTAACTTAATGAATTATTATTCTACTGTATCTATATCAGAGTAATTTAATTCTAAAAATAAACTTATGCTAAGAAGTTTGCTTTAATAAGAGGGTGTCAAAAATAACTTTTATTTTCCTTAAATGTTGTCTTGGAAGCTTACTGCCTCTTTCAACCTATCTTTGTAAAACTCTCCTGAAATTGGCTCCTCTCCCTCTGTACTGCTCTCTCAAGTAGCTTCCCTTTCTCCTCTGTTCTTGTGAGAGTTCGGCATATCCTATTATGTCAACTCTTACTCGAATTCATCACTCTGTCCCTCAGTTAGATGTCCCTTTACCAGGGCATTTGTACAGAGAACATGCTAGACACAGGTGAAGACAGAATAAGCTAGAAAATGAGATGGAGCCACTTGTCTTTTTTAAGAGAGAGGGAGGGAGACAGAGAGAAAGAGAGAGAGAACAAGAGAGCACAAGCTAACACATGTGAAGATAGAATGAGCCAGAGAATGAGAAGGAGCCGTAAACATATTAGAACATATTGCCGAAGTTCATATGAGGACAAACAGAGCAAATATGTCAGAAGCTGAGAAAAGCCAGTTTGAGTCAGTCATCTTGGAAAGGAGTTTTGAATCAGAACAGCTGAGTTAAACCAGGCAGCCAGAGTTCGAAAGGGTGTAAAAAGGGTGAGGTGTTTCAGGAATAAGTCTTAGAGGCTAAAAACATTCTAGGCCTAGATAAGATTGTATGGAATCTAAAAGCTTATAGGTTAGCAGATGAAATCAGTAAGACTGAGAGACAGCAATTACATCTGGTGAATAAAACATACTTTTATAGGAAAGTATGTGCATCTTTCATTTAACGCTGTTACAGATTCTACTTAGAAACTTAGATGATTTCCTTAGATGTATAAGAGGAGTGAGTTATGTTATAAATTGTAAACAGTCACCTATTGCTTCCTCCTTTTTAAGAATGCAGCTCTTCAAACATATCAGGTTTATAAATGGACTTAAGTAAATACAAGTGCTTTAAAAAAAACTACATTCATTGAAGAAAAAGGTTTTGTATTTGGAGAAAAACACACTCAGTTTTATGAAATAATATGTAACTCCAACAACTTATTATTTATGTTTCAACTTGATGTCATACATGAAAAAAATGGTGCTTAATATTCTAAATTCAGAAAAGGATGCTGGCGATTAGGGGCTAATAACATCATTCTCCTTAACTTGATTCACAATAATCAGTCTTAGGGAGAATTCACGTTTAATATATATATTAAATACATATATAAGGTAAATCATGTCAACAAATGAAACAGAACTAGCATATTATTTAGAATGCATAATGAATTATGACCATGAGTTGAAAAAAATGGAAACCATTTCTTTCATACAGTACAGTGAAGATGCAATACAAATGACTGTTATGTTATTTGTATGAAAAAAGTATGTTTATTAATAAATAGGAATTTTAAAGCAAAAACACAAATTGTGCAGTTTTGAATGCATAAAATTGACCAAATTAACTTATTCCATATTTCTATGAGGACAGCGACCAATGGGAATTCTATTTGTCATAATCACATCATGATGAGATTGATGTAACCTATAATAATGGATGTGCCTGTGTTATTTGTAGTTAGCACCTCCACTGTCATTTTTCTGCTTTAGAACTCTTTCACATATGTATGAAGACATTTATAAAAATTCTTATCTCCATGTTGCTATATTAACAAAATATACAATGTGTCCAACTATTTAGAAATAGAATACCAGTAAGAAAGATGTTAGAACAGTGATTACTATGCATTAGAGAAAAATGAAAATTCTATTTTTTTATTTATTATTAGTTACATTTTATTAACTCTGTATCCCAGGTGTATCCCACTCCCTCCTTCCCTCCCAATCACTCCCTCCTTCCCTCCCTCATCTCCTCCCTTCCCCTTTCCAAGTCCACTGATTGGGAAGGACCTTCTCCCCTTTCATCTGACCCTGTTTTATCAGCTATCTTCAGGACTGGCTGCAAAGTCCTCCTCTGTGGCCTAGCAGGACTGATCCTCCCTTGAGGGGTGGTGAGGTCAAAGAGCCTGCCATTGAGTTCCTGTCAGAAATAGTCCCTGTTCCCCTTACTATGGGAAACCAATTGGTTACTGAGCTACCATGGGCTACATCCGAGCAGAGGTTCTAGGTTATATCCATACATGGTCCTTGGTGGAGTGTCAGCCTCAGAAGAGACCCCTGTGCCCAGATATATTTGGTCCTTGTGGAGTTCCTATCCTTTTCACATCATACTAACTCCCCCTTCTTTTATATGATTCCCTGCACTCTGCTGAAGGTTTGGTTACGAGTCTTAGTATCTGCTTTGATACACTGCTAGGTAGAGACTTTCAGAGGTCCTCTGAGGTAGGCTCCTGTCCTGTTACTTATTTTCTCCTAAATTCTAAACACAAATGAGTTTATAAACTGAATGTCAGTATCCATACCAATAAATTTCTGTACAATAGTTACACTTACATTTTAACACTTATTTTCCTTTAAACATGACATGCAATGTTTCTCTGTCTACTTATTATGTGTTCCATGCTTCAGATTTTTAAACTAATATATAAGGTGCTTAGAAGATTTGGAAGAATTTTGCAATGAAATTTGCTTAGAGTTCTATTCCAACACCCATAATTTCTTTTTCATTGCAACAAATCCTGCCATCTCAGACTTGTATTGTACCTAGCTTTAAAGACACCAGAAAATAAACTAATAAAATGCTAATACCTTATGATCTTTTCGGAGCCTTTAAATACTGCCAATACTGATAAAAGAATTGGCAACATAGACAGTGTTACTGGGGTTTATAATGTTGTCAACAAGGAAATATCAGCAGGATCAACAACACTGACATTAATGGAGGGCCTAGCAGTGGTGAGATAATTAACTAAATTGTGAAAATAATATTATTAATGGTCACTCTCACACGGTTAACTGTTTAGAAATACGTAATGGGAAAGCAAGATGATTTTATTGCTGAAAGCACATGAATTTAATTTCCAGGACCAATATGGAGGAAAGAGAACCAATGATTATAAGTTGTTCTCTTATATCCATAGGCTTAAACATGCTTATACACATATACATATATGTGTATAATAATGCACTGTGGGAGGACACAAGGGTAAGGCAAGTGTTGGTTGAAATCTCCTGCTTCAGTTTGAGCTGTGATAAACAATTATCATAAAACAGTTAGCTTGTAAACATCAGTTCTGAAGGAATTCAAGATTGCAGTATCATCAGGCCAAAAGTTCTGGTGAGGAACACTTTCCAGGCTGGGGAATATTGCTGACTTGCAAACTTACAACCCAGAAAAAGAGTATTGGGAGTTCTCATGGTGGCTTCTTTTAAAATAGCAGTAATTACATGCATGAGGGTTGTATGAGTATGACCTAATTAGCTCCTAAGGTTACACATCCTGAGTCCATCACAAATAATAAATATCTGTCTCTAGAAGAAGAGGAGAATGTTCAGTGATGAGAAGCCCAGCTTTTATAGAAGGAAATTCTACTTACAAAGCCAAGCCATCTAATGTGAAAAGAGATTTTTGGTTTTGTTTTAGATTGATTTTGTTGTGAATAATTTTTAGTAATGTTTTATTAATTTTCTGAGAATTTCATATAATTTATTTTATTCATGTTTTTTCATTTTCTCACCAGTTCTTCTCATATCCACTTCTACGTCCATATTCATCCAATTTTATCTTCTTTCTTCTTTTTTTAAGCCTATTGAGACCAAAGTGTGTTGTTAAAATGATCCTGGGTATGATGGCATTGACTGGAGCACAGCCTGCATATCAGGGATTATGCATTCACAGAAAACTGTAACCAACTATGGTTGCCATTTAAATCAGGCTCCTAACTGAATGGCAAAAGTTAGCTCTCCTACTTTTATAATTGTAAGTCATTATAATCACATTTCTTCTGTTAATTAAGATGTTAATAAAACTCCATGGCAAAAAAAATATCTGCCTTGAATTTCAGATGTCTACCAGAACCAGAGGGATAGAAGATTTTAGATTGGAAAAGCAAAACTGTAAGCCAGTTTGCTTTCACTTCATTATATTAAATATCTATAAAAGTCCAATAAAAGTATATGCTAACTATATACTATGAGTATATTTTTAGATATATAGTTTTGAAAATATATTAACACAGAAACAATATAAATAGAGTGAAATAGAGGCAAAATTAAATAAGATTTTCAGAGTCTCTTAAGCATAAAAACATGTTAAAATGGTTATTACAATTTGCTCAGGTTTTATCAGTCTTCTGGTTTTCTAAAAGTATTGAACTTTTTTTTAACATTTCCTCTACTTGAATCATCTGTTTTATGAGAAATTTCACATTATGATTAATCTTTTACACTGAAACACCAATATGCATTATTTTAGGGAAAAGACAGAAGATCTTCATGTACATTATAATCCATCTAGATATTGTGTGTGATGGATTTTGAATGTAACTATAAATGTGCATACGTTAATAATAACTTTTAAAATACATATTCATTTAAAATAGATATTGCATTATATTGGGTACATTTTCTTTGCATATTTAGATACAATTATAAATATAAAAGTTATTTCCTTTTGTGTATTTATTGTATTTCAGAAAGGTTTTTAAGTCTGTGTTTTTTCTTTAACTATATAGTCATTAACCACATATAAAAAAATAAAGATTAGCTGGGTTCAGTGGCACACGCCTTTATGCAGGTGGATCTCTGTGAGATCAAAGCCAGCCTGGTCTACACAGTGAGTCCAGGACAGCCAAGGGTACACAAAGAAACTCTGTCTCAAAAACAAATAATAAAATTATTGAAGATTATAAATCACCAACAAAATGGAAAACCACTGAAGTATTACATTTCAAATCCAGCTTAACATTAAGGATACTAATCAAAACTTTTTCTTGTATAGTTACCTTTCTGTTGTTGTTCGTAAAGAATTCTAACACTGATTATTGTAGTAGATACTGATTATTATGAGTAGATAAGTAATATTATTAAGACAATTTCACACAAAGAAAACTGTAGCAGAAGACTTGATTTTCCATTTACAGACCTCCACAGAAACAAACAGCAGCTACAGAGAGGTTTAGCTTCTTCATTGATGGGTGTCATGTGGAATTTTTCTTCACTGATTAAGGTAGACAGAGTTTTGAAAATGAGATAGAAGAAACCTGTAAAAAATGGATTTATCATTGTACAGTCCTAGGAATCTGCCTATCAACTTGTGTGGTGAAGATAGTCTGGTCAATACATATTTTTATAATTTCATATATTATATGGCCAATATCTACTTATAAGTGAGTATATACCACATGTGTCTCTCTGCTTCTGGGTTACCTCATTCAGGATGATCTTTTCTAGTTCCCACGATTTGTCTGAAAAATTCATGATTTCCTTGAAAATGTAAATAAAATACACAATTTTTCTTGATAGATTCCATTTTCCTAAGCTGAATCAAGACAATGTAAATAAATAAATAAATAAAACATCAAACTAAACAGGGAGAAACTTAAATCAAACCCACTGTAATCATGGACAAGGTAAGGCTAACCACTCTCACCTTATCTTTTAAATATAGTTTGTGAAGTCCTAGCTTGAGCAGTAAGACAACTAAAGGAGATCAATGGTATGCAAATCAGAAATGAAGAAGTCAAAGTATCACTATTTGCAGATGATATGATAGTATACATGAGTGACCCCAAAAATTCAACAAGGGAACTCTTTCAGCTGATAAACACCTTAAGCAAAATGGCTGGATTCAAAACCAACTCAAAAAAAAAAAAATTGAAGTGTTCCTGTATACAAAAGACAAATGGGCTGAGAAAGAAATTAGGGAAAAAAACACCTTTTATAAGAGCCACAGATAATATAATGTACCTTGTTATGACTCTACCCAAGCAAGTGAAAAAACTGTATAAAAAAACTTCAAGTCTCTGAAGAAAGAAATTGAAGAAGATATCAGAAGATGGAAAGATCTCCCATGCTCATGGATCAATGGGATTAACATAGTGAAAATGGCTATTCTACAGATTCATTGCAAGTCCCATCAAAATACCAACACATTTTTTTTTTTTTTACAGAACTTGAAAGATCAATTCTCAATTTCATATGGAAAAACAAAACAAAACAAACAAACAAAACAAAAAAAAAAAAAAAAAACAACCCAGAATAGCTAAAACAATCCTGTACGATAAAAGATCTTCTGGAGATAGCTCCATCCCTGACCTCAAGCTGCTCAATAGAGCAAAAGTAATAAAAACAGCATGGTACTGGCATAGAAATAAACTGGTGGATCAATGGAATTGACCCAGAAAAAAGCTCACACACCTACGGAAACCTAATTTTTGACAAAAAAAACACCCAAAATCATACAATGGAAAAAAGATAGCATCTTCAACAAATGGTGCTTGTCTAAATGGATGTCTACATGCAGAAAAATTAGAATAGACCCAAATTTATCACCCTGCACATAACTAAAGTCCAAGTGGATAAAAGACCTCAACATAGAACCTGACACACTAAATCTGAAAGAAAAAAAGTGGGGAAGAGCCTTGACCTCATTGGCACAAGAGACAACCTCCTGAACAGAACAACAACAGCACAGGTTCTAAGATCAACAATCAGTAAAGGGGACCTCATAAAACTAAAAACTTTCATTGTCATCAGAACAAAACGACAGCCTACAGACTGGGAAAGGATCTCCAAGAACACTAGATCTGCCAGAGGGCTAATATCCAGAATATATAAAGAACTGAAAAAAAAGTGTCTTCAATATTGAAAGAAGAATATTAAGTAGCTAGATAGAGATAAGTAGGCTTAGAGGCCAGTGACAATGGTTCTGTCATCTTCTGATCAGCATTGGAACCCCAACTTCTGTTTTTCTGGTGGTACTAGAAAGGGAAACATCACATCTGCATCTCTATAGGATTTAAAATGGCATATGAAAAGGAGGGAAGAAGGCTTTGTTGAGGCTCATTAAAGGAAAGGGACTTCCTGCTGGTCAAGACAATGGAGTAAGAGAGAGAGAAAGACAGAGAGAGACAGAGAGAGAAGACAAAAACAGAAATAGAGAGACACAGAGAGAGTTCCATCTCTGACCCTGGATGGATACGTGACTTTCTGATCTACTGCAAATATTAGAACATCATATATGATTATGTCCTCTCATAAGAGAGAAGCTACCTGAGCCTGTCAATCCCTCGGTGAGGAGAAAAGTCCATAGAAAATTTGATTCATCTAACGATATCATAAGGATATTATCCTCTTAATAAATTTATGTAAGTATCCCTCCTAGAAAACATTTTGTTCTCTCGTTGTACTTACAGTGTGCAGATCTTTATTGCTAACCCTGCCTGCTTTACTGAGTTCTAGCTCAAAAGACATGTACTTTACTTTCTCTTTATCTCTTTCTTTTTCAGATTCTAGCCAAAAGCTTAATTGTGTTCTTCCTGACACTCTGGGCTTTACTGCTGTTTATCTGAAGAATGTCCCCACAGATATTTGCCAGTCTCCATACCCAAAAGGCACGGGTTTTCACTTCTTGTCTTTTCCTTCTGTCTCTACCAGGAAGCTGCTGAGATTTATGGCTTGCCTGCCTTCTGGTTTTTCTTTAAAACTGTTGTAAAACTGTCATCAAGCTTCTCTATGAGTCTATTTCTAAATTTCAATATTAACAAAGATAAGAACCCACAAAAGCAAAAATTGATTTCCCGGGTAACAACAGAGGTTGTACTAGTTTACATTTCCACCAACAGTGTATGAATGATTCCATTTTTCTATAGCCTTACCAGCACATGTTATATTAAAGAAAATGTGTTGTTTATAGAATGGAAAACTATCCACCCATAAAAATGTGTGCATTTGTGTGTTGTGAAACAACTTCCTCTGAAAGAAAATATTACAGCTAGGAATAAACTCCTTAAGACACAGGATGTTTTAAAGGGAGTTAAAACAGTTTATCATGCAAGAAAGCTTGTTCAGCTTAGTGAGTAAACAACTAAAAAGCCTCAGGAAGTCTCTGAAACTAACCAGACTTCCTGGGGATCTCCATCTCCACGCTTATATGAGTGGGAAGGACTGCTGAGAGACACTGTTGGACAAGCCTAGCTAAATAGAAGATGCAGAGATCATACAAGCTGCTTGAAAGAAAGCATCCTAGCTACATAGAAGACAGAGACAAGTCAGGTGCCTGCAAGAAGCTCAGATGAATGAAATACCTGAAAGTGACACCCTACCCTGTTGACCTGAGTGAAGGTTGTGCAGTGAGCGTCAGGTTTCCAGCTTTCACGACTTGTCACCCAAGGCATGGTGGGCTTGCAATGTCTTTAAGTCACTGCTCCTCCTATGACTAAGTAACTTCAATAAGATACATTTGTTCTCGAAGTTGCACATTAGTGTGTCCTCACCTTGGCCTATCTTGGTTTCATATCTGTGGTGAGTAAATGTTAACATCTCAAAAATAGATTCATCCCTTATGTCATCAAAGTAGAATGGATGGCACTTGAGGATATTATAATCAGTGAAATGGACAAATATAGATAAATATCACATTTTCTCCTTCATTTACAGAAGTAATTAATTATTACTATTCCTATTCTTATTTATTACAAATTATTCACTTTGTATCTCAGCTGCAGCCCTCTCTCTCATCTCCTCCCAATCCCACCCTCCCTCTTTTTTCCTCCCCTAGTCCACTGATAGGGGAAGTCCTGCTCATATCTCTATGCCTCTTCCCTAGTCCACTGATAGGGGAGGTCCTGCTTCCCTATTATCTGACCCTAGCCTATCAGGTTTCATGAGAACTGCCTGTATCCTCTTGCTCTGTGGCCTAGTAAGGCCACCCTGCCAGCCCGAGGTGATCAAAGAGCAGGCAACTAAGTTCATGTCAGAGACTGCTCCTGCTCCCCTTACTAGGACACCCTATGGAGACTAAGCTGCCCATGGGTTACATCTTATAAGTCAATCCTTTAAAGTATAGAATGGAATTGTGGATGTCAGAAACAAGAAGTATAAATGAAGGAAACAGAATTCACGGCAGAGTGAATGGAATTTTATGTAAGAAGTGGGAAATAGCAAGAGCTGGAGAGGACAGGAACTCCACAAGGAGAGCAACAGAACCAGACATTCTGAGCACAGGGCTCTTTCCTGAGACTGCTATTCCAACCAAGGACCATGCATGGATATAACCTAAGACCCCTGCACAGATGTAGCCCATGGCATTTCAGTATCCAAGTGGGTTCCATTGTAATAGAAACAGGAAATGTCTCTGACATGAACTGATTGGTCTGCTCTTTGATCACCTCCTCCTGAGTGGGGAGCAGCCTTACCAGGCCACAGAAGAATACAATGCTGCAGCTGTTGATGAGACCTGATAGATTAGGTTCAGAGGGAAGGGAAGAAGGACCTCAGTTATCATTGGACTATTCGTGGAGATAACCTAGAACCCCTGCACAGATGTAGCCCATGGCAGTTTAGTGTCCAAGTGGGTTACATAGTAATGGGAAGAGGGACTTCTTCTGACATAATCTGATTGGCCTGCTCTTTGATCACCTCCCCCTGAGGGGGGAGCAGCCTTACCAGGCCACAGAAGATGACAATGCAGCCACTTCTGATGAGAACTGATAGTCTAAGATCAGAAAGAAGGAGAGGAAGACCTCCCCTATCAGTGGACTTGGGGAGTGGCATGCATGCAGAAAGGGGATGAATGGTGGGATTGGGAGGGGAGGAGGGAGGGTTTTATGGGGGGATAAAAAAGGAATAAAGTGTAATTAATAATAATAATAATAAAAAAGGAACAGCAAAAAGTACTGGAAACGTGTGGTTAGCAGGTTGGATGGAAAAGATCAGGGCATGGTAAAATATGCATAGAATATAAGTGAACCTAATTAATTTGCAGAATCATTATGAGTTAAAATGTGAAGTTCAGATCATACATTCTTAAGAAAATAAGTGATTTGAATTGTCTTCTGTCTCCTGTGAACATAGCGCTGTCTATTATGGCCGTCTTTCTCAACAGTCTTATATGCATCAGATCCTGAATATTGTATAAAACAATGGTAGGCCAAAGCCACTAGATAGATCTTTGAGATCCTTCTTATTTTGGACTGTACATTTAAGTAATTTTGTTTATATTTAGTGATTTACGATTATAATAAAATTATTAAGATGGGGGCTTTTTATAATTTTCCTGAGTAGAAATTAGTTTTTTCAAAGCTATTATTGATAGTATTTATTAGCAAAAAGCCTTAAATCTTAAACATAGAACAAACTGTAAGCCTACAAATATCCAAGCACTGCTCTAACTCTAACATGTACAAAGCAGTGATCAGAAGATAAACAAGTAGAACAGAAGTGGGATGTGACATTTTAAGTTCTCCATGCTTTGCTGATCATCATCGTAAAATAAAACATTTGAAATTTATATTTAGAATCAACATATTTGTTCAAAAAGATTTCTGTCATAGTGTCACAATGCAGAAAACATTCTGATTTCACTTTGTTTCAAATAAGTGCAAAATTATTAAAACCAGGAAATTAGAACAAAATAGCGTTATGACACTAGGGTAAGGCTTCTCATGAATTTTTAATCTAAGTAGCTGCTTGTGAATAGCAATGGTAAGGTGTTTTACCTTTCTATTACTGTGACAAAATACCTTAAACATTTATGTAAGGGAGGAACGGTTTATTTTGACTTATGTTTTCAGAGAGTTCAGTCCATGCTCACCTGGCTTTATGAATTTGGCGTGTTTTCCAGCCAAACATAATGGTAGGAAATGTGTTCACTCAAAGAGACTCATTTCATGAGTTATACAAAAAAAAGCTACTTAGTGGTTCAAGTTGTTCATAGCACTCACCAAATGGCAACTGCCGGCAAACAAAGCTTATGAGTTTATTTAGTATTTATGTTCTTAGTCAAGTTCAAGTGTTCTGTCAATTACAATTTAAACTCATTCAATACATCTGCATAATATTTTCTTAGTGCGGTACAAGAAATCAGGCTTGATAAACCGATTCACAGAAACACAGCAGCAGGCTAAAAATGAGTCATGCTACCAGGTGGTATGCAAAGTGTCAGCCGGGCTTACATTGCAAACTTTCAGTGGGGCCTTAGTTATACAGGTGAATTAATACTCTCGCATCAGCATGGTAATTTGTGACCATATGGACAAGACGAAGCCTGAAACCTGAAACTGACAATGCGTGTCAGAAGAGTGCATGTCGGACAATGCATGTCAGCGAGAAGCCATTTCTCACTGGTTTGTTTCAGGTCTTTCTTTAGTTACAGAACTACTGGTTGCTGAGAGAGAGGGTAGCTCTTTAACATGTGGTCAATCACTCTAAGAAGCTAGGAAATTTCTATTCTCTCCAGTTGGTCTTCTAGTTCTCTGCAGTTGGCAGTGAGTATGAACAGCAGGTTGAGGAAGCTATAGTTACTTCTTTAGCTGCTGCAGCTGCTGAGAACAGATCTGTTTATCAGGACCCTCATGGGATTCTCCGAGCTCCACAACCTGGGCAAACATGGACTAATCCACCCTAGCTTCCATTTCAAGGCTTTACCCTGGCTTTGAAGAGTCAATACCTCTATAAACATATATTCAGGGGTTACCTCATTAAATCATGAGGGTCAAGTACACTGGATAAGGTGGCACATTTGGAAGTATCAGGTCATTATAGACATATCTGGGGATCAGATTTATGAAAAGTAACACAAAAGTCAGCAAATAAGGTTATAAACATTTTCTAGGTGAGTATGAGTCAACACACACAATTACCCTTTGCCCTCAGGATTTATTTTTTAGCCTTAAATAATCATGTGGGTTCTCCTATTTTGCATTTCTTACATTCCAGCCAATAAAAAATGATGTTAAATTAGTCTGTATCGCCTTATAGTTTATATCTTCATAAACTCAGCTTCATTGTTCCTTCTCTTTTCCCAAGAAAGCTTTTTTTTTTCTTTTGGTAATGAACTGCACACTTAAAGTTTGTCCATGTAAGCAGGATGGTGACAGTATAAGCTGTCATGTTCATTAGGTCTTCCACCATCATAGAACTTCCATAACTTTAAGTCTGTCAGGATGACATTCCATGATTCGATTTATTTTATTTTAAAATTCAATATTCTATTTTAGAGTCTATCTATGTTTATTATTATGTAATCTATTCTACCTTCCCAATGCTCTGCATTGTTTCACTGTAAGAATGTATACATTCATACAAATATCTTCTGAGAAAGTTATTTTAATTAGTTCTAATATTTATTTTAAAAAAATTTCATTGCTTACAGTTCTGTGTATCTTCTTCTTTATAGATAAGGGATTGGGCCAGGATGTATAATAAGAAGCCCAAGGTTTTCACTAATGGTGGAAACATGAAACACGGGAACTTTTCTCCTAATTGGTTTTTAAAACATATGATTCAACAAAGTTATATGCTTCTCCCCTCCCCCCAGAATGCAAACACTTGTTATTTCCATTGTCATTTGTCTTTTGCTAGTCACCTGAAAATTAAAAAAAAAAATAAAAAAAATAAATTAACTTTTTAACTTTGCAGTTTCCTACAGAGATGCAGAAGGGCTAGGAGAGTTTTCATATGCTCACTGGCCATTGTCTTTACTGTTTACTAGTTCTTGTTTATAACCTCTGGACACAGCTGGGCATGGTGGCACTGGCTGCATAATCCCAGTACTATGGGAGACAGAGGCAAACAGATCTCTGAGTTCTAGCCAAGTGTGGCATAGAAAGAGGGCCCAGGACAGCCAAGGCTATGCAGAAAAATCCTGTCTCAAATAAACAGACCCAGTAGTGATAACTTCTTGATAGTGAGACAATTGTAATTTCAAAAGGAGATATGGAAGTATAGAGAATTGACAAGAAGGTTGTGTGTATGTGTGTGTGAAGACATGTTTTGAAGACGTGTGTAAAGAATGTTTTGGAATAAACATCCATTTAAAAAAAAAAACCACACAGACCCAACCAAATCAAACCAACAAACAAACTTTGGACACCTTCCTTTGAGCTATATGTCTTTTGTTAGTGATGTGTAGCTCTTTCTTATTTATTGCAAAAAATGGAAATATCTCCATAGTCTATGGCTAGTACTCTATGATGTCATTTGCAATACATTTGCCATCTAGTGTTTTTGGTAAATGTTATCATACTCATTAGTGACTTTGTAATTGTTCATTAGAATTTTTGTACTTTCTATACTGTTTATGACCTGCTTTGTTTTCTTGGCTTCTCCAAATTAATAAGCTAGAGTACAGGCCTCCAATGTGACTACATTTGGAGATAAAGTCTGAGTAGGTAAGATTTAAGGAGCTCATAACCTTTTCAGACTGTTATAACAAAATAGTAGAGACTGTTGGCTTAAGTTAAAGAAAAATCAGAATTCTGAAAGATGAGAAGCTTGAGATCCAGGTGCCAGCCAAAAGCTTATTATGTTGCCTGGTTCCTGTGCTTGTAGGTGGCTGCCATTTCATGTTCTGTTTACATGAATTTCTGAATAGATGCAGAGAGAAACAGAACAAGTCTTTGGTGTTGTATGGAAAAAACAACTATCCTATTATTTCAAAACTTAAGTCTTCTGAGCTCGCATAAGCTTAATAATTTATATGAAGATCCTAAACTCAAATCACTGGTTTCTTGCTTTAAAATGGGAGTCATAGGACATTTTAGTCAATTACAGACATACAATATAGGATAAACCTACTAAAATCTGTACACCTAAAGAAACTAATCAAGAGGGAGGACTCTTGCTAAAATGCTCAATTCCCATCCAGAAAGGCAAAGAGGATGGACATCAGAAGAAGGAGAAAAGAGGGAACAAGTCAGGAGCCTGCCACAGAGGGCCTCTGAAAGGCTCTGCCCTGCAGACTATCAATGCAGATGCTGAGACTTATGGGCAACCTTTGGGCAGAGTGCAGGGAATCTTAGGAAAGAAGTGGGAAACAGTAAGATCTGGAGAGGACAGGAACTCCACAAGGAGAGCAACAGAATCAGACATTCTGAGCACAGGGCTCTTTCCTGAGACTGCTATTCCAACCAAGGACCATGCATGGATATAACCTAAGACCCCTGCACAGATGTAGCCCATGGCAGTTCAGTATCGAAGTGGGTTCCATGGTAATAGGAACAGGGACTGTCTCTGACATGAACTGATTGGCCTGCTCTTTAATTTCTTCCCCCTGAGGATGAAGCAGCATTACCAGGCTACAGAAGAAGACAAGGCAGCCACTCCTGATGAGACCTAATTGACTAGGATCAGAAGGAAGGAAAAGAAGTCCTCCTGTATCAGTGGACTTAGGGAAGGGCATGAATGCAGAGGGTGGAGGAAGGGAAGGATTGGGACTGGAGAAGGAAGGGAACCACAGGGGGGATACAAAGTGAATAAAGTGTAATTAATAAAGAATTTTTTAAAAAAAGAACACAAAGTGCTTGAGAGCAAGCAGGTTAAGAAGAAGGATTATTAACCTACCTAAAAATGAACTGAGAATTCCAGCCAAATGGAACCGACATATGCTAAGGACTTCACTGTTACCCTGAATAAAAGGTGTTCGTATTATGTGGCAAAGTATAGCAATACCCAAGTTTCAGTACTACTTCCTTCTTAAAAAAAAAAAAAAAAAAAAAAACAACTCACAAATCCTACCATTAATAACTTACCCCTCTTAACTTAATTTCCCACTTATCTCTCAAAAGTGTGACCTCCATATATATATAATCAACATAAGTATTCTGGAACTAATATTTCCAATTGTGAACTTTCATAGAGTAGAATCAAACCATGGCAAGAAGATAAGACACAAATACTCAGTCCCTTAAAATAGGACCATGTGGACTGGCCTTATAAAAAGATTCATATTTATGATTTTCTTTATCTTTCCTGAAATGCTAGGAAAAAAAAAAAAAAAAAGATGTGAGCCAGAAGAGCTGTGTGGAAGCCAAGCAATGAGGGGACAACAAAAGCCAAATTCTGGTCTTGGATGTTTAGAATGAACAACTGTGAGAAAATCACTTTTAATTTGAAACCTTCAGTGGTAGACAGACTTTCAACATGGCTCATGATAGCACTATCTCCTGGTTTTCAAATCTCTTTGTTATTCTGTTTTTAGAGGGGACCTGAATTTAATTACCTCCAGTGGATATAATACTGTTCCAGAAATGCCAAAGTAGTTTATTTCACAAAAGACATTTCCTTCTACTTTGATAGTAGATTCTTCAATAAGGCAGACACTTAGATGCCAATTTATTGACAGCAACTTTTAGCTACTAAAAATCAAGAGGATGGGATCCCCTATTTAATATCTTCTGAGGAGCTTATTCTCCCAAGCTTGGGAGTGGACAAGTCCCAAGTGTAACCCAGCCACGGCTTCTGATTGAAGCCTTTATCAAAACAGGAGAGCTAGCTGAGCAGTACAAACATTCCCAATCTAAGAACTTGGGTATAATTAATAGATGTTACTTGCAGCTAGCAATTCCTAGAGTAATGTTTTTAAATATCTGTACCTATCTAAAACAATATTGGCAACCTTCAAACTAAACACTATATTGCTGCTTTAAGACACTATATTGCTGCTTTAAGAGTCTTAAAGGCTATCACCATATAGCACTATTATTATCCTAATTGCATTATTTGCCTATGGTACTCAAGTTAAAACCTCCAAGGACAGAAATTTACATCTGACTAGCATACCCTTAATTCTAGCAGAAGTTTGGTTCAAATTTTATTTCTATTTTGTGTGGGAGAGCAGTTACATAAAAATATGTCTAGGTCCTATAGGCCAATAACATCACTGTAACTTACTATAACACAGAGGATAAATACCTGCAAGTCATGCTACATTTTATAATAAATAAATTAATTTAATAAGTTATATAAAATATGAATAAAATGTTAAGGTCACTGTATTAGGAGGCAAAGTTTCTGAGTTTATTGGATTTGAATAATTCTGTTTCAATTTTTCCAGAGAAACCTTTTCTCTATTTGCCTTGTCTTTCTAGGGTGGTTTCAAGAAAAAAAAAAAAAAAGTGGGGAAACATCTTTAAAAATTATTTAGCAAATAGTTTGAACCAAGTTACCTACTTCACAAATTATTTCAGCATTTTGTTTCCAGTTTCAATGAGTTGATTGTGTCCTTTGAAATTATAGTTTAAAAAATGATGTGCCTATGCCAAACAATTTGTGATTAATTTTTCCTCATGACAGAAACTGAAGCTTGAAACTACTCCCTGTGGTTTCTCTTTGTTCATTACTCAGTGATTCTGTCACTGATGGGTACACAGAAATAAAATATTTCTAAGCTAACGTGGCTATGCTCAGCAAGGACTAGGAAGTGTAGCCATGAGGGAAAAGAGAAAAACAAAGCCGGGTACTCCATACACCTATAGGCAAACACCTGCTTGAAAGTATTTTCTTAACCGACTATGTTGGGTCCTATAAAACACTGAGAGCATTTTTTATGTGAAGTTCTAGCCAAAGGAGGAAGAACAGAATGTCTGAGTAATGCCTTATTTGATTGGAACTAGAAAAAGTAAGACCCATCAATATCTATCCAGCTGTGAGTTACAACTTGCTTTTTTTTTTTTATCTGTTTAATTATTTTTGGCTTAAGGGGCACATAGAATTTGCAACTTTGAGATAGATTCAAACAGAATGTTGTTTTATTCTCTACTGCTACACCAACCAGCTGATGAACATCTATTTTTTATTGTGCATTCCATGCCATTAGTTGATGTAAATATGTCACATGATTTTATGTAACTGGTCCTGATAATGGCCCCATATTTCTATATTCAGGGTCACGTTGCTTTTCATTTTCAAACCCTTTAACTTCAATTTGTATTTTCTGCCACAGGTGGCGGCAGAGTCTCACTGGTCCAGGAGAGTGGGCTTGCTGACTTGAGACCCAAACTATCAACTCAGCTCAAACTTCTTTTTAAACATGAGTAGTTAAGTTGACTCCACCGAAACTGGGTTTTCCAATCAGAATAATAATACATAATATAAATATTAATATAAAAGAGCAAATAGTAATGGGTAAAAAATTGCTTCACTGTAGTACAGACAGCTTTTAGTGTACTAATAACTTTTAAGGTATTTCTTAATGCTTTCCAATTTGTGGAACTGTAGAAGCTTTCATCCACATCTTCCAACAGAAGAGCCAGCTGAGCGGCACAGAGATGCCTAGTCTTTAAACCTGGGGCTAATGAATATGTGCTGTTTGCAGCTAGAAAAATCTTAGTGCAATATATATATATATATATATATATATATATATAACATATATATTTCATTAATATATAAACATATATGATTTAAAACACATAGACATTCACTTAGTTGTTGAGAAATAATGAAATCACTTATGGCAGTGTTGTGTGAGCTGACTTTCAAATTAACTTCATATCATTGCATAGTCTTCAGGTTGTTTTCTCTATGGATATCTTTTTTCAGTGGGTAGTTGTCTCCTAACACATTTAACAAATCACTTTTTTTTCTGATTTTTAATTATTTTGTTTTTTTTTTTACTTCTTTCTTTTTTACTCCTTTCCATTTTTAAAAGCCCAGCAATAAGTATCATTTATTATTAGTCTCTCTGTAAATGAATGAATTTGTTTGTTAGTAAGATCTAAAAGGAATAATTAGCAGTTGTTATGGGTACATTCATTTAAAATATTTCATTCATCATTGATCTATGAAAAATTAAAACAATACAAAATATTTTATTCAGAAGGAAAGACAGAACAGCTTTAAACTCATACCAGTTGTACTCAAACTTTCTTGTAACATTACCAATTGGGTTAACTATTTTAGCTGCTTTTATTAATTTACGTAGATAGGACTATATTTGATTTTAATTTACAAATGTTGACTGAGATTGAGTATATTGAAAATACAGGAATTATATTGATTATCTATTTCTGTTTATTTTTCTTATTTGCTATGTAATAATTCTATATTTTGATGTTTTCTGAAAATGTTATTTCACTTTTATTTTATATAGATACATTGGTCATTGCTTACTCTCTAACCCCACATCCTTTTTGATCTAGATTTTTTTCTTTCTTTTTTTGTTATTTTATTTTTTTAATTAAATTTTTATTTTTATATTAATTACAGTTCATTCACTTTGTATCCAAGTTGTAGCTCCCTATGTCATTCCCTACCAATCCCACCTTCCCTCCCTAATTTCCTTCCAAGTCCACTGATAGGGGAGGTCCTCCTCCCCTTCCATCTGACCCTAGCTTGTCAGGTCTCATCAGTATTGGCTGCATTGTCTTCCTCTGTGGCCTGGCAAGGCTCCTCATCCTTCATAGGTGGGTAGTCAAAGAGCCAGCCACTGAATTCATTTCAGAGACAGTCCCTGCTCCCCTTTCTAGGGAACCTACTTGGATACTGAGCTGTCATGGGCTACATCTGAGCAGGTGTTCTAAGTTATATCCATGAATAGTCTTTGTTAGGAGTATCAGTCTCAGAAAAGTCCTAGATCTTACATTCTTTGTTACTGGAGAGAAGAGAGAACAGAAAAGGAGCCCCATGTGTGATCACAGTAATTTCAAGAGCTTTACTTTAGCCTTATTAAGAGTGATGCCATTTCCCTGTATATTACACTAAATATTGGCTTATGTGACTCACGACAAATCGAAGGTGCATGCGGTCCAAAGAGTATGGAGAGAGGAAATTATCATTTTAGAATATACTGGAGAAATAGTGCATTTTCTGTTCTTACAGATATTTAGTTCCAAGCATATACATAGCAGCACACAACTGTCTATAACTCCAGATCCAGATAATCTAATGTTTTCTTCTTGATTCTTTAGAAACCAAACATTAACCTGGTTTACAGTCATACATTCAGGCAAAATTTCCATACACCTGAAATAAAAATAAAATAAAACTAAAGAACAAAACCGAATATGTTTGTTTTATAACTTTGCTTTCTCTATGGACAACATTTATTCTATAGGTTTAACACATTTAGCAAGGCTATTCACAAAATTCTGATTTTATGTATGTTTTGTCATGTCTTTCTTTCTTTCTTTCTTTCTTTCTTTCTTTCTTTCTTTCTTTCT
>NW_026585689.1:21395703-21536717 GCF_907164565.1 Psammomys obesus
TCTTTCTTTCTTTCTTTCTTTCTTTCTTTCTTTCTTTCTTTCTTTCTTGTCCAACAATAAGTGTCACCTCATATTAAGAAAGTCTATATTACTTACATAAACATATATGCTTATATATCTTATATAATTTATATATAAAAAGGTATATATAATACATATTTTATGTATATATAATACAGATATATACATATAATATGTATATATACATATAATATGTATACATATATACATATAATGTAAACATGTATATATAATACATATTTATATTATATAAATATAAAATATATGTATGCATATTTATATATAATATATAAAATATAATGATGTAAATATAATATATAATTATATGTATTTATATGTTATTTATGTTATATTAAGTATATAATTATATTAAAATCAATACAATTATATTAACATATTAATATAATATACCTTAATATTATAATTGCATTATATGCTATATTAATATTAATATAAGTTTATATTAATATATAATAATGTATTAATGATATATACTAATAGAATAATATATATTCCACATAATATACAATATTATATATTATACAATTGTATATAATATATTATACATTATATATTATATATAAACATATAAATACATATGTTTATATAGGTTATATATATTTATACTCAATAATATATATATAGTAATTTCCTAAGCATCATAATATTCAAGCATCTAAATCAGTTTGAATGATATATAGTTTATATTAAATATTATATATATATTTTATTTGGTATAAATATATATAACCTATATAAACATATGCTGAGACTCATAAGCAAACCTTCGGCAGAGTGCAGGGAATCATATGAAAGAAAGGGGAGTTAGTATGACCTGGAGAGAGGAGTTCCACAAGGACCAAATATGTTAGGGTGCAGGGGTCTTTTATGAGACTGTTTCCGGAGACTCATACTCCAACCAAATACCATGCATGGATATAACCTAGAACCCCTGCTCAGATGTAGCCCATGGTAGCTCAGTATCCAAGTGTGTACCCTAGTAAGCGGAACAGGGACTATTTCTGACATGAATTCAATGGCCGGCTCCTCCCACCCCTGGGGGAGGAGCAGCCTTGCTAGGCCACAGAGGAGCACATTGTAACCAGTCCTGAAAATACCTGAAAAGCTAGGGTAAAATAGAAGGGGAGGAGGATCTCTACTATCAGTGGACTTCTAAAAGGTCAGGGAGGAGATGAGAAAGGGAGGGTGGGATTGGGAGGGAATGAGGGAGGAGGTTAAGGCTGGGATACAAATAAATAACCTGTGATTAATATAAAAACATAAAAATTATAAAAAATAAAAAAGGACTGACAATGCAATATGAAAAAAACAAAACAAAACAAAACAAACAAACAAATAAACAAGCAAACAAAAACATCTCTGCTTGTTATGCCATTACCTCCAAAAAGTAATGCTTACTTTTCTTCTCTTGAATCTACATGTGTTTTTATACAAGTTTATCCACATATACCTATATGCATATGCCTGTGTATGTGTGTTTATGTTCATGTGTCCAGTTATATATTATCAGTTATGTTTACATTATAGATTGGGAAAGGCTTCATCCAATTTGATTTATTTAAGGGACAGTTTAATAAAGTCTAGTAGTCATTCACTCCAGGTCTTTCTCAGAGGACAAGTCAAAGAAAATATATATAATTCATCATCTTGCCTGAGAATAGCATACACTTTAATTAGGTAATGTTAACCTAAATTTTTAAATGGTACAGAATATTTGGCAAATCGCCTGGGTATGGAGTGGAAAATAAAATCATATGATGGTAAAACTTGCATGGTTTAGATATGGAGTGGAAATTTTGCTGGTTGATGATGGAAAGCAATGTAGATTCTGAAATGATGGAGGCATGAACATGGGGTAGAGGAACAGGATAAGGAAATCAGAGAGCAAGAATTAGACCTGTCGCTACAGGAAATAACATCTAGCTAGCATGCTTTATTTTTATTTTTATTTTTTGCTAAGAGCTGAATGTCCATATTAAGTAAAAATGGAAAGATAAACATGTGACATATTTGTGAACAACTCAGAAAATGAACATCCACTGACGTTCATGGAGGTTACTTTGCAAAAAAGCAGCCACTGCATGCCTGAAGTCATGATCCTAAGGACAATAAATGAAGAAGTATCCATTAGGACACATTTTTGACAATTTCATGAGAAAAAAAAAATGAGTCAATTGTTTTGATACTTTAAAATTCCCCTCCAGTGTCTTTCCAGTTTATTAAGATAGAAAGTACACTCCAGATGAATGTGTAGTTGCTCACAGTGCTTCTGATATTCCTTGCTCCTGTCAGAAAAGTTGCTCTCCTTAGAGATGCAGAATATCTACATTTTTCATACCATACCAACGGCTTATCCTGGAGAAGCAATGAGGACATCCATGTGAGAAGAGGAGGGCAAATTAGTAATGAAAGCCAACATATACCCACATCTATGAACAATATTTTTTAGTTCATGATGGACTAATCTGTCCCTCAGTGAGTTCGAGTAACCTCTCCCCTGCAGCTCTGTGCTGGGACAATGATGACCTCTTTTTTGTGATGTCTGAACTTGGTACATGCTGTTTACCTTGTTTAATATCCCATAATTTTGGAATCTCCCATATCCTCATACTGTAACTTAAGATTTTATCATCACAGTTTTAGGCACAAGTCCTTCTGGAATCTGATGAACTTCTGGTCTCAGGACCTTCTTGGTGATGAAACTTGGATGCAAGCTTCCTGAGCAACTATAACTCTTGTCATTTTAATGTCTGACAAATCACTTCAATGTGCCTATTGCTACATTCTTTTGACAGAGATGTGTCCCGAGCCTGCTTATGCCACTCACATATTAGTATCTGTATAACTTTGTGACTAAATTCTGGCAAGTACTTATCAATGGAACTGTTTTAGAGCAGGCAACTACTAAGGCGTCATCCTGAATTCTCGTAAACTCCTTTCAAATGATTTAGCAATTTTAAAAGCATCAGCGTTTAATAACCTAAATCTTCTTGACTCCAAGGTTCCTTTTTTTATTATCCACTGCAGTGCTGATGGTTTATTTCAGATGCTCCTAATCTCTTGAACAATTTCAGATTTGTTTTTGTTTGCACTCTTCTTTTTTTTTTTTCAGTTACTCATATACTCTGGCTTCTTGATTCACTGAATTTCATATTTTCACGTCTCGTGTTCATCTTTCACAAGATAAATCTGAGTAAATGGAATGAACAATAACTGAGTATTATGTGGTCTTGAAAATTTCTCTGCCAAACCACTTAATCTATGACTTTTGAATTTATCCTCACTGAAATTTCCAGGATACAGGCACAATAGAGATCCTTCATCAGAAAATAACACAAATGTCTTTTCATATTTTGTGTCATATTTGCAAAGACATTGAATTCCCAACAGATTCATTCCCTCCCTCTCAGATGTTATGAACTTGTTCTTTACTATTGATCTTTCTAGCAGTTTTATTTTACCTTCTATATTCCCTTCAGGATGACCTATTATGTTTTGCATAAAGTGTTTCATGGCTTATTTAACACAAAGCTCCAAACTTTCCCACATGCCTCTAACAAACATGTTCAGAAGCTTAAGCATTACATGTCCCTGTCTCCACAGTAAAATAAATGACCTCATTTCTTGATACCAGTTTTGGTATAAGTTACATTCATCATCACTATGAACAAATACCAGAGATGATACACCTTAAAAGATGATCAGCTTAGTTTGGCTTATCTTCCATCAAGATGGGAAAGTCATGACATGTGTCACCAGAGTAGTGGGAGTGTAAGGCAGCTGCTTCTTCACATCCCATAAACCAGGAAGCAAAAGTTCTGGGTTCATCAATTATTAAAAAAAAATATTGAAACTACAAATAATCATTTATCAGCTATTGAAACTTTATGGTAGGGTGTGGCCAGGGTACAAGACAAAGAAATTACTGCCGAACTATTATCATTCCAGGACAAATAAATACCCCAGCACATCATGCACTTTGAGAACATTTATTAATTCCACAAGTGTTTATGCCTAAACAGTTCTCCTTCATTCTTGTGGTGAGTAAATGATATTGTTATATGTGCTCTAAAGTGTGCAGTCACCAGCACAAACCTGTGAAACACTCTCATATGAAAAGTTGATGTGTCCCCTGGGAGGAAGGTGGGGGGAAACTGGATACAGGAAATGCCAGTGGGAAAAACTTCATCAAATTCATGCCAAATTTTGTACAGATTTATATATATATAAAGCATTCTAGAATTCTAGAATAAAAGGTACAGCTAAAGAGGCTCAAGTGCACAATAAGGACATTTCCTTAACCATGTTTGTAGCACCTTTATTTGTAATAGCCAGAAGCTGGAAACAACCCAGATGCCCCTCAACTGAAGAATGAATACAGAAATTGTGGTACATCTACACAATGGAATATTACTCAACAATGAAAAACAAGGAAATCATGAAATTTTCAGGTAAATGGTGGGAACTGGAAAGGGTCATCCAGAGTGAGCTGTCCCAGAAACAGAAAGACACACACGGTATATACTCATTCATATAGACATATAATGTAGGATAAACCTACTAAAATCTGTACATCTAAAGAAACTAATCAAGAGAGAGGACCCTGACTAAATTGCTCAAACCCCATCCCATTGGCAAAGAGGATGACATCAAAAGAAGAAGAAAACAGGAAACAAGTTAAGAACTCCACAAGGAGAGCAACAGAACCAGAAAATTTGAACACAGGGAACTTCCCAGAGACTCATACTCCAACCAAGGACTATTCATGGAGATAACCTAGAAGAACCCCTGCACAGATGTAACCCATGGCAGTTCAGTGTACAAGTGGGTTCCATAGTAATGGGAAGAGGGACTGCCTCTGACATAAACTGATTGGCCTGCTCTTTGATCACCTCCCCCTGAGGGGGAGCCAGCCTTACCAGGCCACAGAAGATGACAATGCAGCCACTCCTGATGAGATTTGATAGACTAAGATCAGAAGGAAGGAGAGGAGGACCTCTCCTCTCAGTGGACTTGGGGAAGGGTATGCATGAAGAAGGGGGAGGGAAGGTGGGATTAGGAGTGGAGGAGGGAGTGTTTTATGGGGGGATACAAAGTAAATAAAGTGTAACTAATAAAAGTTAAAAAAAAGGTACAGCTAAAATGAAATGTTACAAAATGAATTAATAAAAATTAGAACTGAGAAAGTTGATAATGAGAATCAATAGACACCTTATATTCCACAAAGCAAGAATAAATAGAAATGTAGAGGGACTCAAAAAACTCTGAGAAATATTTGAGGGAATTCATCATATATTGGCAACACAAGAAGGAAAGAGAGAGAAAGGCATCAGGAAAAAAAATAATCACCTTTCACATTAAAGAAATGTTATAATAGTTTCACATGAATAGATTAATAATATATCAAAACAATGTAATATAATTAAAATGTTTAGAGGATTCTAATAATACTAAATATTAGTATTCAGTATAACTGATATCATTAAGCTAAGTATTTTTATTAAGTCCCTCAACCAGAATGGATAAAGAAAACTTGGTAAATTTACACATTAGAGAATTATTCAGCAGTCACCTAGAACCCTGACAATGCAGCCACTTCTGATGAGAACTGATAGACTAAGATCAGAAAGAAGAGGAGAACCTCCCAAATCAGTGAACATGGGGAGGGGCATGCATGCAGAAAGGAGGGGGGAGGGTGGGGCTGGGAGGGGAGGAGGGAGGGGCTTATGGGGGGATACAAAATGAATAAAGTGTCATTAATAAAAAAAAAGAGATGATACCATGAAATTTGGTAGAAAGTGAATGGAACTAGGAAAAAAAAAACACACAAAACCAAACCAAACCAAACCACAATGCATGAGGCAACCCAGGCCCAGAAAGACAAACATATTATGTACTCACATATAGATGGATATTAGTCATTAAGTCAGTGACAACCATGCTACAATCTGTAGACCCAGGGAGGCAACCTTACAGGAAGGGCTTGATGAGGGATGCATGAATCTCTCCAGGAATAGATTTGGTGGGTGTCCTGGGGTACAGTGTGGGGATGGAAACAGGACAGGAGGTTGAGGAGGGATGGAGGGAGAGAGTACAGGAGAGACAATGGGAACTGGATGGTGGGCAGTGTGTATTCATTAGTGCAACGCTGAAGTAAGGCAAAGTGAAAACTAATGTATTCATGCTAATTGTATTTAAATGATTAAAAAATTAAATAGACTGATGAAAAAAATTGAGGGTGAACACTCAAAATAACCGAGTAAGATGTGACAGAGACAGGGTGAGCAAGATGATCCAGTCAGTATTAGGGTCCTGCTGTCAACCTGATCTGAGTCCTCTCCTCTACCCCACATGGTGGATGAAATAAACTAGCTACTGTGAGTCATGCAGTGACACTCACAAGTGTCCAAAAGCTTTCACACTCCTCAACACACACACACACACACACACACACACACACACACACACACAGAAGCACACAGAGACACATACACTACAAATAAATAAATTTTAAATTTTTGAATAAATTAATAAAAATATTTTTGAACAAATTGCAATGGATGTTGCTAAATGTATGCTGTTACTGTACATTCTGCAAGTATGAAAAATTAGGTGAAATAAGTTGTAGAAAATGAAATATGAATTTATTCTAACAAATACTGTGGATAAATAATCAAAATGTTATCCATTGGGGAAGTCCAAGACCAAATGCTTCACGTCAGAATTACTAAGATAGTTACAGAAGAAACAGAATTTCATTAGCAATGTTTTCTAACAATTGGAAAGGACCTTTCCAATAAATTTGGTATATATATATATGCCTGTACCTGAATATAAGTTTCCACAAGAAAGTAAAATGATTACCAAATACATCCCGAGATTAAAATTCTCCCGAGGAGAGAAAAATCCTCTTTAGCACAGTAGTGTACATCCAGCAAGATATGGAAAGGACCACACACCGGGAGGGTGTTATTAGGAATGTAAGGTTGAAGTAAAGAGTTACCTTCATATGCTAGTAGATTTAAAAACATGATTATATCTATAAATACATAGAAAGCATTGAGACATTTTAAAAATTGCTCATCACAAAATACCATGAAATCAAGTTATGGAGCAGAAATGCATAGTTAGCATTATACTTCATACCTAGAGGTAAATGCTGTCTGTATTTTCCATAAAACCAAAAACAAGATACAAGTGTTTGCTCTCACTGCTTATATAACATTCAATTGTTTTGCTCATACGAAGCAGAGCTGAGAACATTAGAAAACACCAACAGAAATCTTTGGATTATATTCTGTGAAATAAAACTATCATTCTTGTTACATGATGTCTTACTTTACACAGGAAATATCAAGGAATCCACAAAACAAAATAAAAACAAAACAAAATAAAATCAAACCCAAACCAACCAAACCAAAACAGAACTAATGACAGGCTTTAGAGACTTGTACTATAGATCAACATTAAAAAAAATGATTTGAAATTTTAGTCTATTATAGTTAGGCATTTTAGAGAACTTACTTGGACCACAGGATGCCTAGATGACTGGTTAAATGGACTGTGGTTGTTTCTCTGACAATGGATGTTGTGGTGTAAATGTCAAATGTCCCCCATAGGCACTTGTTCTCAGACATTGGGTCACCAGCTGGAAGAACTATTTTGGAAGGCTGTGAAACTTTTAAAAGGTGGAACCTTGCTGGATATTGCAGCTCACTGGGGTTGGCTTTGAGACATTGTAGCCCAATTCCACCTCCTGTTCACTCTATGTTTCCTGTGTTTGCTTATTCTATTCCTAATTGCCTCCTTTGCTTGCTGTTTTACTTTTTCATTATGATGGGCTCTAATGCCTCTAGAATTTAAGCCACAATAAACCCATTTACTTCTTTTATTCATATATATATATATATGAATTTATTTTTATTTATTTTACATCCTGGTTATAACCCATCCCACCCCACCTTCCAGCCCTTCCCTTTCCCTCTCCTTCTCAATTCCTCAGAAAAGGGGAGCTCCCCTTCCTGTCCACTCCAGCTCATCTAGTTACATCAGGACTGAGCATGTCCTTTTCTCCTGTAGCCTTGCATGGGCGTCCCGCCGAGAGGAAGTGATCGAAAAGGTGAAAGCCAAGTCCGTGTCCTTCTGCCTGCTCTCCACGTGCCTGGCCCTTTTGTTTCCTAAATTCTTCTTATCAGATATTCTGCCACAATAATGAAAAAAAAAGTAAGCGAAACAACACTTCGGAAGAACCTGGCATGCACACTGATACTGAGGAAATGTGAGGCCCCATCAATGTTGATGGGTATCATCTGACTTGTTGAGGTGAACAATAGAAAAGTAAGTTGAATTTCTCTGCCTACCATCTTGAGCAAAGACATTGATCTCCTGTCTGGATTCTCACACCTTGAGATCAGGACATCCATTTATGGTGTCAGCGCCTTGGCTCTCTGATCTTAAAACTCTAACCTTTCTTTTGAATTTATATTTGTATAGTAATCAAAGAAAATTGCTTTTGAAAGAGATGCAATAAATTTTGGGGGACATAAGTTGTTTGGTTCATGTTCATTATGTATATTTTAAACTTGAGAAATGTATTATTCTGACTAGTAGGCTTTGGCCCAGTATCTTCTTATATGAAAACAAAAAGACAAAGCTCTGGGAATTCCCAGGAGCAGCATGATCATCTTAAATGGTTTGCGTGCTATTAAAACAATCATTTAGAAGAAAATTAAGAAGAATCATAATGGCAGTGTGTGTCATCTTAAAAGCATTTCTCCTCATGAAAAAAAGTTCATAAGCCAATTGTAGATACAAAATAAACTCAATAATTCTCATATACATGAAAGTATAACTAGAAAAATCTTAATCTATGTTATTTTTATTAATTTATAATTAGTGTATGTGTCTACATTCAAAAAGTCAGAAATATTTTGCTTGTCTATTTACTATTGATATGGAACTATAGTAAATAAAATACACCCTAAACATTACATATTTGCTATAGCAGAGATTTAAAAAATTGTATACTATACTTTAAACTAGTTACAAAATAGCCTATCCTTAAGATTAATTTGAACACACTGTGACTGATACAATAACTGATTGTGCAACAACTTTTAAAGGTCACGGGGAATTGAAAAAGGGTGGATGGGTAAGACAGTTAAAAACCTTTTTTTAGGTATGAGTTTTTCTGTAAAGCCTTTGAGAAACCTTTGGCCCAGAAAGGGGTTGAGTAGGGATTAAATTCTTGCAGGGAAAAAAGTTTGTTCCCTGAAGGTATTATAAGGATCCCAGCTGTTGGGGTACATACTCCCTGGTTATGATTGGCACTGAAATGTCAAAGCTCAGATTCCCAAGCCACTAAATTGCCTGCCTTAATCAGACAAAGCTCGCCTGCTCCCCACTGCTCTGGATCAGTCAGGAGCTGTCTGTCTTACTCTCTCTCAGTCTTTTGGCTGGGTCTACACTTCCCCTGTCTATTAATTATTCTAGTCTTTTTCATTTGTTGGTTTTCCTTCAGAATCTTTCTTCTGCTATATTGTTTTAAAAACTCTTTCAATTAAAAAACATTTACTCATAATACTATGCAAACTCTTATACTTGTTTCATACATGGAGGACATTGAAAAGATACTTATCCTTTGAGTTACCCGTTCAAATATGATATAATTTGACTTGATATTTCTTTACTTGTTATGAAGTAACAACAAAACATATAATCCTTTAATAGTAGTTAAAAATAAAATCTTTTACTGTTAATATACTTTTCTACATAGTAAAATATATGTACCTACATATATATTATACATACATTCACATGTGTATTATATATGCATGTATGTGTGTTTAGAGTTGTACATATGTATATAGGTACTTCTTTTCTGTGGTTTTTTGGTTGTGAAGGTAGATATTCATTTTTTGTAAGTGATATAAATCTCTTTGCAGCTCCATTTCAGCTCATGTCTATACCAACATCTGTATGTGTAGATCTATATGTCCAGGTCTTCCATCTTTATTTCATTTATGTTATCTACTTACTGTCATCTAGTTACCTAGGCATCATATGCATCTGAATCTGTCTATCTATCTATCTATCTATCTATCTATCTATCTATCTATCTATCCATCCATTGGTTAATATATTTAGATAAGAAAAGAGATATAAGAAAAAGAAAAGAGAGAGACAGGTTAAATTGCAGAAACAATTTATAACATAAAAAACAGATCTGGAATATCATTTACATGAGGTATGTAATTAGAGTTTGGTCTTCAGTGGTCAAAATGATGACTAAACATTGGTTTAGTAATCACAGGTGCCCTAATTTATAAAAATATTTTGAAAAACTTAATCTGATTTACTGATTTATCTAAAAGATGCTTGAAGAATCTTCAGTTCTACATGTTATGGGATATGCTTCTGTGTCAGCTGTAAAATATTAATTATAATATAAATTTTTTTTTAAAGTTCCTAAGTATTGAAGACTTACCATTCATTTCTTGATGAAGTCCTCTGTCTTTTCTTTCAAGTAACTCAACTGAATTTTTTTAGGCTATTATCATTCTGATGTTGCATCTTTAGTCCTAAATGTAACACTCCTGGGTGATCTCCTTCAACTTGATAGATGTCTGATACCCTTCAACCTAATTTTCCTTGTCTACAGAAAAGTCATTCTTTGCTTGGCTGATGACCGCTGTCTTTAATCTGTGCCTAATGTGAGGTACCTTCAGTCGTCATCTTCTGTTTGGGTCATTTATTGTGCGTGGTAAACATTTGTCCAGTAGCAAGCCCTACATTTTAGCTGCTGAACTGGCATTGTTGTTTTTTGTTTGAAACACCTTCTTCTAGATTTGCCAAAAGAGGCAGACAACAGGACAAAAACAAACAAAAACAAAAACAGTTTCATAGCTTTCTAAAAAGTTCCATATGCTGTGATTTTATTCTGTTTAATTTTAAGCTTATTCTTACATATTCAAGGTCTGATCCATTTGTACTAAAACCATTTTCCTAGTTTATTGATGCTATATTCTATGTAGATGTACTGAAATTTTACTTTATAGTGCAGAGGTCATCAGTATTCAGTGGTTTGAGTTTTTTTTTTTTTTTTTTTTTCACTAAACTTCACCAGATATAGGAGTTGTATTGTAGAATCGTATTCCATATGTATCATCTCATTTAATCTTAACAATCTTGAGAAATAGTGATGACTATTGTTATTTCTAAACTGAAAAGGAAAGACATAAAAATTAGGAAATTATTAATTTAAGAATAGTAACACCTGTTTATTTCCTGTTCATAGCTTTTATTCATTTGCATTATAACTGTTGTATCAGAGTAGTCTTTTGATGACATCACAGTTAACAGCCTCGGGGTCTCTATTTGATACAGTACATGATAGAAGCAATGAGTGTGACTGTTACTTGCTCACAGCACTCCATCTTTACTTGTCAAGTAAAACCATAATTGGAGTCCATGCTTTCAGAGTTGTACAGCCATATATGTAACATTCAGTGAATGCATGGATCATGCTGGCAGAAAGCAGGGGAATTAATTTCTGAGTGAAGACTGGAAAGAGAACTACTGTATTCTTGCTACATAAAAGTAGGAGTTCGGTCCACAAGGAGAGCAACAGAACAAGATAATTTGAACACAGGGAACTTCCCAGAGACTCATACTCCAACCAAGGACTATTCATGGAGATAACCTGGAACCCCTGCACAGGTGTAGCCCATGGCAGTTCAGTGTCCAAGTGGGTTACATAGTAATGGGAAGAGGGACTGCCTCTGACATAATCTGATTGGCCTGCTCATTGATCACTTCCCCCTGAGGGGGGAGCAGCCTTATCAGGCCACAGTAGAGGACAATGCAGCCACTTTTGATGAGATCTGATAGACTAAGATCAGAAAGAAGAGGAGAACCTCCCTATCAGTGGACTTGGGGAGTGGCATGCATGCAGAAAGGGGAGGGAGGGTGGGATCGGCAGGGGGGGAGGGAGGGGCTTATGGGGGGATACAAAATGAATAAAGTGTAATTAATAAAAAAATTTAAAAAAAATAGGAGTTCGGGTTTTTCCACAAACAAACCTTGACACAAGAATACAGAGATACGTAGTGAGAATGTCAGAGACTACATGTAAGATGTCAGGAACAGTGTAACCTTCAAGATAAGAGAGCCATGGGCAGTGAGACCATAATTGCTTTAGGGACTGCACAGATATTGAAAAAAAAAAAAAACCCAAACATTTTTTTCTATAAGAAAAATAAAAGAAATTAGGTACTAGTATATATTACCAAGAACTGTTTGTTTAAGGATATAATAAGGTATTGATTCCTTCCCTTTTCAATGCCTAGTTGGTTTCTTGTATCTACAAACCAATCAAACAAACACCTAGACGAGGAAACATAACAGTCTTAGTAGAGACACGCATTCACAAGGTGCACATACTGTCTGTTGGTATTCTCCCAGAGCACACTGGATGGTTGGAGGACATGGCTGGAACAATGACAACATTTTATTGGGAAATCTTGTACAAAGAGTAGGAGAATGCTGAGTGGGTGGGACATTTGATGAACTGACACGAAATATTGTTTTTAAAAATCATATCTTTTTATTATTTCACAAAGAATTTTGTTATGTTTGTTATGGCTCCCTGAAACTGAAGATAGCTATCACTATAAGGCAATAGGAGAATATTCAGATTAGAAGCAAAGTTCAAAGAGGTGGTCAGTGATAGCCAGGAAAAGCAGAATGTTCTTTTTGTTGTTGTTGTTGAGACAGGGTTTCTCTGTGTAGCCCTGAACTTGCTTTGTAGAACAGGCTGACCTTGAACTCATAGAGATCCGCCTACCTCTGCCTCACTGAGTACTGGAATTACAGGCATGCACCACTGTGCTTGACAAACAGAAGGTTCTTTATAGATTCAAAGATTAAGAAATCACTTTGCTGTGATGGAATGTGGTAACTTCATATTCTTTACAGATTTCTTCATCCAGGTAAACTATTAATTAATTATCTCACAAGTACTTATTGCATATAACTTTCTGAATATTTTTTTTATTCATCAATGTTCTTTATAGAAAGCAAAATAATGGATATGGTCAGATGGAAAGGGAGGAGGTCCTCACTATCAGTGGATTGGGGAAGGGACATGGGAGGAGATGAGGGAGGAAGAAAGGGTGGGATTTGGGAGGAGACAAGGGTGGGGCTACAGCTGGATACAAAGTGAATAAATTGTAATAAATAAAAAAAAATTATATTAAAAAGGCAAATCCTGATGAGACCTAACAGACTAGGGTCAGAAGAAAGTAAAAAAGAAACCTTCCACTGCCAGTGGATTTGGGGAGGGGCATGCTTGGAGAAGGGGGAGGAAGGGAGGGATTGGGATGGGAAGAGGGAGGGAACTAGAGGGAGGATACAAGTAAATAAAGTGTAATTAAAAATAAAATTAAATTAAAATTAAAGCAAAAAACAAAAAAAAGGCAAAACAATGAATCGGGACTAATGAGATGGCTCATTAGGTAAACATACATGCCCTCGAGCCTGGCAACTTGATCTTAAGTCTTAGGCCTGACCTGTTAGAAGAGAACCTACTTCTGCATGTCACTGCACACCTCCAACTGCTTCTGCCCCCGAAGCACTAGACAAGAGAGCCTACTTCTATCTATTAGAGTTTCTATGTACTTATGTTCAACGTTCAGTAGTGCTTTAGCAGTACTTGAATACAATCTTGCTCAGACTGAGCCTATATTGCTAATTTTTCCCATCTTTATTGCTGTCTTCATTCAAAGAATTATGTTTTTATTCGTAGCATTTATATATACAGATAAAATGAAGAGGTTGATTTAAAGGCAAACATATATTCAAGGCACAGTTCATCTAAATCTGTTTTCTTCGTAATGAACATCTATGAGGGACATTTATTTATTTTTCTATTTTTCCCTATTTGAAACATTAAACTCAACCTAACCCCAAACCCCAAAGCACATTAAATATTTTTCAACATTTCTTTAGTTTTTCATAAATATGATTTTTTTTCAGAGTAAAAACTAACAAATAAACTCTTATGGTGCTTGTCTTCTACATTAGGTATTTCTTTTTTTTTTTTCAAAATAATTTAACATAAATTAGCAATGGACACACAAAACAGTATGGATATATGCAAAATAAACAAAATAAATCCTGAGGTCAGTGTATGAGAGACTATAGGATGCTTACTTACTTTTGTTAAATTGCCTTCTATAGTCTATTTCTAGGAATTTGGTATATATACCTTAATGGAAAATTCATCTGATTATATATGTGTAACACTCCTTTGTTCTCACTATAATTTTAGCTGTTGCCTCCTTCAAAAAAGGTTCAGGTTAAATTCATGTTCCTTTTCTTTGTCATTTCAGTAGTCAACTACTAAACAAGAGAAACTTTTTTTCTTTTTGCCTTTCCCAGGGACAATTTATTTGGCCAAGGACAGTATTGAACTTTAAAAAGAAATGCACCGTTAGGCATTTTTATTGGAATTCAGGGGATTGGTCTATGTCATGTCATTCAATTAATCAGCAGCATCCCTCATAGCAATTAGCAAGGGTCCATTCTTCTGTAGTCAGTGTCCTCACATTCACCTAAGAGATATGGTCAAGCTGTAAATTAACTGGCACTGTAATCCTACAAGCTGCAAGTCCAATACCTGGATTTATTTTTCAGTGTTTTGTGTTTTCAGCAGTGTCATGTTCATTTCAAAAGGTGATAATAGTTTTTGGAAAAATTTGTATTCTTCAGGAAAATATTACAAGTTGGTTTGTCTTTTATTTGTATAACAATAGATTTTATGGGATATGTCCACATGATCATAAACTTCCCTGCCTGTGAAGTAACTTGCCCTCTCAGAATTTAATCTTACCTAGCAACCAATTGCCATTTGACTTTATGTTATCTTTACCCATTTGTGCTATTATTTGTGCTAGTATTTTAACTCCCCTGACCGCAACCATTACTGTATAGCCTATTTTGTCACCTCTGCAAAATAAAAGATCATTTTTAAAGCATAACAGGGTAGTGATATATGAAGATTAGGACTGTCTGTTCTAGAATATCTATACAATGAGATGCCAGAGTAAGAAAAATATGTATGAGGTAGATTTTAAAGTTAAATACTTTACCTCAAATCCAATCAACATATGTATATTACTGAAATACTTTTTTGTCTTTTTAATGGTAACACCACATGCCTATCCCAAATTACATAATACTAAGGCAGTAGTAAATAACATCTGTAATCTGTAATTACACCCTCAGCATGGTTCTGGTTCTAGGGACCTAAAGAAATATTCCCTGAGTGCTATGAGCTGCCACAACCTTTCTCTATCATGTGAATAGTGGGTGTTACTTGCTTTTATTCTCGGTGTAATAAGGATTAGTATTGATTTTAACTCGGCAGCATGCAGAATCACCTTAGGAGCAAAAGTGCATGCTCTTGAGTAATTTTAAGGTTCAAAAAACGGAAGTGAGAAGACATGCTGTAGATGTGTGCAGTTGCACTCCAGGAACTGGAGTTACGGGCTGCAGATGAGACAGAAGCTTGATGAACATGAACATTTTCATCACTTTCTCTCTCCTGGTAGTGGATATAATGGTACCAGCCAGCTTCCTGCTCCTCCAGCCTTGATTTACTCACCTGGATGAGCTGTATCTTAGAACCATAAGCTGATGAAAGCCTTTCCTTCCTTCCTTCCTTCCTTCCTTCCTTCCTTCCTTCCTTCCTTCCTTCCTTCCTTCCTTCCGTTGCTTGAGATCAGGCATTCTGTCACAGCTATGAGTAAAATAACTCTTCTATTTTAATTTCTGTTGTTATGATAACACATCCCACCAAAAATAGCTTTGGGGAGAAAAAGGTTTATCAAAGGGTTTATTATCAGGGGTTTATTAAAATTCTGGGGTTTAATCCTTTCTTGTGAGGAAACTAAGGCCAAGATTTTGACATCTATTCCAGTCATATTCATAATCAATATAAGAGAAACAAATATGCCCATGCTACCTGCTTGCTTGTTCAACTTGCTTTTCTCAATTTCTCGTATTTCTAGATCCATCCCATACTGTGGTATTACTCACATCCAGACTGGATCTTTCAGTTCAATTAAAAACCCTGACAATTCCCACAGACATAACCACAAGCCAATCTGATCTAGATAGTCTCCTAAGTCATTATCAAGGTGACAATCTTCTCAGGTGATTGTAGGTTATGTCAAGGTGACTGTTAAAACTAGTCAGCACAGTAACCAATACACTATTTTTTACTTATTTTCCTGATTTGTGATTTCTAATTCATTTGTCAGTACTAATCTTGGTACTAATTAAGGTTCATGTCAAATACAATATCAGGAACCCAGTCAAAAACATTTCTTGTCAGAGAGAGAGTTTGATTGCAATTTGTTAAATTTCATGGCACCATGGTTCTATGTTGATGTGCCTTTCCCCTTCCCTTCTCTTTTTCTTCCTGTCTTGTCATCTTCCATATTTTCCTTATCAGTTTTTGTTTTAACTGAGTTTAAACAATTGGTTATTTGGTTATCAGCACTGTTTAGGGTGTCACTGTGTCACTAGGAACTTGAATTATCCCTACTGAATTTACTATTGTTCCATGAACACTATTAGATAAGTAATTGGAGTAACATCCAAGAAAATTGCAAGGTATGATTCCAATATGAAATGTCTCCCAGCAAGTCCCACATGTAATATGTTTGAACCCGATGGCGTTGTTGAAACATTATTGAAATATAAGTATTCAAACTTCTTCAATAAGTTATTTCATTAATAAGTTCACTCCTGTATCCAAAATATGATGTAGATTCTGTTGTAGGGAATAGGTCACTGATGGTATATCTTTGAAAAAACACATATCTCTGGACTCACTTCTACTCTCTACTTGACACAAGGTAAGTCCTATCCTTTGCTATATTCTACTCTCATGAAGTTACTTTTCTACAGGCTCAGGCTATAGAACAAGATGACAATGGATTAAAATAAAAGTATAAGCCAAAATAAATCTTTCTTATCTTAAAGTGATTTGTGCAGGCTTTTGCCATGACACTCAAAAGTAACTAACACAAAAATGCTAATGAAGACATAAGTTTGTTTACGTGGCTGTGCAGAACTATCTGATTTAAACGTCTTTGGAACAAATTTATGGGATAAATTCTAGAATGTTTGGAGAAGCCAGGAACATAAAGCTTAGAATGTTGTTAGCAGAGCATAAGTGGATTATCCTGATGTAAACTGGGAATGCAGATAAGCAATGTGGACACTGAGGGATGTGTTTGTTTGTGTGAGATTTCATGAGAACATTCAGACTCCATTGGGATCTGAACTACAGATCATTTATTGTATACCTTCACAGTGAATGTGACCACTTTTTGTCCACAATCTGAAACACTGGGGAAGCTGAGTTGAAATGTGATAGACTAATGGGCTAAGAAAATGTCAAGGTAACACAACACTTAGGCTGTAAAATATGAAGCGGAAACATTTGAAAAACTTGAAATTTAGGCAGAAAAGGAATGCATAAATAAATGGAGCCAGAAATGGTATGGTTGCTATAGAGATTAGTGTGACTAGAAAATATCCAAATATTTGCTATTGGCAAATACAAAAGGAATCTTGGGAATGTCTGTAGAGTAGACTGGGTCTCACACCCTACAGCTCCAGTGCTGCAAGTTTGTAATTATGTTTGAAATACTCATTTGAGATGTGCTGATGGATGTCTGTTTGTACAGGCTGCACAGAAAGCTTTGTTTTTGCTCTCATTGTGGAGCTCCTGTACTCTCAGGTCTTAATAACGACTTCTTCTTTCATATGCTTCCCTGCACTCTGCCCAAAGTTTGGTTATGAGTCTCAGTATCTGCTGTGATACATTGCTAGGTAGATTCTTTCAGAGGCCCTCAGTGGTAGGCTCCTGTCCTGTTTGTTTTGTTTTGTTTTGTTTTGTTTTCTCCTTCTTTCAATGTACTTCCCCTTTGTCTTTCTAAGTGAAGATTGATCCTCTAACCCCAGGTCCTCCTTCTTGTTTAGCTTCTTTAGGTATACAGATTTTAGTATGTATATCCTATCTTACAGATCTAGTATCTACTTATAAATGAGTATGTACCATGTGTGTCTTTCTACTTCTGGGATACCTCACCCAGGATGATCTTTTTTAGATAACACAATTTGCCTGCAAATTTCATGATTTCCTTGTTTTTTCTTGCTGAGTAGTATTCCATTTTGTATTCTCTGAGACTGATACTCCAACCAAGGTACATTTATGGATATAACCTAGAACCCCTGCTCAGATGTAGCCCATGGCAGCTCAGTGTCCAAGCGGGTTTCCTAGAAAGGTGAAGAGGGCCTGTCTCTGACATGAAATCAGTGGCTGGCTCTTTGACCACCCTTCCCCCTGAGGGAGGAGCAGCCTTGCCAGGACACAGAGGAGGACATTGCAGCCAGTCCTGATGAAACCTGATAAGCTAGGGTCAGATGGAAGAGGAGGTGGACCTCCCCTATTGATGGACTGGGAGAGGGGCATGGGAGGAGATGAGGGAGAAAGAGTGGGATTGGGAGGGAATGGGGGAATCGGCTACAGCTGGTATGCAAAGTGAATAAAATGTAATTAATGTAAAAAATTTAATTAAAAAAGAAACATTTTTTAAAAAATAAGTTTATCTAAGTAGTCAGAGGATCTAAATAGTCTGGTCATTCTGCACATGAGCCTAGTTTTTCAAGATGGAGACGCATGTTAGTATTGTCTGCATGATGCTGGGTTTGCCATCATGAAGAATGCCAGAATTGTTTCATCATGAAGCCATCCATCTATATTTCAAAAGTAAGGAATTTGAGTATAAGTCATGTGTGGAAAATCTACACGAGCACATACCAAGAGGGCAATTTGTGAAGATCTGAAGTTATAATGTGCAAGATACAGTACAAAAACACTTTGCTTTGCTCTGTTTTACATTTTATTCTTCCTTTAGTCTCATGACTCCTGTATATAATGCTAATTCTCCCTTGTTTATTAGGTGTAATTATTCTGTACTATTTGTGTTTGATATACATTTTTAAATTTTTACAATGTCGTAAGTATGAGGTTTCCTTAAGTTATAATGCACACTGTTGGATAACTGAGTAATGCTGGGTGTTTTGAAATCTTGGAGATTTTTTTGAAGGCTGACTAAATAAATTTTGAGTTCTGAGCTAGAAACCCTTTTTTTTTTTTTTTTTTGTACCATAGAAAAGGGTTTCAAGCAAGGATATATAATCTTACCCCCAAAAAAGCCATGTAGTGATAGGTTAGTTTCCTGATGTTTGTTCTAATGAGAGTGCCAAGAAGATGCAATGTTCATAAAAGTATCATTGGTGTGGATAGTTGGAAAATATAGATTACTGGGAACATGCTTCTAAAAGTGTACCTTCTCATCAGAACAGTTCTTTTTTGATCCATATGTTCACGGCTTGACATGTGATAATTATTCCTCTTTGTCACCTTCTCAGATGATGATACTTTACAAAATATATTGTAAAATTTATTTCCCTATTGTGTCTTTTGTTCCTATTTGTTGTCTATATTTTCATGATATTACAATGAAAAATAATGAAGGATATTTCTCCAGAGTAACAGTTGTTTAGAAAACACTTTGTACAAAGATGAGTGTAATTGATGGATAATATTCATTTTTATTAACTCACTGGCTTCCCTCAGAATGATCTGTCTGGAAGCACATATCTCCACAATGTATCAAGGCTGATTGAGGATAGATATTTGACAACAAGGTAGTACTATTATATGTGTATTTAATTTAATCAACGCTTTGAAATTTTTCACAGAGGAGCAATCTCTTACATTCCAGTACTATCAAAAGACTCTGGTAAATGGCCCCTATTCCCATCAAAACAAAATCAAGGAATTTCAAGGAAAAGGCAGGGACTAAGGTCAGGGAGGGCCCTATTTTGTTAACATTATTCAGCATGATGGGTAAATATTTGGATAATGCAATGTAACAGCCTTGATTGTCAACTTTATGGGATTTGGAACCATAAGGTATGCCAGTGAGGGATTTCTAGATAAACTTATCTGAAGTACCAACACCCAATGTGGGCTATATTACCAGACCACAAAAGAAGACAGAAATCTGAGCACCAGCAATCTCCCCCTTGCTCTGTTTTTTCTCTGCAAGTACAATGTCATCTATCGCTTACAGTTCCTGCTGCCAGGACTTTCTCACTGTGGTGGATTATGTTTTGTAAGTATGAGGCAAAGTTAAATCTTCTTTTCTTCACTAAGTTCTTATTCTTAGGCGTAAAATAAAATAGGCCAGTTACTAATACCCAAGTTTGCAAGGAGGTAATACCTTGAGGCCTTTGCAGTCTTCAGGTTGATCCTAGCTAAGATTGATAGGTGTTGGGCAGTTTTGAGTGTGATGACATGCAGGTAGGCTACAAGGATAAAATCCTCATTATCTGAGCTATGATAAAAAATATTTGGTTAAAAGTTAAATAAAAAATTAAAAAAAATATTTGGTGTGTGACAATTTCCATTCACCACAATAGAGTTTTGAGGTAACTGGTCTCAGCCTGCTGGAAAGAAGTAAAAAACTTAGAAGCCAACATAAAAAGGCCATCCTTGGCTCATTTATGTAACATCTACTGAATGCCATTATGGGGAGAGCATTTTTCTGGATTTTCAAAATCCAGGTGGAATTCTTAGCTCCCACCAGATGTTTCATTAAATTCGCTTGGAGAAAAATATCATTTTTGTGCACTTCAGACTGAATTCTGGAAGTCACTTGTTCTCACTGGGATTTTTTTTTTTTCTTTTTACTTTTCTTTTTAGAAATTCTGTTCAATCATGTCTCTTAGGTTATTCCTTTTTTTTCCTGTACTGACTTTTTAGAAATATTTTGTGGAAATTGAAGTAAAAGAAAAATCAGATCTACTGGTCTTTTTAAATTTTTGTTTATTGTTATCATTTAGTACAATTTATTCAATCTGTATCCTGCCTGTGACCACTTCCTTCATCTCAGATCTATTCGTCTTGTAACTTAAATAAAAGTAAATAATTTGAACAAGTTTTAGAATTATCCATATTTATTGAATGGTGCTAATGTTTAATGTATTTTCAAGCACATTAAGACTCAGTTCAGAGCTCATCTGTTACATTGCAATTTTTTGTGTGAATATTCTTAAATATTTCATTAGAGGTACTTGTATGTTTGCAGTTAGCATTTGCTTCTTTATAGTTATTATAACCCATTATTAAGCTGTGTGTTCCATAAAAAAAACTTTATTCTTAAAGGCTTTCCAAATCCTATCTATGATCATCCCTAAAATTGATCATTTTTGATTTGGAGTGACTCTGTGTTTAAGAACAGTGGCTGATATTCTCGAAGGCTCAGGTTTGATTCTCAGCACCCATATGGGGACAAACAACTCTCTGTAACCCCAGTTCCAGAGGATCTAAAGCCTTCAGGCCCCGACAGGCACCAACTACATATGTGGTACAACGATGCACGCAAAACATTCATACAAACATAAAATTAAAAAATAAATCTGCTCCATGATTAAATATGTTACATTCTGGGAAAATATGTACATATGTCTTCCAAAGGTTTTTTTTAAACCAACCTTCCTTCCTTCCTTCCTTTCTTTTCCTTTCTTATTTTTTATTTAAATATTTTTTATTTTTTTATATTAATTACAGTTAATTCACTTTGTATCCCAGCTGTAACCCCCTCCCTCATCCCCTTCTAATACTACTCTCCCTCCTTCATCTCCTCCCTGCCCCTCTCCAAGTCCACTGATAGGGGAGGTCCTCTTCCCCTTCCATTTGACCCTAGCTTATCAGATCTCATCAGGACTAATTGCATTGTCTTCCTCTGTGGACTGGCAAGGCTGGTCCCCACCCTCAGGGGGAGATGGTCAAAGCTACTGAATTCATATCAGAGATAGTCCCTGCTCCTCTTACTAGGAACCAACTTGGATACTGAGCTGCCATGGGCTACATCTGAGCAGGGGCTTTAGGTTAAATCCATGAATGGTCCTTGGTTGGAGTATCAGTCTCAGACCCCTGTGCTCAGATATTTTGGTTCTGTTGTTCCCCTTGTGGAGCTATTGTCCTCTCCTGGTCTTACTATCTCCCCCTTCTTTCATAAGATTCCCTGCACTCTGCCCAAAGTTTGGTTATGAGTCTCAGCATCTTCAATACAGGGTATCTTTGTAGCCTTGGACTTGCCTTTTAGAACAGGCTAGGCTGGAACTCATAGAGATCTGCCTGCCTCTGCTTCCTTTTGTTCTGGTATTATAGGCACGCACCATTGCTCCCAGCAATTTTCCATTTCTTTATTGCTTAAAATTAAAGGAAAAAAAAAGTTGTTTTTTTTTTTTTTTTTTTTTTTTTTGATTAGGTAATTTGAATGTCCTATCTTGTGGCACTTTTCTCTGTAGCTAACTATGGCTCCATACCATTTGCTTAGGTAAAATAATTCTTTCTTCTACATACTTAACAAGTAAGAAGATATGATGGTTTAAAGCACAGTACAGTTATGTCTCTGGGTTTAGTTTTCTTTTGCCATTCTCTATAGTAAAGCTCTTTACTTTTTCTTTGTAGCTTTTGTAAGTTCTTAACTTCTTATGCTGTCAGAATAGCGATATGAATTACAAATAATTTCTCACTTATATTACAAAAAATATGCTTTTCTTCACCAAAAACAGAGAGTCATTTACTTCAGTGTGTCTGCTCAAAATAGGTCTCATTCTCAGCTATTGGTTAACATTGTCCATGGAATTATTGGCCACTTGTTGGGTTATTGAAGCGGTGTGGGCAAAGCAATATATTAAAAAAATTATTCATTTATAAAAACAGTAGAGGGCTGTAGATGCCTTTGTTGCTAACAGTGTACACTGTTCTTGCAGGCATTCTTTTTGGGTGGCATTTCTTCTAGGCAAGAGATGTCTTTCTTTCCTCTAAGATATCCAGGTCTCTTCTGGAGGTCTTATTTGATTAGGGCAAACCTACCACGTCTAATTTCATTTTCTTAAGTCCAGTCATACCATATGAGACAAAGTAATTGCTAAAGTTGTTTTCCATAAATCTTGTCCTTATTTCCTCCTCATATTTCAAGAGACTAATCACTCAGAAAGTGTGCATCAGGAATTGAGAAGCCTCAATTTACTCAGTTTACTTGGTAAATTTAGTCAATTTATTTGGTGATTTTGGTTGAGTCTTTGTGTGGTTTAGGGATCAGGCTGACTGTGGCCTTATAAAACAAATTGGGCAATGTTTTTTCTGTTTCTATTTTGTGGAATAATTTGAGGAGTATTGGTATTAATTCTTCTGTAAAAGAATTCTTCAATAAAACCATCTGGACCTCGTTACTTTTGGTTGGGAGATTTTAATAACTGCTTCTGTTTCTTTTGGTGTTATACATCACTTTAAATGTTTATCTGATATTGATTTAACTTTGATAAGTGATTCCTATCAGGAAAATTGACCATTTCGTTTAGATTTTCCAGTTATGTGGAGCACAGGCTTTTGAAACGAGATCTAATTTGCCTTTAGATTTTCTTGAAGGTTGTTACTGACGCCCCCCCCCTTGCGTTTCTGATTGTTTTAATTTGGATATTGTCTCCCTGTGTCTTTTAATTAGTTTGATTAAACATTTGTATATCTTGTTGATTTTCCTCAGGTTTTTTTTTTTTTGTTTCACTAAATTTTAAAATTTATTTATTATTTATTACAATTTTTCACGTTGTATCCTGGCTGTATCCTCCTCTCTAGTCTTCTCCCAGTTCCATCCTACCCTCCTTTCCAATTTTTCCCCTATGTTCTACCCCAAGTCCACCGATAGGGGAGGTCCTCCTCACTTGATAGCTGACCCTAGCCTATCAGGTCTATCAGGACTGGTTGTATTGTCTTCTTCTGTGGCCTGGAAAGGCTGCTTACCCCCTCCTCCAGAAGGAGGTGATCAGTGAGTGCATGGAATATAATGAAAGAAGGGGGAGATAGAAAGACCTCGAGTGGACAGGACCTCCACAAAGAGACCAACAGAGCCAAAAATCTGTGCCCAGGGGCCCTGCAAAGATGGATACTCCAACCAAGGACCATGCATGGAGAGGACCTAGATGCTCTGCTCAGATGTAACCAATAGGCAGCTTATTCTCTTAGCGGGTTCCCTACTAATGGGAGCAAGGGCTCTCTCTGACATGAACTCAGTGTCCTGCTCTTTGTTTCACTAATTTTTATGTTTTCTTCTCTTTGTTTCTGATTGATGTATCTCAGTCATGAGTTTGATTGTTTTCTGCCATCTACTGTTCTTAGGTATGTTTGCTTTTTAAATTTTATTTTAGTTTTATTAATTACAGTTTATTCACTTTGTATCCTAGCTGTAGCCCCCTCCCTGATCCGTTTCCAATCCCATCTCCTTGTCTTTTCTCCTCCCATGCCCCTCCCCCAGTCCAATGATAGGGGAAGTACTCCTTCCCTTCCATCTCTCCCTAGCCTATCAGGTCTCATCAGAACTGGCTTCATTGTCTTCCTCAGTGGACTGGTAAGGCTGCTTCCCCCCTCAGGTGGAGGTGATCAAAGATTCAGCCACTGAGTCCAAGTCAGAGACAGTCCCTGTTCCTGTTACTAGGGAATCTCTTGGACACTGAGCTGCCATGGGCTACATGCTGTGCTGGATTCTAGGTTATCTCCATATACGGTCCTTGGTTGGAGTATCAGTCTCAGAAAAGACCCCAGTGCCCAGAATTTTTGGTTTTGTTTCTCTCCTTGCCGTTTTATTTTTTTTCCTCTAAGGCTTTCAAATGTGCAGTTATGTTGCAAGCATTTTATCTCACTAATTTGTTTATAAAGGTATTTGTTGCTATGAACTTTCTTCTTAGCTCCTTTTATTGTGTTCCATAAGTTTGGATATGTTGCTTATTCATTTTTGTTGAATTCTAAAAAGGTTTTAATTTATTTCTTTATTTCTTCCTATACACAGTGGTCTTTGATGAGAGAGTTGTTCAGTTTCCAAGAGTTTGTAGGCTTTCTCTTCTTTCTGTAGTTATTATTGAAGTTCAGCTGTAATCCATTGTGGCCTGATAATATACAGGGGGTTATTTCAATCTTCTATGTGTTGAGGTTTTCTTTGTGCCTGACTATATGGTCAATTTTGGAGAAGGTTCTATGAGGTTCTGAGAAGAAGATATATTCTTTTGTGTTTGTGTGAAATGTTCTGTGGATAACTGCTAGGTCCATTTGATTTATAACATCTATTAGTTTCATTATTTCTCTATGTAGTTTCTGTCTGCATGTCCTGTCCATTGGTGAGAGTTGAGTGTTGAAGTCTCTTACTCTTAATGTGTGGGGTTTGATGTGTGATTTTAGCTTTAGTAATGTTTATGTTATGAATGTGAGTGGCCTTGAATTTTGGGCATATATATTCAGAATTACGATATCATCTTGGTAGATTTTTTCTTTGATGAGTATAAAAAGTGTCCCTTCTTATCTCTTTTGTTTAATTTTTATTGAAAGTCTATGTTATTAGATATTACAATAGCTATTTCAGCTTGCTTCTTGGATCTGTTTGCTTGGAAAATCATTTTCTAGTCCTTTCCTCTAGGCAATTACTTTTATTATTATTACTATTATTATTATTCATCTTATGTGCATTGGTGTTTTGCCTGCATTTATGTCTGTGTAAGGCTGTCAGATATTCAAGTTATAAACAGTTGTGAGCTGCCATGTGGGTGCTGGGAATTGAAGCTGGGTTCTCTGGTTAAGAGTAATGACTGCTCAGATGTAGCCCATGGCAGCTCAGTATCCAAGGGTCTCTAGTAAGGGGAACAGGGACTGTCTCTGACATGAGCTCAGTGGCTGGCTCTTTGGTCACCTCTTGCTGAGGGGGAAACAGCCTTGCCAGGCCATAGAGGAGGACAGTGCAAACAGTCCTGATGAGTCCTAATAAGCTAGGGTCAGATGGAAAGGGAGGAGGACATCCCATATCAGTGGACTTGGAGAGGGGCATGGAAGGAGATGGGGGAGAGAGCTTGGGATGGAGAAGGAATGAGGGAGGGGGCTACAGCTGGCATACAAAATGAATATACTGTAATTATTATAAAAATAAAAATTTAATTAAAAATAAAGGAACAGTAATGTTTTTAACTGCTCAGCAATATCTCCAGCCCCTCTGAGGTAATTTCTGTTTTGATGTTAAGGTGTGTGCAGCAGAAGGATGGATCCAGTTTTCATATCCATTCTATTATCCAGTTTAATTTTATTGGGGAATTGAGTCCAATGATGCTGAAAGATATCGATATCCAACAATTACTAATTCCTATAATTTTGATGATGATGGTTGGATTCCTGTGTGTGTGCGTGCATGTATGTGTTTGTGTTTGCTTCCCTTACTTTCATTTATCTCATGTAAACCTCTTTATTGCTTGTGTTTCTTGGGTGTAGTTAACTTTCTTCAGTTGGAGTTTTTCTTATGTAGGGTTTGATTTTTAATAGATATTATTTAAATTTTGTTTTATCATGTACTTTCTTGTTTTCTTCATCTATGGAGATTGACAGTTTTGCTGTCTATAGTAGTATGAATTTCCTTATTTGCTCCAATCCCATCCACATTCACTCCTCTTGCCATGAGCTCTTCCTTCTTCTCAGAGAAGGGGAAGCCTCCAAGGGGTACCAACCCACCTTGACAGTAGAGTAATGGCTCCTGTTTTCACTTCCACTTTGTTAGACTGTGATTTTTTTTTTAAATGGGGAATGGAGTCCATTTATGTTGAGAAATATTAGTAACCAATGATTATTGATGCCTGTAATTTTGATATTGGTGGTGGTGGGATGCGACTGTGTGTTTCTACTGTTTTTGCTGGTGTGAAATTATTTATTTGCGATTATTGATCTTAGAGCCTGTGTTTTTGGTGTTCTGTTCAAGAAGTTGTCTCCTGTGCCAATGAGTTTAAGGTGCCTCCTCACTTTTTCTTCTAACAGGTTTACTGTGTCTGTTTTTATATTGAGGCCTTTGATCCACTTTGATTTTAGCTTTGTACAGGGTGATAAGTATGGGTCTGTTTGCATTTTTCTACATGTAGATATCCAGTTAGACCAGCACCATTTCTTGAAGACACTATCTTTTCCCCATTGTATGGTTTGGCATCTTTGTTGTAAATCAGGTGTCCATAAGTCTGTGGGTTTATTTCTGGGACTTCTATTCAATTACATTGATCCACCATTCTGCTTCTATGCCAGTAACATGCAATTTTTATTACTGTTGTTCTATAGTACAGCTTGCGATCAGAGATGGAGATACCTCCAGAAGATCTTTTATTGTAGAGGATTGTTTTAGCGATTCTGGGTTTCTTGTTATTCCATATGAAGATGAGAATTTTTCTTCTGTAAAATTCTCTGTAAAGAATTGTGTTCATAATTTACGCAGCAGGGTATCGAAACATATGCTGAGATTCATAGCCAAACTTTTTGCAAAGTGCAGAGAACCTTATCATAGGAGGGGGAAATAGAAAGACATGGAAGGAACAGGAGCTCCAAAAGGAGAGCAACAAAACCAAAAAATCTGGGCACAGGGGGTCTTTTCTTAGACTGAAATGAGGACCATGTATGGAGATAATTTAGAACCTCTGCATAGATGTAACCCATGTTTCCAAGGGGATTTCCCAATAACAGGAACAGGGACTGTCTCTGACAAGAACCCATTAGCTGGCTCTTTGATCACCTCCATCTGAGAGGAGAGCAGCCTTACCAGTCTTCAGAGGAAGACAAAGAAACCAGTCCTGATGAGACCTGATAGACTAGGGTCAGATGGAAGGGGAGGAGGACCTCCCCTATGATTGGACTGGAGGTGGGGCATAGGAGAAGAGCGAGGTAGGGTGGGATTGGGAAGGGATGGAAAAAGGGATACAAAGTGAATAAACTGTAATTAATAAAAATAAGATAAATATTAATTTTAAAAAGAAATTATTTATTTTCTGTGTTTTCTGGGTGTGATGACCCTCGTTGTACTAGAGTTTTATTTCTAGATATTCTCTGTGTTGTTGGGTTAATGTAAAGATATTGTTTAAATTTTGTTTTGCTCTGGAATGTCTTGTTTTCTCCACTTATACTGATTGAAAGTTTTGCTGGGTATAGTAAGCTGTGCTGGCTTACTATGGTCTCTTAGGATCTGCCTGTGGTTTCTCAGGATCTGCAGGACATCTGCCCAGACAGATGTCCTAGCTTTTAAAGTCTCTGTTGAACAGTCTGGACTAATTCTAATAGGTCTGCCTTTGTATGTTACTTGGTCGTTAATCCCTTGTGGCTTTTAATATTCTTTCTGTGTTCTGCATAGTTAGTATTTTGATCATTATGTGATAGAAAGATTTTCTTTTTGGTCCATTCTCTTTGGTGTTTCACAGGCTTCTCATATGTTTATAGGCATCTCTTTTTAAGGTTTGCAATTTTTTTTCTATGCTTTGTTTGAAGATATTCTGGGCTTTAGAGCTGGGAATCTTCTCCTTCTATAATTATTTTTCTTAGGTTTGGTATTTTCATGGTATTCCAAATTTCCTGTATGTTTTTTGTTAAACACTTTTAGATTTGGCATTTTCTTTGCCCAATGTATCAATTTCTTCTATCATGTCTTCTATGCCTGAGATTCACATTCTATCTCATGTCCTATGTTGGTAATGCTTGCTTCTGTAGTTCCTGTTCTCTTTCCTTTTATTTTTATGTGTCTAGGATTGGCTAAGATTGTGTTTTCTTTATTGCTTCCATTTCTGCTTTTAGGTCTTGAACAGTTTTATTCATTTCCTTTCCTGTTTTCTTGTGTTTTCCTATGTTTTAAAGGGATTTATTCATATTCTTCACCTGTTTGATTGTATTTTCCTGAATTTCATTGAGGGTTTATTCATTCCTTTTTTGATGGCCTCTATCATTTTCATAAGATTGGATTTAAGATAATTTTCTTGCACTTGCTGTAGTAGGATAGCTGGCTTTCGATGGTGTCATCTTGCCAGGGTTTTGTAGAGTGTGATCCTCTTCTGGCCTTTAGCCATCTAGTTGTCCCTGGTATTGGAAGGCTTGGAGTTTTCTGATGGCCTCTGAGATTGCAGGTGGATCTGGTAGGTCCCGATGGTTGCTGACTCTAGGATTGCTGGTAGCTCGGGGGCCTGAAAACTGGCACCCAGAGGGCATGGGGCAAACCTCACCACTACTGGTAGTCCCTGATGGCCACCTCTGGAAGTCCATGATGGCTACTGTCTCTGAGACTACAGGTAGAGTCTGGGCCTAGGAACTAGTATGCAGAGGGCATGGAACAGTCCTTAACACTGCTGGCAGGCCATGGGGGTAGAAGCCTCTCTCATACATATATATATATATATATGTATATATATATCTCATATACATATATATATATATGTATATGTATATGAGATATATATATATCATGAGTCTTGTGTTATAATCCTGTCAGGACCCATGCAGGCAGAAAGGACCTGAGGCAAGCAAATCAGCTTCCTGGAGAAAGTGCAACATTTTTGCATGTCTACAATGGATGCACCCTGGAAGGCATGGAATTCAGTAGCTTTGTCCCAGACTGCCTTCTGCTGTCCAAGTGTCTTTCCATGCTTGCATTCCTGTATCCCTCGTATGCATGGTAAGGAGACACTCACTGCCCATTGCTTCCTGGGTATTTAGCCACTCTTTGGGGCAAATATTCCTGCAGAGCAATATGAAGATGAAATATTCCTGCAGATAAATATGAAGAAGAAATAATGTTCCTTATAATGATTTTATAGAATTTCTGATTTCGTTCAAGTAATTTTAAGCCTCTCTGCAGAATAGCAAAAACTGCTAGGAGCTCTGAGAACCTTCTTGTGTCAAGCGTATACGTTACACTAGGAAGAAGAACACGTTTAAGACAGATAAATGATTCACTCTAGGTTAGGTCCAGAGATGGCATCATGGATCCTGGTCTACACCAAGATAAAAACTATTGCTTCAAACTTTTAATGAACTCAGGAATAGAAGATAGCTGAGGAACATCTAGTCAGGTACAAGTCTTAATAGAAATACATGTAAACAATTCTGCTGTGACTTTTTAAACCTTGTCAACCTATGACATGAACTAATGCCTTGAACTCACAATGAACTGTTGGAATAAAGACACAGATAAAATAATATTTAGTTAGGCATGAGTAATCAATAATCCTGTTGTAATTCCCTGTGTGTAATGACTTTTTATGTTAATTGTTTTTATGGCTGCAAGGCAATTTTTCTTCTTATGTAAAAGACTTTATCTCAGTTGGTAAAAAAAAAGGGCTAAAAACAAAAATAAACAGTTGAAACTGTTCAGAACTGACTACACCCTTCAGACATGAATATTTATGTATGTATATATGTATGTATGTACATATTTATGTATAGATGCATATAAGTATGCACGTCTGTATTGGTTGGAGCTAGAGCTTCTGCTCCATCCACAACCCATCAAATATGTGTCTGTCCGACTGTTTGCATTAATGTATGTATGTATGCATGTATGTTTAAAGTTTTTAGAGCTTGCCTTACTCCATTCACCCAATGTTTGAATGTGTATATGTTTGCATGTTTGAATGTCTGCTTGTACCTACAAGCTGTTCCATGGGAATCAGCAGAAACAGCTGGTCAGGGACCAGGTTCCCCTGAGGGCAGTCTGGATATTTGCAGTCCTGCATAGAGAAGCTGGCGGAGTTTGTCTGGGCAGAAACCACAACAGATCTGCAGGGTTGAGCATCTCTGCCACAGCTGCCCATCCCAGTCTTCAGAGAGTAGACACTGGCCAAGGTCAGTGCCTCCATCACAGACAAGGTTGTGGAAAGGTGCTGGTTGGAGCCCCTTTGTTTCATCCATTGTATAAAGGGGCTGCTGCTAATCAGTAGGAGAGCAAAAGAGCCTGAATAGCTCAATTGGTAGAACATCAGATTTTCAGCCTGAGCATCCAGGCTTCAACTCCTCCCTTATCCCTTTCAATTGCCTGCTGTGACCAAGAGTTTTTCCCATGTCCATTTGCCTCAGTTTACCCTGACTTGTCAAAGTTGGCCTTTGACATAACTCTAACAGAACACTGGCTAGGAATTGAAGAGTTAGAGTTACTAGGCAAGCTGTTACACTTTTTAATGATGCGAATAAGTTTTTCATTTATTAAAATATGTTGGATTTTTATTGACCATCACTTCCTTGTTTCTACCATTTTAAGTTTAAAATAACTTTAATAATAAAAATATCCATAACAAAAACATAATATTGACTATGAGGTGATAATTCAGTATATAAAGAACTTAATGCAAAAGTCAAATCTCTAGTATTTATGTAAAATCTGGATTCTGGGTCACACACCTATAATCAAAATACTAGGGGAAATAATTAGGTAGATAACTAGACCTAACTGAAAAGCAAATTTATCCAATCAGTAAGTTTCATGCCTAGTGAGAAACCTCATCTCAAAAATATAAATTGGAGAGGAATAGAGAAAGGCACCTGATATGACCCCTGAGCTCCATACACACACTCTATACATACATACATATACATATATGCATATATATATACATCAAAATCATACATACACCCAAACACACGCACACAACCAAAGAGAGAGATACAAAGAATACAATATTAAAATGTTTCGTTTATCTTCAGAAAATGTACTAAATAGTTTATTTTAGGTTCTTTATATTACCTTATTTAAATAACTAATCCTGGATATGATACTGATTTTTAAATTTCACATAATGTTATTATACTATTATCCTTATAGATAGTAGGGTATTTTAAAATGGTAGGGAAGATAATTATAATTATTTAATTATAGATGCCATCAGCAACATGCTTCTAAACTGTAATGTTTTATATGGTGTTCCTTGAATTCAAGGCTTTGGGAGAAAATTTCTGAGGTATGAAAGAAAAAGGTGAAACATGGGAAGCATGTTGAAGAGCTCCAAAGGTGATCTTAGATATCAGCTTTCAGAGAAAATTTTGTAAGACAAATTCTATCATTGTATTTTAGCCACAGCTAAAGTAGGAAAGTCTTGATTCAAACACCTCAAGTTACATATGCTTGTGTGATAATCTAAAGTATGGAGAAAGGAGCACATGTGCACAGAGAAAAGCATGGCCTATTTCTCCTCTATGAGATGTTCTTTGTGTGAACAGATTAATGATATCCACCAGACATTTATTGGGGAACTTTCCTCTCTCTTCTGTATTTAGATATATTCTCAACTATGGTTAAGTGTTAACCAAACAAATGATTTTTATTTTTTTTTATCCACAAACCACCCAGCTGGAACTTTGAATTAAATATATTCTTCTATCCTGCTACCTAGTTTTAGTGAACCCTACCATGAGACCATTGGTACAAGACAAAGTAGGAATATAAATGCACGAAGTAACATGTACTGTCTTCCATATTCAGATAATTCATTGGGCCTTTCTGATCTGTCTAGTCTTAGATATACCCTTATGGTTTGAAGAAATATTGCTGTGGAGTTGTGTGATGACACATACTTATAGTCCCAGAACTTGGAAGCTAGAAGCAAGCAAGTTCAGGAATTCAAGTTCTTCCATAGCTACATAGTAAGTTTGGTAACAGCCTAGGCAACATAGGACCCTATATTAACACAGCAGGGGAAAAATGGTTTCAGAAACTGCTGGTAATAATAATAGAGGGAGGACTCCTGCTACAATGCTCAATTCCTATCCAGAAAGGCAAAGAGGCTGGACATCAGGAGAAGGAGAAAAGAGGGGACAAGTCAGGAGCCTGACACAGAGGACCTCTGAAAGCCTCTGCCCTGCAGGCTGTCAATGCAGATGCTTAGACTTAAGGGCAACCTTTGGGCAGAGTGCAGGGAATCTTAGGAAAGAAGTGGGAAACAGCAAGATCTGGAGAGGACAGGAACTCCACAAGGAGAGCAACAGAACCAAAAATTCTGAGCACAGGGGTTTTTCCTGAAACTGATACTCCAACCAAGGACTATGCATGGAGATAACCTAAGACTCCTGCACAGATGTAGCCGGCAGTACAGTATCCAAGTGGGTTCCATTGTAATAGGAACAGGGACTGTCTCTGACATGAACTGATTGGCCTGCTCTTTAATTACCTCCCCCTGAGGGGGAAGCAGCATTACCAGGCCACAGAAGATGACAATGCAGCCACTCCTGATGAGACCTAATTGACTAGGATCAGAAGGAAGGAAAAGAAGCCCTCCTCTATCAGTGGACTTGGGGAGGGGCATGCATGCAGAGGGAGGAGGAAGGGAGGGATTGGGACAGGAAGAGGGAGGGAACCACAGGGGGGATACAAAGTGAGTAAAACGTAATTAATAAAGAATTTAAAAAAAAAGAAAAAAATAATCTTGAGCTCATTCAGCTAGAGTTCTGTCTCCATGATGTGCTTGTTCACATACATAAAATGGTCCTTATGAAGGAGATAGTCTTTGAATACTATGTAGCTTCCTGTAAAAGATAGTATTATCTATTACTCTACATCTTTAGAGTTCTACACTGTGATAGGCTTACTGTGGGTTTCACAGACACCCTTTAGTTCTCAACCATACCTCCGTAATATTATGATACTCACTAAAATGCATTGCTTAGTTGTTTCTGCTTACACAGCTGTCTGGAGTTTTCTGTGTTTGCTTCACTTCAGATTTTACTCATGTTGGAAGTCATATTCGCCATCCAGTTAATTTGCTTGATCGGTAGTCTCCAAGACTGAGTGCAGTGCCTTTACCAGGAGACTTTCGAAGGATCATAGAGATGCGCTCAAAGTCTAAGGTTTTTGCCATGCTGTAAATCAATTGAAATTGAAAATTTTCCTAATATGGAAGGTTATAAATTACCGAAAACTTACTTATTTCTCATTTAAAAGGGTCCACAGTCTTTCTAAGGAATAAAGAAAACATCCGTTTGTATCAGCACCTTGGTAATTTTTGGATTCTTCTTCTAAAGCCTGTGCTATTTTTAAAATGTCTGGATTACTTGAGATGTTACTCAGATTTTTTTTTTTGAGACCAGAGATAATCATTTCTAGTCTTACTAGAGTGTGTAGTTCTTTCTTTTGGAGAGCTACACTCATCTGTGGTCACTGGGTTCTGGGTCTGAGAACCAATTTAGAGATGAAAATGACTATATATTTAAATTAAAAAATGACTATATATTTAAATTCTGGTTCGTTTCTGCATTCTTATTCTACTTTGTTTGGTCTATTAGATTATGCATATTAAGCAATATCTTCTAAGATGATCAATTACTTACTTTTTAAAGCGAAATGCTTGGAGTCTCCTCTGTGGACCCCAATGATTGAGGCTTTTTACTGCAGGTTCAAACAAGTCACATGTTATAGTAGTTATGCCAGATTAGCAATGAGTAAATAGGATATTATTTTTCTGCATCTTTATCTCTGTCTCAGAGACCCACTTCTTTTCTATTAGCGCTCTTGTTTTGCATAGGCAGTGTTCTTATAGTATTAATTATGCATTGTCTGAGGGCTTGGCACACTTGATATTGAGCTTTGAGCCTTATCTTTTGCTGTGCCTGGACTCCACAGTCAAGTGATAAGAACTGCAAGTACTGCAAATAACTTTTGCTCAGCCACATTGCTAGTTCTGCAAATAACATTTGCTCAGCCATATTTCTTTAAATAAATGATGAATAGATTCAGAGTACATAGCTTTTGGAAGGACCCTTAAGTTCTCAGTACCATTTATGTACTACCATAGTCCTTACAGATTTTATATCCTCACAACTTGTCAAAATTTACATTTGTTGAGTCGTCTTAGGATTTCCAGCATAGGATTCCTTCTATGCTTTTCTCCTTCCAGTTTATCAGACTTAAAAGTTTTGACAATCTCAGAGGTATGACCTACCACAAACTAACATTTTCTTTTTTTCATTTACTTTTTCTTTTATTATTATTATTAATTATTAATTACAATTTATTCATTTTGTATCCTGGTGTAGCTCCCTTCCTCATATCCTTCAGGTGAACCCCTTTCTTCCTCTTCCTTCCTCATCCTTCTACCCTAGTCTACTGATAGGCCCTTCTCCTCTACTATCTGACCCTAGCCTATCAGGTCCCTTCAGGACTACCTGGATCATCTTCAGCTCTAGGCTGGTGAGGTCGCCCTGCCAGGGAGAAATGATCAAGGAGCAGGAAACCAAGCTCTCATTTTTTATACCCCACTGGTGATGGAGACCTAGTCACTATTTTTATCAGAATAATATAATGAAAGTGTCTCAACAGTGAAGACTTCTACTCAGGCTGACTTCTACAACATCTTTTTGTAGGACAGGCTTCTTAAAAGTAGATCAATGTATGAGATGGCCTCCAAGTGAAGTACTGTGGGAATGCCTTCATAGAAGTCAGAAAAAGGGAATGCAAGATAGGGTGGATAACAGAGTAGAATGGAATTTCTTTTTCAGACCCCAAAACTTTGAATGTTGATTGTATGTCCAAAGCCCATGCTTTAGATGCTTGATCCCCAGAGTGGTACCATGTTCATGTGATAAAGCTTTTAGGAGGTAGGACATAAGAGTAAGTCCTTGGGTCTTAGAAGATTGTTTTTCAAAGAAATTGTTGGCCTTCAGTTCAGTTCTATTCTCTTTTTCTTTGCTCTTAGCTGGTGATGTAATAACTTTCTTTCAACCACATGCCCCCACAGTGATGTGCTGCCTTGCTGAAGACAAAAAGTAAAACACCCAATCAGTGAATGATGGAAACTGTCACAGCCCAGAGAGGAGATGCTGTTTCGGCTTAAGAAAAAGCTCAGAAACACATATTTCCTCCCTGTGGTCAGTGAACCTATCTGGTTACTTCTTATCCATCAATCATATTTTACGATATTTTTTTAAAGATAAGGTTGTAGCTCTCAGAGGAAAGAACCAGTTTTACTGAGGATAATTTTTTTTCCCCAATAGCAGCAGTTGTGAGCCATTATTGGCCCAGACTTAACAGCTTCTTGTGATGGAATATTTGAGTGTTCACTAGTTAGAAAGAAGATATCTGAAAATGAGGGCACCTTGCATTTTTGCATAAAATGTGACCTGAATGGATTAATCTTTACTTCGAATGTTCTGAGTCTCTGTATTTACAGCAATTGAAGTACTTGAGGTGAGCAAATGACATCTGATGTAATCTTATTTTGTTTCCGATCTTCAGACAGAATATCTACACTTCAAATTACCCAGATGATTGTCAATGTGCACTTTCATTTAGGGCTGTGAAATTCTATACATTAACTTTGTTCATATTGTGCTCTGTGAAATGAAGATGTTGCTATTATCCTGTTATTTGGATCATCCAGGGTGGATAACTTGGGCCCCAAATTGGCTTTTCTTTTCTTACTTGAATGAATCAATTTACTTGTTTAAATTGTTTAAATTCAGCTTTCAGTTGAAGTATATTGGTCTATACCTGTGTGGGATTGGTTTTCCTGCAGAACACCAAATAGTTTAGATGAAATGCTGACTTTCCTGTGGCTCAGATGAGGAGCGTGGCACCCCAGTGTCCACACAAAGCTAAAAGAATGATTTCAGGTCCTGTTCCAAGTCATGATGAGTAATGAAATTGTGTTTGTTAGTTAATATATGTCTGTAATTTCAGCTTCCTTAAAAGGTAGCTGATCTGATTCCACAGTGCATGTCTCATACAGAGAAATAGGATTGTCTTTTTGTTTCTGGAGAACAGAAAGCTGATAAAAATTAAATACTGCAAATTTATTAAAACTGATTTTTAAAATTATTTATTTTTTATTTATTACAATTTATTCACTTTTTATCCAGCTGTAGTCCCCTCCATGGTCCCCTCCCAGTTCCACCCTTCCTCCTTCTACTCCTCCCATTTCTCTCCCTAAGCCCACTGATAGAAGAGGTCTACCTCCCTTTCCAACAACCTTAGCCTATCAGACCTCATCAAGACTGGCTGCATTGTCTTCCTCTGGGGCCTGGTAAGGCTGCATCCCCCATCAGGGAGCGGTGATCAAAGAGCCAGCCACTGAGTTCATATCAGCAACAGCTCCTTTTTCCCTTCCTAGGGAACCCACATGGAGACTGAAAATTAAGAATAGTGCAACCTCAAGATCCAGATATACCACTCCTAGCCATGTATCCAGACATTTGCTCAACCATATTTGTAGTAGCTTTATTCATAATTACCAGAATGTGCCTCAACAGAAAAATGGATAAAGAAATTGTGGTACATTTACACAATGGAATATTACTCAGCGATTAAAAACAAGGAAATCATGAAATTTGCAGGCAAATAGTGAGAACTAGAAAAGATCATCCTGAGTGAGGTATCCCAGAAGCAGAAAGACACACATGATATATACTCACTTATAAGTTGATATTAGATATATGATATAGGATAAACATACTAAAACTGAATTTCTAAACTTTAAAACTTTGAGGACCACATGCACTGAAAGGTTTTAAATGTAAAACTTTGGATTACTGATGACAGTGTAACTTGAATAAATGTATTCATTAATATATGTACACTACTTTAAGTGATCCATTTATCATATTTACATTATTTAAGGTCAGTAATAGCTGTCTTTTATAGTTTATCACTTATTTTAAAATCTCTTTTACTTGATCAGTTTAGTAAAAGCTATTTTATCTATCTATCTATCTATCTATCTATCTATCTATCTATCTATTTTTCTATCTAGTCATTTATTTTGATCAGTGAAATTTTGCCTTCCGTTGATTTTAGGCATCACTTGAATTACATATCAAACTTCCCTCTTCCCCCAAGCTCAGTGAACACGGAGGAAGAGACTGCAGGAAGAGTCTAAGAGCCAGGGAATAGGGAGAACTATTTCAAACTTGTGTCTTCTATATATGGTATTGCCATGGCTGTTGTACACATGATTATACAAAGGCTGTGGATATCAACGTGCCAGCTCAAACTAGTGAAAAGATCCAGCACGAATGGAGGACCAGCTCCCGAGAAGCATCTATTGGAAGTTGATGGTTGCTGAGAGAGGGACACTCACCTGTCATTGGAGGAATGACTACTGTTAGGAACTTCAAGCTCCAGTGCATGACCCATACACATGCATGTGCAGGTACACTATCTGGGCTCAGTGGGTTTTGATAAATAAAAAATAAATAAAAAGAAGGCACAGTATTGGGAGGCAGAAATAAAAGTGAGTGTCTTCGTTACTTATCTATTTCTGTGAATAACCACCATGGCCAAGGCAACGTATAAAAAGGAACATTTAATTGATGGCTTGTTTACAGTTTCAGAGGCTGAATCCATGAACATGATAGTGTAGACATGGCACTCAGCAAGCAGGAATGGTGCTGAGGCAGTACGTGAGAGCTTACACCTGACACCTGATCAACACACACAACACACATGCACAGAGAGAGAGAGCTAGAGGGAGAGAGGCTGACACATGCTTCTGAAAACCAAAGCTGATTCCAGTGACATACCTGCTCTAACAAGGCCGTGCCACTTAATGCTTCCAAACAGTTCCTCCAGTTAGAGACCAAATATTCATACATATGAGGGTAAAGTAAGGGGTATTTTCACCCAAACCACCACAGGGAGGTGACTGAGAAGAGATGAAAGAGTGAGGAGTGTCCGTGATCAAGACATAGTGTACACATACATGAATTTTCAGATAATTATCTATGCGTGTGTGCTTAAAGCTATAACACTCCTCGAAGTACTGCCTTTGCTGCACATTTTAAGTCTTGTAGTATGATATTTAATTCCAAATAATTAAGCGATTTTCCATTGCATTCTGTTTTCTTGAGCATTGGATATTCTAGAAAAGCCCATTTTGTATTAATGTTCTTGGGAATTTCTAACTTTCAGTCACGGATTCCTACCTCAAATTTATTTTATTTAAAAATTATACAATGCAGCCAGTCCTGATGAGACCTGATAGGCTAGGGTCAGAGGGAAGGGGAGGAGGATCTCCCCTATGTGGACTAGGGGAGGGGCATGGGAGGAGATGAAGGAGAGAAGGGAAGAGGGAGGGAGCTATAGCTGGAATACAAAGTGAATAAACTGTAATCAATAAAAAATTAATCAAAAAAGTAAAAATTATTCATTTTATGACACCAATTACTTTGAATATAATCAGTGTTTTGCTATAACTTGGTCTTAGAGAACATCTATGAATACTTGAGCAAAAAATATATTTTGGTGTTGATGCATGAAGGGATGCCTTCTTAGTATCTACTATAAAACTGGTATTTTATTATTTTTAATTATTATTATTATTAAAATTTATTCACTTTGTATCCTGGTTGTGGCCCCCTCCCTCATATCCTCCAGGTACAACCCTCCCTCCTTCTTTCTCCCCTACCTCTCTCCCCTGGTCCACTGATAGAAGTCCTTCTCCTCTTCTATCTGACCCTAGTCTATAGGGTCCCACCAGGACTGCCTGGGTCTTCTTCCTCTGTGGGCTGGCTAAGTCGCCCTGCCAGGGAGAAGTGAACAAAGTTCGGGCAACAGAGTTCATGACAGACACAGCCCTTGCTCCTCATATTAGGGAGCCCACATGGAGACTGACCTGTGTATGGGCAATATTTGAGGAGGGGGTGTAGGTCCTCACTATGCAGGGTCTTTGGTTGATGCATCAATCTCTGTAGTCCCACTTGGGCCCAGATTTCTTGGGTTTTTGGAACCCGAAGGGGATAACAGCTGCTTTTAAAGTTGCTTTTATGTCTTTCTTTATTTTAACTTTCATACCCATCATATGGGTTAAAATGTAAAAATGTTCAATTCATTTTAAATAATTGCATATATACATATATGTATATATATATGCGTGTGAATGTGTGTGCATGTACACATATATGTATGTAAGAAGAATCTATGACAAAAGAATGAATTTGAAAAAGAGTAAGCAGGAATATAGGAGAGGATCTGGAGGGTGGAAAGATTAGAGAAAAATGATATAATTATATTATAGAAGCAAAAACAAAAGAAAAAAAATATGTGCTTATACCATTTTGAAGTTGAACTAAATGTATTCATTTTTTTTAAATCTTTTATTTTTTTATTAATTACACTTTATTCATTTTGTATCCTCCCATGAGCCCCTCCCCTGCTGATCCCACCCTCCCTCCCCTTTCTGCATGCATGCCACTCCCCAAGTCCACTGATAGGGGAGGTCCTCCTCTCCTTCTTTCTGATCTTAGTCTATCAGTTCTCATCAAAAGTGGCTTCATTGTCTTCTACTGTGGCCTGGTAAGGCTGCTCCCCCCTCAGGGGGAAGTGATCAACGAGCAGGCCAATCAGATTATGTCAGAGGCAGTCCCTCTTCCCATTACTATGGAACCCACTTGGACACTGAACTGCCATGGGCTACACCTGTGCAGGGGTTCCAGGTCATCTCCACAAATAGTCCTTGGTTGGAGTATGAGTCTCTGGGAAGTTCCCTGTGTTCAAATTATCTTGTTCTGTTGCTCTGCTTGTGGAGTTCCCGTTCCCTCCAGCTCTTACTATTTCCCACTTCTTACATAAACTTCCATTCACTCTGCCCATCAGTTGGCCATCAGGCTCAGCATCTGCTTTGACAGTCTATACAACTTATTTCTTACAGTAACCTCATTAAAAATAAATTTAAAAATTCTTAATTCATTTTATTTAGCAATATAAGGATAAAATCTTGTGTAATTTGCCATAAAAGTCAAAGTACTGAGAGAGTAATTTAGATTTGAAACACAACAATGTGAGTAAATTTATGGTATAAAAATATTTAAGGGACAAAGTATCTTCCCAGTAAAATTTAATTATTGACAACTTAAGAGCACTGGGCCTCATGCCAATGTCAAAGCCAACCCCCCAGCTTAAGTTATCTGTTCATAGCTCATGAAACACTTCATTCAGTATTGGTGTCATTTGTGTTACTCTCTATTGATTAATAATTATTTGAGTCACTATCAGATTTCTTTATGAACATTTTTCCTATCCTTCTTCCTTTTTGGTTACTTTTTTTTTTTCAACAAGTGGCGTTTCAGACAAACACTTGACATTTTTACTACAGAATACTATATTATTACAATTCTTACTCCTGTAAAAATTCTCACTTCATAAAGCTTTTAGAGGACTTTGTTTCATAAAGTGCATTATTTTAAAAAAGTCTTTCTATATTTAGTATTAACTAGAATCATGAAACCAACCTCTCCCTAGATTTAAGATGAAAATAACTTTATATGAATTCTTCACATAGAGTTGTTTATATGTGAAAGATAATTATTTTTTCAACTAAGTAAATACTTAATAAAATATTATAGGCTATTTATTACAGATCATTCCTATCCAATAGAGAATATGTTTATGTGCCAGGCAAACTTACGTTATTTTCTTCTGGAATGTTTATATGCTTACACTGTTCTAAAACAGGAATTATTTTTACTGTATTTTACAGATAAAGATACCGAGATGCCAAAGGATAAAGTAATCTTGTTGTGAAAATTTGGTTGTTAAATGCAAAGGTGAGACTTGAACTAGGGCAGTATGGCTCAGAGCTTTTGTGCCTCTATGTTTGCCATTGGATTTTTGAAAGTATATGTGTTTAATTGAACTGAGATTCCTGTATAGATGAGTTTATTGTATATTATATACAAGATTAATAATGTGTCTTTGTTTTTACTTAGTGATCTGAGAAATCTCTTTAAATTTTTATATTTTAAATTTTTATATTTTAAAATGTATGATCTATATATATCAAGGTTCGTGTGTGTGCCTACCTTATAATTTGAACATTTGTCAAAAATATTATTACAAATAGCACAATATAAAGTATCTAAAATTTTACCATAATATTGTTTTACATGTATATATTAATTCATCATTTGTCATAATTCTTTCATTTTATTATATTTTCAAAGTACTTAAATCTATATTTAATTTTTGTAATCACTCAAATTTTAATCTTGATTCCCTCAATTGTGTATATGTATTGCCCCTCCACAACTTTCTCTTCTTTTTCTTCTAATAGCCTACCGCTGTAAAACCTCTTATAATTCAGATCTTTGGGTATTGGATGCATTTGAATACAAGTAGAATAGATAGGCATTCTGAAAAATTACTCCCTGATATGATTCCACAGTATACTGGAAACAAAACATACAAAAAACTTTATATACATTTCCTCAAATTAAACATGGTTTAAATTCATGCTCATAATTAATCATATAGTTTTTCATATAGTGGAGGATGTTGACTTCTCTCAAAAGTGGTATATTCTTCAGAAACTTCATTTGTTTTATGTCTTTCTTCCTTTGTGTTTTATGAAGCACTTCCTTACTGATCTCTCTTGAGAAAATTTTCTAAACAAAGCACTTGTAGATGAATTCTAAAACATAGAGCTGACTTTCATGAAACCATTCCTTTTAATTAATTTTTTATTTTTTAATATTAGTTACAGTTTATCAACTTTGTATCCCAGCTGTACTCTGCTCCCTCATTCCCTTCCAATCCCACCCACCCTCTCTCAAAGAAAAGCTTAGAAATAAGATACAGTTGGAGACTAAATGCTAGGAATTGATGACCAGGTGAATATAGCAGAAATAGACAAAGAAAGGAAGAGTTGGTGGTTTGAAGGATTCTATCTTGCATTAAGGGAGATTTATTCCATTTTTCCATGCAAGGAGAGGGGTAAAATTTGAACATTTGATATTGGAACCATCCAGTCCAAAAGTACTATTAAGAGAGAGAAATAAAATATTCAATGTATATTTAATAGGTGAATTGTGTGTTTTTTTTCATTCAATTTGTACTTAGGTGGAGATTTAAAAAACTGCATATGTTTGTGAAACAATGAAAAATTTGTAGAGAAATTAGAAACAGAATCAGTACCATAGTCTAGAGAATTTAGCTTTGAAAGGAAGACAAAAAAAAAAAAAAAAACAAAATCAAACAGCAAAAACAACATTTTTTCCATTTTAAAGAGCGTAAGGTAAAAGAAGTGTAAAGAAATACATTAGCTGGAGACATGAACTGAAAAGGTCCATTTATTACAATTACTCAATAAGTTGTACATTGAGGTATTTATGTAAATATCAGAAAAGATACAATTAATTTGAAAGCCACTTTCTAAGGCCTAGAACACTGTAAATATTCCTGTCATATCCTCAATTTCAAGTGTCATTGTTATATATCTAGTACTTTTTCTTATATTTGTTTATCATAGAACATTGAAAAAAGGCAAATAAAATCCAAAGCGAAGGTGTTTAAATATATGGCTGACTCTTTGATCACCTCCCTCTCATGGGGGAACAGCCTTGTGAGGCCACAGAGGAAGACAATGTAGCAAGTCCTGATGAGACTTGATAGGCTAGGGTCAGATGGAAGGGGAGGAGGTCCTCACCTATCAATGGACTAGGAGAGGGGCATGGGAGGAGATGAGGGAGGGAGGATGGTATTGGAGGGGAATAAGGGAAAGGGCTACAGCTGGGATACAAAGTAAACAGTAATTAATATAAACTGTTATTAACACAAAAACTAAAAAAAAATACAAAAAAAGAAGGGGAGAAGGTCTTCTCCTATCATTGGACCAAGAAAGATGCATAGGAGAAGAGGGGGGAGGGTGGAACTGAGAGGAGATAGGGGGAGGGATGCAGCCAGAATACAAACTGAATAAATACTAATAAACGCATTAATTAAAAAAGAAATCTGCTGATTAAAAAAATATATGGTTGTTTAGTCTCAGTACATTTCATTTCATGATTTCATTAATTCTGGAAATGGCTGCATAGGTGACAAAGAATTTCCACAGAAGTTTCACTCACCACTGTGAGACCTAAAGGTGAAATATTTTTCATGTCATTAATACATAAGATAGATGAGTCTTTCAATTCATTCATGTCTTTCTTTTCCAATATCAGGTGGTGATTATACTAATTTGGGTTATTTTTAGTTTGTTTTTGTTTTTCTCTAAATTTTCAGCCCATGCATGCTTAGTTTATTAAACATGCATAGAATGAAAAATGTTAAAGAAACAAAGAAAAAACATAAAAGGCATGTTCAAGAGGACATAATGTACAGTGCTCTACCATGAAACTTGTCTTGGAGTTAAAACCACAACTCAAATGCTATTCTTGACACAATGAATTTCAGATCTCTGGTTTCATTGTTAAACAATGACAGAGGTAGTTTTGGAAATTGCTGAAGTACCACCAAATTCATCAGTTTTCTTATATTTGTAACTTAACTGATTGATGATTTCTTTAACCTATTGATTTTCTCTAGGTTATGATGTCCTTAACATATTAACTATCTAGAATATAATTTCTTCAAAAATCTTAATATCTAGTGTTTATAGTGACAAAAATTTAGGTTTTTATTTGATAGTAAAGATGATAATGTCAGTATTATGGGCAATTTAATGATTTTTAAAATTTTTATTTTACTTTTTTAATTACACTTTATTTACTTTGTATCCCCCTGTAGTTCCCTCCCTCCTCCCCTCCCAATCCCTCCGCATATCTCCCTCCCCAAATCCACTGGTAGGGGAGGTCTTCTTTTCCTTCCTTCTAATCCTAGTCTGTTAGGTCTCATCAGCAGTAGCTGCATTGTCTTCCTCTGTGGCCTGGTAAAGCTGCTCCCCCTCAGGGGGAGGTGATCAAAGAGCAGGCCAATCAGTTCATGTCAGAGACAGTCCCTGTTCCCATTATTATGTAACCCACTTGGACACTAAACTGCCATGGATTACATCTGCACAGGGATTCTAGGTTATCTCCATGCATAGTCCTTGGTTGGAGAAACAGTCTCAGAAAAGACCCCTGCACCCAGATATATTTGGTCTTTGTGGAACTCCTGTCCTCTCCAGGTCATACTAACTCCCCCTTCTTTCATATGATTCCCTGCACTCTGCCGAAGGTTTGGTTATGAGTCTCAGCATCTGTTTTGATACACTGCTAGGTAGAAATTTTCAGAAGCCCTCTTTAAAAATATTTATTTTATTGTTTTGAGATAGTATTATAACTATGTCATTCTTTATTCCCTCATTCCACAACTTCACATATATCCTCTTTTCCTCTTACAAATTCATAGTCTCTGTTTAGATTGTTTTTACACACACACACACACACACACACACACACATTTATATTCCAGAATATGTTAAGTCTTTATAATATTACTTGAATTTTTGTTTTTAAGGCTGGTGATTGGTATTGGTTAGCAAATAGATATGCTCTTCTCTGGGGAAGTCTATTTTTCCATTCTCAGCATTTTTTAGTTCCCTACAGTTCTTTGTTGTATGGCTGAGGTAGCATGAGTTTAAACTATCATTTTACTAAACTAGAATGATTTTACTTTTAATAAGGTAAATAGTACAAGAAGACAGGCTGTAAAGATACCAACTGACAGTCACTCTACTGGACAGTTGTTAATGCACTCAAAAGTCTGATTTTCATACTCAAGAGAGATGAAGGATGACATCTTCCCATGAATCCCCAGTGAGATTATTCTAAAAAAGGCTTGCCTCATTTTAATTGTTCCCTTGTTCAGTAGCAACTCTTTAAGTATAATATATGGTGATTTTTATGTGGCTTTTTTTCTAGTCATAAGTAAACTAATAATGATTTTAATCACCAATGTTTTAGTCACTGATTTCCCAAACTTAGTTTATATTGTGTATTTTCTTCACAAAGCAGTGCATGATATTCTTAGGTAGGGAAGATAAAATCATCATAAAATAAGTTAAAAAATTGAAATACTCTATTCTTGCATGTTCAGTGTGTCTCAGTATACTGAATTGAAACAATGTGGTATTGAATCACACATCGTACATTATTTTGGATATATTACTTAATTGCTTCAGAAATACTGATGACTTATATAACTTAATTGAAAATAATTTGTATGTTTAGATGTTCTTAGTAACACACACACACACACTTTTGATTTAGCTTTAAGCATAGTTTGTTTGTCTCATGTCCCTAAATTTAAGCTTGATTTGCTTAACAGCCTAACAGATTGTGAGAAGAATTATCTCCTTTTCATTTGCTTCCTCGTTTAAAGCAAAATATACATTTATATCCTTGAGGTATTTATTCCCTTGAAAATTTTATGGTACTTATTATGCATGTGTTTAGTTTTCATAAATGCTCATAAAAACATCCCAAATACTTAAAGCACAAAGGCTTTCATTCTGCATAGTTTATTTCTTAATGTCTATTGTCTAGCTAAGATACCGTATGGAATATGCAATTAAAAGAACACATACATACTCAAAGAGAATCACCAATAAAAAGAAATAAGATTAATATGCTTCAGACATAATGCATTTTAACATGGAGATATATATTACTTAGACAAAAATGGATAGCAAGTGCTTTTGTAAGTAAGTTATAATAAGTAACTATAGGGGGATAATATACAATTTATGTATTATTAAATAATTATGAATTTATCTGTATTTGTATTCAAATATTTTGTTAGGTTACGAGTGAGCTAAATACACTCTAATAACAAGAACCATGTAGATGAAACAATTATCCCAACAAGAAAATCAACATTCAAAACACAGAAGCAAATTCTTTATGGTCGTTTATCTTCACATCATTGTTACAATTGTCACTTAAAAAAATTCCTTCATGGAAATCTCCATTTTTGTTTAAATTTGACTTGTAAATCTTTACTATAAGTCTACCATGCAAAAAAAAAAAAAATAGCCCAGGGCCAGATGGTTTCAGCACAGATTTCTACCAGACCTTCAAAGAAGAGTTAACACCAATACTCTTCAAACTATTCCACAAAATAGAAACAGAAGGAACATTACCAAACTCATTCTATGAAGCCACAGTCACCTTGGTACCTAAACCTCACAAAGACCTAACAAAGGAAGAGAATTACAGGCCAAAATTCCTCATGAACATCGATGCAAAATTACTCAACAAAATACTTGCAAACTGAATCCAAGAACACATCAAAGATATCATCCACTATGACCAAGTAGGCTTCATCCCAGGCATGCAGGGGTGGTTCAATATACGGAAATCCATCAATGTGGTCCAACACAAAAACAAACTGAAGGAGAAAAACCACATGATTATCTCCTTTGATGCTGAAAAGGCATTTGACAAAATTCCCACATCCATTCATGTTTATTGTCTTGGAGAGATCAGGGCTACATGGTACATACCTGAACATAGTAAAGGCAATATACAGGAAGCCTATAGCCAATATCAAACTCAATGGAGAGAAACTTAAATCATTCCCACTGAAATCAGGGACAAGGCAAGGCTGCCCACTCTCTCCATATCTCTTCAATGTTGTTCTTGGAGTCCTTGCTAGAGCAATAAGACAATTGAAAGAGATCAAGGGGATACAAATTGGAAAGGAAGAAGTAAAATTATCACTATTTGCAGATGATATGATAGTATACCTGAGTGACTTCAAAAATTTTACCAGGGAACTCCTACAGCTGATTAACATCTTCAGCAAAGTGGCTGGATACAAAATTAACTTAAAAAAAAAAATCAGTAGCCTTCCTGTATACAAAAGATAAAAGGGCCGAGAAAGAAATTAGGAAAACAACATCCTTCACAATAGCCACAAATGACATAAAGTACCTTGGTGTGATCCTAACCAAGCAAGCCAAAACTTGTTTGAAAAAAATTTCCAGTCTCTGAAGAAAGAATTAGAAGAAGATATCAGAAGATAGAAAGATCTCCCATGCTCATGGCTTGGCAGGATTAATATAGTAAAAATGGCCATCTTACCAATCTACAGATTCAATGCAATTCCCATCAAATTACCAATACAATTCTTTACAGACCTTGAAAGAAAATTTCTCACTTCCATATGGAACAACAAGAAACCCAGAATTGCTAAAACAGTTCTCTACAGTAAAAGATCTTCAGGAGGTATCTCCATCCCTGATCTCAAGCTGTACTATAGAGCAACAATACTAAAAACTGCATGGTACTGGCATAGAAAGAGAATGGTGGATCAATGGAATCGAATAGAAGACCCTGACATAAATACACACACTTATGGACACCTGATTTTTTACAAAGATGCCAAAACCATTCAATGGCTGGCTGTTGTTTTGAGAACACGATCTCAGTTTCATGAGGTCCCATTTATTGATTGTTGCTCTTAGAGCCTGTGCTGTTGGTGTTCTGTTCAGGAAGTTTTCTCCTGTGCCAATGAGTTCTAAGCTGTTCCCCACTTTTTCTTCTAACAGATTTAGAGTATCTGGTTTTATGTTGAAGTCTTTGATCCACTTGGACTTTAGTTTTGTGCAGGGTGATAAATATAGATCTATTTTCATTTTTCTGCATGTGGACATCCAGTTGGACCAGCACCATTTGTTGAAGATGCTGTCTTTTTTCCATTGAATGGTTTTGGCTTCTTTGTCAAAAATCGAGTATTCATAGGTGTGTGGGTTTATTTCTGGGTCTTCTATGCGGTTCCATTGATCCTCCTTTCTGTTTTTATGCCAATACCATGCAGTTTTTATTACCAAACATATCTGGGCACAGGGTCTTTTCTGAGACTGACATGCAACCAAGGACCATGTATGAATGTAACCTAGAACCTCTGCTCAGATGTAGCCTGTGGTAACTCAGTAACCAATTGGTTTCCCCTAGTGAGGGGAACAAGGACTATTTCTAACAGGAACTCAATGACTGGCTCTTTGGCCTCCCCACCCCCCAAGGGAGGAGCAGTCCTGTTAGGCCACAGAGGAGAGCTTTGCAGCCAGTCCTGAAGATACCTGATAAAACAGGATCGGATGAATGGGGAGGAGGTTCCCCCTATCAGTGGACTTGGCAAGGGGCACGGTGAAGATGAGGGAGGGAGGGACTGGGAGGGAATGAGGGATCGGGACACGGCTGGGATACAGAGTTAATAAAATGTAACTGATAAGAAAAAAATAAAATTTAAAAAAAAAAAATGAGAACACGATCTCATTGCCTGTGCCAGGCTCACAAGATATTATTTTACAACTCCTCTTACTGTCTTTTAGATTTTAGATGTTTCTTCTTTATCTTCCACATTGTTCTCATAGTCTTGATAAGATGATATGGATATCCTGTTTAGGGCCATGCATGAGACCATCATTTGAGAAAATACCTTTATTTTCATTTTCTGCTTGTCATGGCGATGCAAAGTTTATCCAATTAAGAGTAAGTGTCAGATGGCTGGAAAGATGGCTAAGTGGTTAAGAACGCTGACTGTTCTACCAGAGGTTTAATTCTCAGCATCCACATGACATCTCACTACTGTGTGTAACTCCTCAACAGTAAGAGAACTGCTGGAGGTATCACTATCCCTGATTTCAAGTTGTACTACAGAGTTGCAGTACAAATAACACATGCTATTGACATAGAAACAGACATGTTGACCAATAGAATCGAATTCATGACCCAGACATAAATTCACACACTTATGGGCACCTGACTTTTGATAAAGAAGCCAGAAATACTCAGTGGACAAAAACAGCATTTTTTAAAATTTTTTAATTATTAATTACACTTTTTTTCACTTTGTATCCCCCCATAAGCCCAACCCTCTTTCCCTCCCAACCCCACCTTCCCTCGTCTTTCTTCCTGCATGCCCCTCCCCAAGTCCACTGATAGGGGAGGTCCTCCTCTTTTTCCTTTTGATCTTAGTCTATCAGATCAATGGCTGCATTGTCATCTTCTGTGGCCTGGTAAGGCTGCTCCCACCTCAGGGGGAGGTGATCAAAGAGCAGGCCAATCAGATTATGTCAGAGGCAGTTCCTCTTCCCATTACTATTAGCCCATGGCAGTCTAGTGTTCCAAAAACAGTGTCTTAAACAAATGGTGCAAGTGCAACCATTTTTCAGCATGTAGAATAATGCAAATACACGTATATTTTTCACCTTGCACAAAACTGAAGTCCAGTGAATCAAAGACTTATACATGAAATCAGACACACTGAAAGTGATACAAGAGGAGGTGGTGAACAGGAGACAACTTTCTGAACAGAACACCATTAGTGTAGGCACTAAGATCAATAATTAATAAATGGGATCTCTACAAAGTGAATAAACTGTAATTAATAAAAAATAAAAAAAAGATAAAAAATAAATGGGATCTCATGAAAATGAAAAGTAAGACAAAGGACATTGTCAATTAGATGAAGACAGCTTATAAAATGGGGAAATATTTTTACCAACTCCACATCTGATATAGGTAAAATATCCATAATAATTAAAGAATTAACAAAACTATATATTAAAATAATGCAAGTTAATAACGGGGTACAGATATAAATAAAGTATTGTTAATACTGGAATCCTAAATGGCCAAGAAACACTTAATGAAATGTTCAACATCCTTAGCCATCAAGGAAATACAAATCAAAACTACCTTGAGATTATGTTGTATATCTGTCACAATGGCTAAGATCAATAACAACTGATAACTCATCCTAGTGAGGATATGGAGCAAGCAGAACACTCCTCTGTAGGTTTAGATTTTTCACCAAACCTATTTATTTGTTTTTTGTTTTGTTTTGTTTTTGTTGGGTTTTTTTGTTTGTTTGTTATTGTTGTAGTTTTAAGTCACTTTTACTACCTTTCTATGCCCTGAACCTAAAATAGGGGATTAGTAGTGAAAAGGGCTGTACACCTCTTTTATCTACTTCTTGCTGATCAGGGTCTAGGGGTATACAGGGGATTACCAAACTCAGTCATCAGGATACCACCAGTCCATTCCAAAGGCCAACACCAAGCAGCAACACAAATCAGCACTCAGCAAAAACCTCAAGACTCAGTTGGATTGCCTGGAGAAGTTCTCTGGAATGTTTCTTTTGCTAAGTCAGGTGTCAAAGCACTGAGATCAAAAAGCAATGCCTCTAAGCAGGAAGGAGGCCACTGGGTAAGATGATCAATCCTCACTCAGAAAGACAAATGGGATGGATATTGGAAGAAGGAGAAAACAGGAAAAAGGACTGGAGACTACTACAGAGAGCTTCTGAAAGACTCTACCCTGCAGTGTATCATTGCAGACTTGGTATCATAAACAAACTTTGGACACAGTGCAGGGAATCTTATGAAAGAAGGGGGAGATAGTAAGACATAGAGAGGACAGGAGCTCTGCAATAAAAGCAACAGAACGAACTGAGCTCATGGGTCTTTTCTGAGACTGATACTCCAACCAAGGACCATTCATGGATATAACCTAGATAACTTTGAACCCCTGCTCAGATGTAGCCCATGGCAGCTCAGTATCCAAGTGAGTTTCTAGTAAGGGGAATGCGGACTGTCTCTGACATGAACTCAGTGGGTGCCTGTTTGATCACCTCCCCCTGAGGGCAGAGCAGTCTTGCCAGGCCACAGAGGAAGACAATGCAGCCAGTCCTGATAAGACCTGATAAGCTAGGGTCAGATAGAAGGGGAGAAGGCCCTCCCTATTAGTGGACTTGGAGAGGTGAACAGGAGGAGATGAGGAGGGAAGGTGGAATTGGGAGACAATGAGGGAAGGGGCTACAGCTGGGATACAAAACGAATAAACTGTGAAAATAAATGCAAAGCCTCACTCTACGTGGGCCTCTATACCACTATATAGCTCCTGTCCTTAAAGTCCATCCACAGATATTCTCAGCTGGCCAATGTCACTCCCCTTTAATGAGAGAGCTCATAGGTAAACATCACATGCCCTTTCACAAACCAGCCTTCTGCAAAACATCAAATGCCCAGCTTTCAACAAAACATCCCATGATCTGCTCAGTTCCCGCTCTTCAACCACTTCCTCTGTCTATTCTATTTCACCTTCTGAGTGATATTCCTGTACCCTCTCCTGGGCAGAAGATGGAATGGGGAGGGAAACAAGGGTGGGTATCAGATGTGGGGAGAACCAGAGTGGGAGGTGAGAGGGATAGAAACAAGAAGAGAAAGTGAAGGGGAACATCTCTTTGTCAAGCTGGAGGCCTGACAGGGTAGGCTAATGGGAAGATATGGATGGGACTGTAGATGATACTATTAACAGGGAGGGACATGAAGACTGAAGTGACTACCTCCTAGACAGACAGGAGTAGTGGAAGGAGGGACAACAACCCACTGACCAAACTTTTGATCCGAAACTTACTATGCCTACAAGAAGTGCAGGGATAAATAGAGAACAAAAATTGAGGAAAGGTCCAACCTGAGACCCTCCCCATAGCAGAGAGCCAGCCTCTGATACTATTAATGATACTCTGCTATACTTGTAGACAGGAGCCTAACTTGACTGTCCTCTGGTAGGCTCCAGCCAACAGCATATTAGATTGGAGAGATGCTGGCACTTGTAGCCAAGCATGGGGCAGAGCTCCAGGGGTCAAGTGGAAGTGTTGGGAGAAAGATGGAAGGACCTGGAGGGAACAGGAACATCACAAGAAGACCAACAAAGACAGCTAACCCAGTCCTATGGGGGCTGACAGAGACTGAGACATCTACTGAGGAACATGCATGGTTTAGGCTCCTCCATGTAAGTGGCCAGTGGGTGACTTGGTCTTCATGTGGGTACCCTGGAGCTTGGAAGCACTCTGTTTCTAACACAGACTCTATTGCCTGATTTTGGATCACTTTCCCCAGGCAGTGCTACCTTGCCTGGCTTCAGGGGATGAAGGGAAGTTCAATTGTTATGTGACTTGATGTGTTAGGGAGGGTAGATATTGGGGGAGGGAGGCTCTGCTTTTCTGGGGGAAAAGGGAAGGGGAAGAAGAAGAAGGGGGGATCTAAATTAAACAAACTGAAAAAAATCCTATGACAAAACTCAGTCTTCAAAGATAGCAGGAACTTCCACTTTACTCCTCCATTGCTGTTGGTAGCATAACCTTGTACAGCCATCAGTGAAATACACATTGCAGCTACTCAGGAAAACTGGCAATTGACCTACATCATCACCCAGCTATAATGCTCTTCTGCACATGCTCAAAGGACATTTTATCCTACCACAAGGATCCTACCACAATGGACAAACATGTCCATTGCAGATTTATTCATAATAGCCAGAAAATGAAAACAACTTTGATTTCCCTCAATTGAAGAATGGATAAAGAAAATGTGTTACAGTTACACACTGGAATATTTCTCAGCCATTAAAAATAATAATAAAATCTGTAGGCAATTGGATGCAGCTAGAAAAAAAATGATCCTGAGTGAGGTGATCCAGATCAAGAAATATAAATGTGATATGTATTTACATATTAGTGGATATTAGCTGTTAATAAAATGACAGTCACTATATAATATACAGACCTAGAGTGCAGGGCCATAGGGAAAAGCATGGCTCTTCCTGGGAAGGGGAAATAGAATAGATTCTGTAGGTGAGTTGGGGGTGGAAGGGGCTGGAGAGAATGGGATTAGTTTTGGGGATGTATGGAGGAGAATATCGAGGGAGATGGCTGGAAATGAGTGGAAAATAAGGGAGTGTTGAAATTTCTGCAGTGGAAACTTCCTGGAATCTAGTGAGGACTTATTGTAATAGAATATACAGCGTCTGAGGTGGCCATCTTCTGTAGCCAGGCAAGGCTTCCAGTGGTGGGACTGGGTTACATTCAGTTGAGTTGTTGTCTGAGGAGCTCACATATGATGCCAAACAACCAAGACTGATGCTATGTCAGAAGGTTGCCCTCAGAAAACTTGACTATGAGTCTATAATTAGACATGCTAAAGGAGGCTTGAAATTGTTTAAGTAAATCATCACCTGGTAGCAGGTGTTGTAGGGGTACATTTTCCCATTAAACATTTCCATACTTGGACGAATGAAGCAAAAGGTAGAAGGGAGTTCCAAGATACGGTTGCGGTGATACTCACCAGTGGAAGAAGCCGTACTCCGTCCGCATTACTGTAATCATATGATTCCGCGGAGGAACTGTAGAAGGGAGAACCATCCAACTGAGTTGGTGTGCTATAGCACATTGACTAAGGACTCTCTTATTGTTCTAGGTTACTACGCCCCTTCTGAGAAATCTCCATTACTAAACCCACAAAGAAGGCATGGTCAACAGGAACAGTGATGACACCGGGGGCTCAGAATGTGTGGAATGATTTCATGGAGTATAATGGTGATTACCAACTCCAAAACAAAGGCCAGGTGTCAAGACTTGGTTGTCAGTAGTAAAATGAGCAATATTATCATAATGGGCATTGGAATTGTATGTCACCAAGGGTGGTATGATCAGCATGATTACAGCATCATGACTAACTAATTAAATTTTCATAAAATGGATGCCTGTCCCTCAGAGATATCCATGTTCATACATGCATACATACATACCAAGAAGGTTTAAAAATGGGTAAACATGAAGCTCATGAATTAGCCAACCCCTTTGAAAACAGAGTTCCTTTCCTAGGCTCTAGAATGAAGCCAGGTGAACACTTTGAATTCGTTAGCTTGTTGGACATATTGGGTTGTCTTTGAAGACAGAACAATAATGCCTCTGCATGTATAATGATTGTCCAGATGTTCCCCCCAAGGTGACTTATTTGTTAGGGTAATATTTCACTGAGGAAAAGCAGATAAATAGAGCTTTCAAGGTATTTTGAAAACAGTCTCTGAATTTTCACTGTGTATAGATGCATAGTATCATTTATATCACTGATATAAGCCAGAGGGGAGTGGAAAAGTAATAAACGAAATATTTGTCTACATTATAATGTTATATATTTTGTTCATTGAGCCTCCAGGCTACTGGTCATTTCCCATTTTCCTCTAAGGGCCACTTTTTCTACGTGCATAAAGTATTACTTCCCAGATACATCAAAGTAGGCTTGTCATTCACCAAGAATGCCCATATATGCAGAAGGAAGTCCCAGTCCAAAGCACAGTAGTAAGGAATAAGAGGTAGAAAGGTGATGGTTAGTATCAGTTAAACTTGCAGCATTGTTTGATCTTTGACACTGTAATAGGATATCACTATCTAGAAATGTGCTCAAGAACTGCGTGGTCAAGTTAGAAACAAATTACAGAAAAGTCTCGGTATTTTGAGACTTTGATTTTGTGTTGGACTACATAGGTAACTGGTTGGAACTGCATGTAGCTCATAGGCTGTGGCTTAGACACACCAGTGAGGTGTCAAAAATCACTATGGCTGTAGATTGCCCCAAGAGACTTATGCTCATAAATTTTCTAGAAATTGTGTTTAGTCATCTTTCTTGAGATTTTTTTGCTATCTTAGGCCAAAAAAAAAAAAAAAAAAAAAAAAAAAAAGACATGGCAGGGTGTGGTGCATGTTTAGGAATAGACACTATTGCCCTTGTTAATTACATCAGGTTGACCCTAGATGTGAGTACTGAGATATGCTGCAGCTTATAACACGAATCTGGACCCATCTTCTAAACACTGCTTTTGGTACTTTTCAGTGCCTACTGTCTATTATAAATATCAGTATGATACATCTTCTTTAAAAAATACAAAGAAGACAATAATTTTGTTAGGTTCCTATAAATCATTTTATTACTATTATAGAAGGTAAGTTCTCTCGATTATTATTAATTATGTGTGGCCTATCTGAAATTTAAAAATTCACAAGATGAATTTTATCTTTTATTATGAAATATGCTTGAAGAAAAATGTTGTGCCACTTAACTCATATAGACATTGAAAATATTCATTACGCTTTCCATAACTAATGTGTTTTACATTTCATTTTTTATTATTACATTTTTATTTTTTATGTTAATCACAGTTTATTTACTTTGTATCTCAGCTGTACTCCCTTCCCTCATTCTTCCCCAATATCACCCTCCCTCTCTCATCTCCTCCCTGCCCCTCTCTAAGTCCACTGATAGGGAAGGTTCTCCTTCCCTTTTGTCTTACCCTAGCTTATCAGGTCTCACCAGGACTGGCTGCAATGTCCTCCTCTGTGGCCTAGCTAGGCTGCTCCTCCCATGGAGGGTGTGGAGGTCAAAGAGCCAGCCCCAAATTTCAACACATATTCCTCTGTCTCTCTTCTCTGTATATAATTTATAAATATAGATAAGTATTATCTTTTTCTTTATATATATATTCATTTGTATTTGATGGACATTGTTACTGGAAAAGTGTAAAGGAAACGGTACATAAAACTACTCAAGTATTTCACTGTTTAATTTATAAATATTCTACAAAAACTTTATTGTATTTGTAAGGAAGGAAGAACTGACAAATGAGGAGGTTACCACAAAGTAGCCTTTTCTCTTCTTTTCTTTTTTTCTTTTCTTTTCTTTTCTCATTTTTCAGTCATTATTGGGTATTGCAGAGAAGCATCAGGAATCACAATGGATATAGTGCAGTTTTCTCAAATTTCTTTTTCCAACTTTCTTTTTTTTTCTTTTTTCTTTTATTTTATTAATTACACTTTTTTCACTTAGTATCCCCCCATAAGCTCCTCCCTCCTCCCCTTCCAGTCCCACCCTCCCTTCCCCTTCTTCATGCATGCCTTTTCCAAGGCCACTGATAGGTGAGGTCCTTCCTCCTCTCCTTTCTTCTGATCTTAGTCTATCAGGTCACATCAGGAGTGGCTGCATTGTCACCTTCTGTGGCCTGGTAAGGCTGCTCCCCCCTCAGCGGGAGGTGATCAAAGAGCAGGCCAATCAGATTATGTCAGAGGCAGTCCCTCTTCCCATTACTATGTAACCCACTTGGACACTAAACTGCCATGGGCTACATCTGTGCAGGGGTTCTAGGTTATCTCCATGCCTGGTACTTGGTTGGAGTGTGAGTCTCTGGGAAGACCCCTATGTTCAAATTTTCTGGTTCTGTTGCTCTCCTTGTGGGGTTCCTGTCCTCTCCAGCCCTTACTGTTTCCCACTTCTTACATAAGATTCCATGAACTCTGTCCAACAGTTGGCCATAAGTCTCAGTGTCTGCTTTGATAGTCTACAGGGAAGAGCCTTTCAGAGGCCCTGTGTGGCAGGTTCCTAGGTTGTTTCCTGTTTTCTTCTTCTTCTGATATCCATCCTCTTTGCCTTTCAGGATGGGGACAACACATGCTGGAGAGGTTGTGGAGAAAGGGTAGCCCTCTCAACTGCTGGTGGGAATGTAAACTTGTACAACCACTCTGGAAATCATCTGGCGCTTTCTCAGACAACTAGGTATAGTGCTTCCTCAAAATCCAGCCATACCTCTCCTAGGCATATATCCAAAAGAGGCTCAAGTACACAATAAGGACATTTGCTCAACCATGTTTGTAGCAGCTTTATTTGTAATAGCTAGAAGCTGGAAACAGCCCAGATGCCCCTCAACTGAAGAATAGATGCAAAAACTGTGGTATGTCTATACAATGGAGTATTACTCAGCAATGAAAAATGAGGAAATCATAAAATTTGCAGGTAAATGGTGGGACCTGGAAAGGATCATCCTGGGTGAGCTGTCCCAGAAGCAGAAAGACACACACGGTATATACTCACTCATATAGACATGTAATATAGGATAAACCTACTAAAATCTGTACATCTAAAGAAACTAATCAAGAGAGAGGACCCTGACTAAAATGCTATATCTTTCTTTTTAAAATTTCTAACCACACACATACCTTTTCTCTTCAAAGAGAACTGATTAGTGAAATGTGTCAGGTAGCCACCAGTTAATTGCTCATGATTGCATCCATGTACATGAAAACAACTCTAATTAAATTCAGCAGATCACAAAATGACAATGCAAAAGTGGGAGAAAAATTATTGCAGAGCATTTAGCAGCGGGGGAAATAAGAGATTTATAGATTGTGTGTGTGTTTGATCAAAACATTATAAACATTTATGAAATCATATAGGGATAAAGTTTAAAAAGAAATCCATCAGTCCTTTGCTGTCAGCACTTGGAAGAACTTGGAATAACGTTTGTCTTGTAGTCACTTTTGCTCTTCTGAACTATAATGTCTTGGGCTTGACGGAACAGATACTCCTTGGACATTACATATTTTTTGAAGAATTGGGTTAGCATAATATGCACACATTTATAACTTGTATGCTCAACTTTACAATAATTTCTCATTGACATAGGTGCAGTGACAATAATGTTATCAACTATTTGAAGGAAGAAGAGAGCATTGAATGAAGGACAGGATTCTTCTAAGCAAAAGTCCTCCTGGTATTAATGCAAAGGCCACATGCTTATGAAACCATGTGAGGAGGAATGCAGCCTGATTGAAGAGACTGAGCCCATTTGACAAGCTGGACCCCCAAGTTCTACCTTAAACAATCACAAATACAAATGTGGCTCCTTTGCTAAAAGGCATGCTCACTCTGTGAGGATTGCAATCAGGAGCCACTAAACATTGTTTAGAACCTACCCAAGTCTCCTCTCCTCTTGTATGTTTATGTCCCTTCCTATTGGCCTTGCCTCATGCTCACTTTTGTTTAGGAAAACTTTAAATCTCTCTGGATGTGTTTTACAGACACAAAAGAGAAGCTCATTGTTTTTCAAATCCAAGCTATTAAAGCTTTGTGTTTCAACGTGCTATTTAATTTTAGTTTATATAATTCCACCACTAAATTTATTGTACTATGTTATGTATGTACTAATTTTTGGTAAGAAAAACTAAGAAAAGACTATTATCTTCTAAATTCCTGGAACATATATCTACCACAATAAGAAATGTGTTACTTCCTAGATATAGGCATACACTTCAGAATAAAAATGAATTCTTTGGGATGAGAAAGGCAGCTTTTCAGTGGAGGTTATAGGAATAGCCACTGGGAACAAAAATCGTAATTCATCAAAGGCTGGTCTAAAGCAAGTACTGTTCTTTTTGAGGACAGACGATCTCTAATGGTTCCACCAGGCAGAAAAACAATAAAAACCAGGATATGGAATCTTAAGTGCATTCTCCATGAACCATGAAAGAATAATTTATCTAAAAGTAAGAGAGGGTGAGAGATAAAGAGGAAGACCATAGCTACACTAATCTACTGGTGTGCTTTTATGTTATGGAGACTTATTGGGTATTTAGTCTTTCAAAATAAAGTGATAGACCAGGTGAGGAATTATATCTTTCTACATTCATCACTTAAGTTTTTAGTAATGTTGCTCTGAGCACCTAGTATCTGCAAATAATGTTTTAAAATCAAAGTTGAAAATTTTACTTTCCTGAATGTGATGCTTTGAAAGATGATTTTTAGCTTTTCATACATGCTCAGGATCATCAGCCTAGAAGTATAAGTTTGCTTACTTATACTTCTAGGCTGATGATCCTGAACCAAAATTGAAATGAAAATAGAAATGAGGTGAGTTCAGCTTGAGAATGTTGTGTACCTGGAAGCCTTTCTAATTATTTTTCTGAACTCAGAGTTTCAAGAGTGGGAGAAAATACTCACTGGGAAACTCTGGATGAGAATTTCTTTGTCCCATTCCCACACTGGGATTCTGATTCAAACATTAAAGAACACAAAACCAAGTTCTGCTATAATAACAAAAATTTCTGATGCATATATACATGGGTAAAGACAATACAAGAAAATTAAAAGCTATTAGAAATTAATAATATTTTTATTATTAATTTCTGAAATCTATAGCTCTTAAATCAGTTAACACTCAATGGGTTTATTTCATTCTGATCAAGAAGCACCAAGAAAAATTTTAATTTGGATATTAGCCTTCTTTATCATGTAAGGTTGGTGATGATCTTTTCCCAGTCTTTGTAGGCTTAGGCTTTGTTCTATTGACAGTGTCCTTGACTTTACAGAAGCTTTTCATTTTTGTGAGGTCCCAATTATTTTTTTATAATTAAATTTATTTATTTTTATTAATTACAGTTTATTCATTTTCTATCCCCCCATAAGGCACTCCTTCCTTTCCTCCTGGTCTGGTCCCATTTTCCCTCCCCCTTCTTCACACATGCCCCTCCCCAAGTCTACTGATAGGGGAGGTCCTCCTCTCCTTCCTTCTGATCTTAGTCTATCAGATCACATCAGGAATGGAGGTCCCAATTATTAACTGTTGATCTTAGAGCCTGGACTGTTGGTGTTCTGTTCAGGAAGTTGTCTCCTGTGCCAGTCAGTTAACTGTTGATCTTAGAGCCTGGACTGTTGGTGTTTTGTTTAGGAAGTTGTCTCCTGTGCTAGTGAGTTCAAGGTTCTTCCCTACATTTTTTTTTTCTAGGAGATTTAGTATGTCTGGTTTTATGTTGAGCTCTTTGATCTACCTGGACTTTAGTTTTATATAGTGTGATAAATATGGATCTATTTTCATTTTTATTCATGTACACATATAGTTCCACCAGCACCATTTGTTGATGATGCTATCTTTTGTGCATTATATGTTTTTGGCTCTTTTGTCAAAAGTCAAGTGCCCATAGGTATATGAGGGTGGTTGAAGAGAGGGAACAGGATGTGATCCTTCTGAAAGACTCCACCAAGCAGGGGATCAAAGTAGATGCTGAGATTCATAGCCAAACTTTGGGGCGAGCACAAGGAGTCTTATGGACAGGAGCTGAGCAGACAGGAGCTATACATAAAAACCAACAAAGCCAACAAATATGGGCCCAGGGGAGCCTTCAGAGACTGATACACCAACAAAGGACCATGCATGGAGAGGTTCTAGGCCCCCTGCTCAGATGTAGCCAATAAATACCTCAGTTTCCACGTGGGTTCCCAAGTAAGTGAAACAGGGACTATCTCTGATATGAACTCTGCTGCTTCCTCCTCAATAACATTGCCCTGGTGAGGTGGCCTTACCAGGACACAGAGGAAGAGGATCCAGCTAGTCCTGATGAGACTGGATAGGCTGGGGTCAGTTGATAGGGGAAGAGGGCTTTCCCTTTTTGAGGGGTAGGCAGATGGGAGGAAGAGCTAGGGAGGGTGGGAACAGGATGAAATGAGGGAAGGGGCTAAGATTGAGATGCAAAGTGAATTTTAAAAATAAATTTTAAAATAAATAAATAAAAGTTTTGTTAACCATAAAATAAAAAAAGAATATAGCAATATAATGCTGAATTCTAATTTGTCTCAAATATTATTTCATCTGACTCATATAAGAAGACCAAATATTTCTATATTTTTGTATATAATACTATAAATTGTTCATTTTGAGTGTTGATTCTATAATTCATTAATGGTAGCTTTGTAGTCAAGTGATTAATCTTGAATGGAAGACCAAATACCTTCAGCCAAATATATCTTGAACGCTGCCCACCTGGTCATCTCCATTTGCTTCTGAGTCATTTGTCTTCCAGGCCACATGACTACAAGGTGTGAACATGACTTTGAATTTTGTTTTCTTGCTCCATTTTCCAGAATGTTATATCATGACAACACCTTTGCTCAGTTTCATTTCCTACTTTCCTCCCATCATCTAAGTGTCTAATCATCTTTACAAAGTACATCAACTCATTTCATTTTTCATCCAATACCCGAGGGCATCCCAATTCTCTACTTTGAAAGTCATGTACTAAATGCAATTTTTCCTTGTTAATAACTGTTTTTTTAAATTCTGAATTTTCAGACCTCTCATTGCATGTACATTTTGTTCTCAAAATGCAGTTATTAATGTGGTTTCTTGTTTTCTTTTTTCTTTACTTCCAAAAAATATCAGTACTATTTCAGTGTTTTTCCTGTTTTATGCCCTTGATGATAATTAACATATCAGATTCTGTGAGTTTGGATAATAAACTATGAAAAATGCTATCTCACTCTGATTTGAATTCACAATTTATTATATTGTTAAATGGGCTAAACATCTTTTCACATGAATGAACTATTTGTGTTATCTATACAATAACTTTTACTAAATTTTATAGGTTATCTTAAGAAATTAGATTTAACTTTTTATTTTATTTATAGCTTTTATATATTTTTCTATTTTCTTCATCTATTAAAATGTGTTGACAATCTTTATTTTAAGTGGTCAAGTGACTAGCCTTCAATCAGTCATACACAATGATTTGTGTATGTTGAATACATGTGTATATGTATGTATCTTTGATTTTAGGTGTGTGTAAGTGTGTAGTGCATGTAAATTGAGGCACATAATTATTTTCAGTAATAATCATCAATAATAATTCAATCCTATTTAACAAGACATCTCTCATTTAAATCCAGAGTTCTGGGGTAGAATTGTCTCTACCTTCTGAGGGTAGAATTACAGCAGGGCTACTAAACCTACCTGATAGTTTATGTGGGGTTTGGAACTCAGAGCTCAGATCATCAGACTTGAGCAGTGAAGTCTTTAGCTACTGAGATGTACCCTACTTCTTTGATTCTACTTTATATTCCCTATTTTTTGAGGACAAAAATTCAATAATGCATTTTTCTTCTAATTCTTTTCAAAATTCACTTACTTCATTTGAGCTCTAGTATTTATGAAGTGAATTTAGTAAACTGTTGGCCTCCCCACCCCCCAAGGGAGGAGCAGTCCTGTTAGGCCACAGAGGAGAGCTCTGCAGCCAGTCCTGAAGATACCTGATAAAACAGGATCAGATGAATGGGGAGGAGGTCCCCCCTATCAGTGGACTTGGCAAGGGGCACAGTGGAGAGGAGGGAGGGAGGGAGGGACTGGGAGGGAATGAGGGATCGGGACACGGCTGGGGTACAGAGTTAATAAAATGTAACTGATAAGAAAAAAAAATACAAAAAAAAAAAAGAATAAAACAACAAGTACAAGTTCCCACAGAAAGGTTTTATTTTGAATTACAGTTTAAAAGTACAGGAAATCATACTAGTAAGATCCTGGTGACAATTGCCTGAGGTAGCTGGTCAGATTGTTTCAGCAGTCCAGAAGTAGAGAAACTGCTTCTTTCAGCTAAGGATCCCAAGGATTCCTTCACAGTTACAATCTCCTAACCACTTGTGAAGATTTTAGTCTTTAGCTCATTGTTATTTTAACTTAAGCATCGTAATTGATAGATCTCAAACCCAGAAAAAGTCTCACTCAGTATTTGTGGCTCCTTCCAAATACCTCTCACCCCACTGCTTACCTAAACTTCTTCCTCTCAGGGACTGAATCCTATGCAAATCCTATGCATCTATGTCCTCCATAGTTCTCTTATTCAACTCACCTCTTTTGGTTTGCAACTCTTCTCTTGCTCTCTGTTTTCTCCTTTCCTCTTTTCTTCTAGTTTAGTTTGCTGGCTATAGTTAGCTTGGACTCTTTCCTCTGCCTGCTTTCTCCCTTATTTCTACAACAAAAATCTTCATGGAAGGGGAGGTTCTCCTCTCCTATCAGTGGACTTGGAGAGGAGTCATGTCCTCTTCCTTTCATTTCAGTATTTCATTCAGTGATGGAGCAAATTTTATCTATCAGAATTTCCTTTTGATTTAAAATATACATAAAGCAGAATTTTGCAAATTCCCATCAGTATATAATTTTGGGGAAAGAAATGGTGTTTAATATCTAGGTAGATGGTACGATTAGAACTGTGCAATCTAATATGTATTAGAGTCATGGTCTGTGTCAATACAATTCAAATTAACTGAAATACAGAAAAACTAAAGATAGTTGTCTTTATATTAATAAAAGCAACATTTTAAATTTACTTTAAATATAATTACATTATTCTTCCTTGCAAACCAACTTTGTCCCCTCCCTGCCTTCCAGTTTCCTTTCTAATTCACGGACTCTTTGCATTTTATTATTGTTCATATATCTGTGGATAAATATATAAATGTAATGTCTTGTGTTTTTTTAATTTTTACTTGTGTGTTTATGTTTTTGTGGTTGACCACTTGAGTTTGAATAACCATTTAAGGTTAGGCATGGGGACGACACCTTATCTCAACAGTCTTTGTCTGTAGAATTTCATCTAAGGTTAAAGGCCACTTTTTAAAAAGTCCCCATCGACATTGGTATGTCAACTGGTATTGTCATTGCTCAGGTTTCTTTAAAAATAATTGTTTCAGATACAGGGATATTTCGCCTTAAAATAAAGATAAAACAAAGAATGGGGAAATATAAGTGTCCGATTCTCATTCTGGGTAGTAATTTATTAATATACATTTTTGTTTTTAAGATTGGGTATCTCTATGTAGTTCTGGCTGTCCTAGAATTCACTCTTGTAAACCAAAGTAGACCGGAACTCAGAGATCTGCCTGCTTCTGCCTCCCAATTGCTAGTATTAAAAGTGTATGTCACCATGCTTGGTTTATTAATATATATATTTAAAGAGACATTTGATTCTTTTTCTTAGGCTACTTGTGCAGTGAATAAATAGAACTCAAAAAATTAAAATTTCCCAAGGAATCTCATTTTGGGGCTAGGCATGGAAGTAAGAAAACACTAAAAGCTTAAAGCAAAGGAGGAAGTGTCTCCTAGAAAATCTTTATAACTAATCAAGGAACCTAGCAGAGAGACTGGAGCTGAGAAAATGCACAGAATGCCTTGGTAGGTATGTTTCTCCTTGCAACTTTCTGTCTCTGATCCAATCTCCTTCTCTCATCTTCTGTTTCAATCTTACTTTCAGGCCAGAATCCTGAAGGTGAGCTTGGTCATGAGTCCAGAAGAGGGTCACTTATTTTCTTTGTGTCTCTTCTCAATAGGACCATATTGAATAGATTTCTTTCATTCTACTTTTTATAGTTGTAGATTCTAATTTTTTGATTTTAGTAAATTAAAAATTCATTACTCTTCCTTGATATCCATGGTATAAATATTTTATTAAAAGTTTTCCTGTTTGGGCAATTAGAGCTAAGTTTCCAGTTTCTAATATTCATGTATAACCTGTATTTATCTCACAGCAATGATGTCTTGCCTGCCAAAAATTTAACCCAGATAACTACAAGATTATTAGTTTCATAATATCCAGATCCTATAGCTATTGTGAAATGTTTTTCTATTTCTCTGAATTATTCACTTAAATATTTTATTTTTCAAACCACTTTAAACATGAAATAAATTCCTTATTTGATATGTATGTCTCATACATTCTTTGAATATTGATTTTAAGGTTTTTTGAACACAGGGAACTTCCCAGAGACTCATACTCCAACCAAGGACTATTCGTGGAGATGACCTGGAACCTCTGCACAGGTGTAGCCCATGGCAGTTCAGTGTCCAAGTTGGTTACATAGTAATGGGAAGAGGGACTGCCTCTGACATAATCTGATTGGCCTGTTCGTTGATCACTTCCCCCTGAGGGGGGAGCAGCCTTACCAGGCCATAGTAGAGGACCATGCAGCCACTTTTAATGAGAACTGATAGACTAAGATCAGAAAGAAGAAGAGAACCTCCCCTATCAGTGGACTTGGGGAGTGGCATGCATGCAGAAAGGGGAGCGAGGGTGGGATCGGGAGGGGAGGAGGGAGGGGCTTATGGGGGGATACAAAATGAATAAAGTGTAATTAATAAAAAAATTAAAAAAAAACAAGTTTACTTGTTTTATTTAGTGTGGATAATTGTTTTTTTTTTCTTTTGTGTGTGTGTGTGTATGTGTGTGTGTGTGTGTGTGTGTGTGTGTGTGTGTCTGTGTGTGTACACCACGCGTGAGTCTGGTACCCATTGAGATAAAAAAAAGTATATTGGATCCCCTGGAACTGGAGTTATGCAAGTTGTGAACCATTATGTTTCTTGTCTCCTCCCAGAAGAACCTAGGTTCTCTGCAAATCTCTCTAGAACCTGAGGAATATATATTTATTTGTATTTTTTTTAAAATACTACTTTGGAGCAGTGGAGAGATTGCCTAGGAGTTAACTTTTCCTGCTTTTCTAGAGGACTAAGTTTGGTTCTTAACAACCAGTTGTATAATTCAAGCTCCAAGGTAACATCCCCTTCTGACACCCGTGGACACCTGCACACATGTGACTTTTTATTCATACAGACTCTCACATACACACAGAGAGAAAAAAAATAAAAATTTTAAATAAAACATTTTTCTTGTGATTAATTGTGTCAGAATTTGGAATAATAGGGTACATAATGTCTCATACATACTGTAACTTCCTAAGCATAGAGTGTGAGAGAGAGGTCTTGAACACGTGTAGTTAAGTAGTTCTAGAAGGAGCGACTTTTATATTCTTTGACTGAACCGGTTATGTTCCTCATAAAATTAGGTTGAGTCGTGCTGGTAGATTTGAACACAAATTAGGAATTACACCGGGTGGATGGATCTTCAGAAAGAGCAAAGGCTTGAGAAAACTCACCAGCTGGAGAAAAGACCTCTGAAAATTTTAAGGGATGGAAGAACAAAGAAGTGAAACTAATAAAGGCTGCTGTTTAGCTGACAACTTGATGACTCAAAGCTTTGAGGATTTTAGGTTCTTATCTCTGATTGTGCAAAGATTATTGGAAAACCCCTGTGATCTAAGAGCTGACTACTGGCTCTACTATACAGAAATTTTTGTTTCCTTTGGGCCTGTAACCATGAAGAGCTGTAGATTGAATGAGGCCACCTTTCTCTTTATTCTTGCTATTATTGTAGCCATATATTTGAATTCTAATCAGCTGACTAAAGTATGCTTTTCAATTTTAGTATAAAAGTAAATGAAAATTTAACAAGCTAATGTCAATCACCTTGTTTGGATAAATGTATTTGATTTACATCTGTGTCTGTGATTTCCTAACATAGATATATCTAAGAAAATTTTATTTTAAGAGATGTTTTTGGTAATAGGTAACTACCCTAATGCTTTCCAACTATACTGGCCTAAGCCTTTGGAAGAGTCTAGAAATTACAGAACTGACTTTCTTACTTTCAGAATGAGTCCCTTAATACAAGAGACACATTTACAAAATTGCTTCCATTACCTACAAATACAGTCAGAAAAAGTGCCAGCCCTGCAGAACTTGAGAGCCCCCTCACAAGAAGTCAGAGAGCATTTTCTGCTCAACATTAACTTCCAAGAATGAATAACTAGGAAAAATGTTACAGAGAATAAAGTACCAACAAAAGCCTCCAAAAGTGACATGAGGAAAATAAGGAGCTCATCATTCTAAATTCTGTGGAGAACACTAGAATAAGTCAGGGGAATCATGCATTATGTGGTAACTTTTACAATTTTATGCTTCTTTACACACTTTATTAATTGAATGACAATTTCTATTTACTGTGGAGCACTGGGAAATTCTGACATAGTAAACGATGCCACTTCTCCAAAGAGTGAAGGGCATTTTTCTTATAAAGAATAGAAATAAAAATACATATTGTTCCTAGGCTGTTAAATTCCCAGAGCAAAATATTTTAAAATCGTTTTCCAAATGATCAATTCCTTTAATTTAGAAACATTCAAAGTTCATATGTGGATTGCAGTTTCTGGTCTGAGAAAGTGCTTGTGACATTTGTTCCTTGACAATCTGACCTAAGAAACAACACAACAGACCTGGAAAAAGTTTACATTCCTAACTTATATTAGGTGTAAAAGATGTACCTGTGCTGATTTTTTTTTTTTAAGTACAATACATTGCACCCAAGTGTACTTCAGCTTCGGTAATAAGAGAGCTAGATACAAGTTAACCATAATATACAACTTACAGACAATGATTAATTGACAATCATTTCAGCATTTGGATGCTTTTCATTTTGCACCTTCACGTTTTTTATAAAATACTAGATTTTTGAGTTTGGATCTTTAAGGGTATGTTTTTGTTAAGAGAAACTGAAAAAAATATGAAAATTTTCCTTAGGAATAATGGGCTTAAGTATCTCAGCCAGAATACTTATACATACAATGCTTTTATTATAATAAATAAGTAGATTATTTCAAGAGAAAAATACTGCCTTTTATAAATTACATTCCTAAATTACAGTTAAGTTAATATTAAATTTTTAGCCTAATTATTGATAGGCAAATTCCAGGCTATAAGCCAAGCCTGACACACTGGTAGTTTTTATCCATAAACTTTTATTGGAAAAAAGGCTATGTGCATCAATTGACCTTCTGTGCTGGCTACCTTATGTCAACTTGACACAAGCTGGAGTCACTGGAGAGGAGGGAACCTTAATTGTGAAAATGCCTCCCTAAGATCGGGCTGCAGGGAAGTCTGTAGGACATTTTCTTAATTACTGATTGATGCGGGAGAGCCCAGGCTATTGTGGTGGGCTGCTGGTCCTTGGTTCCATTAGAAAGGGGTGCACAAGTGAGCAAGTCAGTTAGCAGCCCTCCCTCATGGCTTCTGTATCAGTTCCTGCCTCCAGGAACTTCCTTGTTTGAGTTCCTGTCCTGACTTCCTTCAGCGAATTTTTACAATGTGGAAGTGTAAGCCAAGTAAACCCTTTCCTCACAAATTTGCTTTTGGCCATGGTTTTTCATCACAGCAATAGAAACTATACCACCTTCCTATGAGTGCATTCCCACTTCAATGACAGAGATTAGTAGATGTGACAGAGTCCAGTTTGATATGGTCCAGCACACTGAACATCATTATCTGTTAAAACAGAATATCCACTGATTCTTGCTTTTATCACAAAGAATCAATATTTTTCATATCTTTATAATTATGGCAACTCATAACAAATTTTAAGTATTACATTTTAGCAAATTAATTGAAGTATTTCATATTTTAAGAGATTATTTGAGGTGTAGTTTTCTTTTCAAAGTCAAATAACCAATTATCATTTAAAGAATAAGTTAAATGAGTAAACATAATAAAATCACGTTTGGAATCTGGTTGATGAAATATAGAAAAAATAATGAGAGCATTCATGGTTCCACAATTTTACAATAATAATATTTAAGATTTTTATGTCATCAATGTTATTTAATAAGAAAGCCGACTGTTTGGTCCATTATTGTTGTTATAATGACCTACAAAACTTAATTTAAGTTATTCTACCATTTAAGTTGCAATGAACAGTTTCTGTGAAATGTTGGATAGTGTCTTGTCAAGTTCTAATATTAGCTTTTGCAAAGCAACGTTTTACTACTGACTGAGTACGGCCTTTCATCTCTCTGAAACCTTTCTTAGGTTTCCAGTGGTTGGGGTATACCTCAGGTGTATTGTTGCCTCGCTGTGAGCAATGCTTACAGCTAACACAACCCCACCGTGTCTCCTGAGACTGCTGTTTGTTGTATTCTCATGGTTACTTTTGTGTTTCCTTCAGTCTTCTAGGTCAGAGTGATTCATGTGTAGTGTTGTTTCTCTCTTGCTCCTGCTGTCATCTTTTGCCTTAATGGGATGCTTATGAGGATGGATTCTATTATTAGTCTCACTTGCTTGCATAGTCTGGAGCCATTAGAATCTGCATGGAAGAAGGAGAACAGAATGATTCAGTTATAATGGCTTTACTGGAAGATGCATATACATCACACAGTTTCTTGTCTCTTTATTTTTCTCTTAATGTTTGACTTTTAAAACTTCTCTTTAAGAAAAACTATAAAAAAGATTAATGAAAACTTCTATTTTGCAATTTCCAGGGATAATGTAGCTCTTAAATTTTTACAAAGACATATTCATCATAATAATAAGATGCTAGACTTCAACTTTTGGGTGTCTAAACCATAGCTAGACTTTCTAAACTAGTTCCATGACTGCTTAAATAGAGAAATCTAAACTAAAACAAGCTCAGTTTTAACAAAGACAAAAAAATGTATCATTCATTCTGATACCAATATGAATGCGCAGAAGCTGGGAAAGCACAGAAAAATAACAACAACAAAAACCTGTCCATGCCCAAGACAGAGCATATACCAGCATGGAGAGGAGAACTGTTCATGAAGTCCCACCTACGGCAGAGGAACTATCAGCAGTTTGTAACTTTTGTGAAACCAAGGTCAGTTTTCTCTAAGAGTGTAGCCACTGCTAAATTGATTATTATCCTGTGAATGACAACACCTCCCTGATTATTTACATAGAACAAACTGGCCTGGGTAGGGCACTAACTGTAGTAACTAGGAAAGGGGATTTACATCTGGAAAGAGCTGGAGGAATGACAGAGAAGATAACAAACACATACAGTTTCCAGTACTCACACACACGCACACACACACTGAAATAAAATGGAAAGCACTGATAGACTTAGAATGCATATTATTTAAACAGGTAAAGCAACTTCGGGGCAGGGGGCAGACATCGTATATACTTGTGTGTGTGTGTGTGTGTGTGTGTGTGTGTGTGCGCGTGTGTGTCTATTCATAAATTCACATGTGGGGACAACGAAAGATGTAGACTAGAGAGAAAGAAATGGTGCGTATTGGTTGATGAAAAAAGATGAAATCACAAAAAGATGGTTATAAATCTACTTTTTTAAAAAAAATAATTAAAAGCCTGTAGAAAATTTTATGTAGATGTGGATATGAAGACAAGTGATAAAATGAAAGTGTAAAATCCAGCATGAAGCTCCACACAGCTCCAGAATGACTCTTTTAATGATATAGAAGTTGTTGGGATGTATAGACTATGATTCTGGCTAACATCACTACATGTTTTTATTTGAAATTTCTTTACAACTAACTGTTAATTATTAAATCATAATTCAACTTAACCAAAATTAACACAATTCAAATTGTGGGTGCTTAGAACATTTATGATAATTTATTTTTTTTTTAATTGTCTATTAATTGTTAACACGAAAAATTAGCTGTCTATTATGTTATTTTCATTACCTCAAGCAAACTATTTTAAAGTGTTCTTATATTACAGTATGTTTATCTGGAGGGCACGCCCTTTCTGTCAAGGTTCTTGTTCTTTCATTAATAAACTTATATACAGACACAACATCAGGCCAGCAAACAGAAGATTTATTTAGAAAAGGAAGAGAAAGCATGTGAGGAAACAAATGTGTAAATGTCGAGAAGCTGAGAACATGACCCCTCAAATGAAGATTTTACTGAGAGAAAACTAGAGGGTGAGGGAAAGTTGGTGGTGAGAAAGAACTGGTTATTAAGAACTATTTAAATAGTTCAAATATTGTGCTAATTAAATTGTATAAGGAGTTATATACTCTCTGTGTGTGCAAATTATTTAAGTGACACTGTGGGACATGATGCTTAGAGGCAGTTTTCTCTAAACTTCCCCTTTGCTTTGTGATGGAACCAGTGTTAAGTCAAACATGATCATTTGCTGTGGGTGTGGGGGTCTTCGCATACTTAGATTTCTGGAGCCAGTCCTGGTCTTGATAACCTGGGGGAGCAGATGGGAAGCAGAACTCTCTCGCAGCCTTCCACATCTTACAAATACAATGAGGGGATAGTCTAAGCACACTACCGGAGGATAAGGCATAACAATGAGGGGGTAGTCTAAGGACAGAATCAGAGGATGGTGATCTCCACAGACGCTGAGCAGCTTTCTCCCACTTTAAGAAGACATTCAGTTGTGACAGAGTATACATTTGAGTTCCTTTCCCAGATTTGAAACAGGTCCAGATTCAGAACAAGCAAAGGGTTTTTATCCTTCTTTTTCAGCTTGTCAAGAAATTAACATGTTTTACTGTCATCGCCCAAGACTCAGGGCCAGAGAATTTTTTGACTTTACTCTCATTACTAATTTTCTCTCTACACAAGTGAGAACGGTGAAGATACTCCTTCACCAGTGACATTGCTATCGCGCCGTGTCTGTCTGCTGATGAGTTTTGACTCTCTCCTGTCACCATTTCTGGTTGTGAGTCTGCTGAGGGGCTCAAATTGCTGCATTCAATCTTGTTAACAAAGGAAGGTGTGTTTTTCTTACACTTGCTATATTTTAAAAATGTTGATGTTAACATTATGGTAGCTTAGTGTATGTAAGTTCAAGAGGCAGGCTCTACATATTTTTGAAGTGATATAGGCTCTTGTATATACTCTACAGAGGTTCTGGATTGAAAAAGCTAAATTACTTTGAATGAATATTTACTTCTGCATATAAGAAAACTTCACTCCCTGTTCTGAAATATTAATAGTATCTATGTTGGCTCAAATAATAAAAATACATTTAATTTTTAGTGAAATGTTTCTTACTTGCTCTTTTATTGAATATAAACAACACTATGGTCACCATAACAGACAACGCAAACATTTCTTTGAACTCTAGCTCAAGACTCTAAACTTTATAAATGTCAAATCACAGACTTTTATTGTGACATTGGTAGTTCATATTTCACAGATGGTCATTACATGTATTTTAAGTCAGTCAGGATCCTTGGTGACCACAGTAATGTTAAACTGGCTCCAACTCCAGCTGGCACCCACTGCTAAAGTCACATTGGCCAGCAAATTAGCCTGTAATACTAGAAGTTATGTTATGTGAACACACCAGCTAAGAAGGACAGTAAAACAAGTAGCACTCAGCCACCATTTCTCTAAAACTCCAGCTGAGGAAACAGAAACCAAGGAATGTGACACCTACTCAACAAAGATGAATTCAGAAAAAGCACCTCGCCCTATAATAATCCCACACCCAGATGCCTAGACACAAGCATAGAAACATAATCAATAACAACCAGGTGATTATATCTCCACTAGAACCCACCTATAGTATCACAAAAGGCACTGGATATTCCAACATAGATGAAACAAAAACAAACAAACAAACAAAAAAAGAATACTTGAAAACTAACTATATGAAAATGATAGACGAGGCTGGCTTCAAATTCAGAGATCGGATTGCCTAAATGTTGGGATTAAAGACAGGCAAAAACAAAAACAATCAAACACAAACAATAACAAAACAGAAGCATACACATAGCCTGAACCTTGCAATGATGGCAAATGCCTTTAATCCCAGAACTCAACAAGCAGAGACAGGAGGAACTCTATGTGTTTGATGCCAACCTGGTCTACAGAGTAAGTTGCAGGAGAGCCAAAGCTATTTAAAGAAACTGTCTTGATAAACCAAAAATAAAGTAAAAGAAAATAAAAAAAATGCACACACCCATACAAGAAATGAAAAAGATAGATGGCCTTAAAGAGGAAATAAATAGCTTAAAGAAGTTCAAGAAAATGCAAACAATTAGGGGAAATAAACAAATCCCTTAAAGAAAACCCTCCCCAAAATACAAACAGTTGAAGTAAATGAATAAACCTGTTCAAGAACTGAAAATAGAAAAAAAAATCAATAAAGAAAACACAAACTGAGGAAAGTCTGAAAATGAAAAATTTAAGTATTCAAGCTGGAACTACAGAGAAAACCTTCACCAACAAAAAACAAGAGATGGAAGAAAAATGCTAGCATTGAAATTACTATAGAAGAAATGTATACATACGCTAAAGAAAATGTTAAAGCTGAAACATGCCTGACATAAAACACCCAGGAAATATGGCACACAATGAAAAAATCCAACCTAGGAATGATAGAAATAGAAAAAGAAGGAGAATCCCAGCTCAAAGAAGAAAAAGTTCCTAAACCTAAGACAGAGAAAACTATAGTTACAAGAAGCATAGAGAATTGCAATTTAGATTTGAACAGAAAAAAAAAGTCTTCTTGTCACATAAGTGAAACATAGAACAACAACAACAAAAAAATTATTAAGTGCTACAAGAGGAAAAGCCCAAATATCATATTATCATATAAAGGAAGACCTATTAAAATTGTGTCTGTTTTTTTTTTTTTTTTTAATGAAGATTCTAAAGGGCAGAAGAGCCTGAAAGGATATGCTCAGAGACCACAGATGTCAGCCCAGATTACATAGCAAAACTTTCAATTACTAAAGATGGAGAAAACAGATATATAATGATAATGACAAACTTAATATATATATATAAAATTCCTTGTCTGGTGAGTGGGTGGGCGCTGTTTCTAGCATGGACTCTATTGCTGCTTCTGGATCACTTCCTCCTGGCAGCACTGTTTTGACTGGTCTCAGAGGATGGTGATATGCCCAGTGGTGATGCTACCTGATGAGCTGGAAAGGTTGATATGGAGGGAGGGGGAGCTCCCCTTTGCTGGAGGGAAAAGGAGAAGGGAAGAGGGAAAGAGAACAAGGAAGGGACTGGGAGGAGAGGAGGGAAGGGGAACTCTTGGAATGTAATATAAATAAACTGAAATAACAAAAAATAAAAAGAAAAACTCCTGTCATACAGAAGATGATAGATGGAAGACTCCAAACCAAGGAGGTAACTACACCAGTGACAGCACAAGAAATAAATATTCTAATACCAGAAAATCAAAATTGGAAAACACACACACACACACACACACACACCACCATCACTATCTTCATCATCATCAACAACAAAATTACCAACAAAATAATAGGAATCACCAATCTTTGGTAATTGATACTTCAAAATATCAATGGTCTCAATACCCTAATTAAAAAAAAAACAAAACACAGGCTAGCAGAATAAATATTAAAAAAAACAAGATTGAGGGTGGGAGGGTGGGATTGGGAGGGAAATAGGGATACAGCAGGGATACAAAGTTAAACTGTAACTAATATTAAAAAATAAAAATTATTAAAAAAAACAGGATTGAACATTCTGCTGAATTCAATAAATAAAGCTCAACATTAAGGATTGGTGTTACTTCAGTGTAAATGGTTGGAAAAAGATAAAACAAGCAAACAAACAAATGGACCTTGAAACAAGCTTGTCCAGACATTTTAATGTAAAACAAAACAAAACAAAACAAAACAACAACAACAAAACTTCACACCAAAACTAATCAAAAGAGATTGGAAGGACACTAGAAAACATCAAAGGAAAAACAAAAATCAATTCTTAACTTTTATTGCCCGAGAAAAGGGCACCTAAGTTTGAAAAGAAACACTACCACAGTTTAAGTCATATATTGATCTGCATACACTGATAATAGTAGACTTTAATAAACCCTACTCTCACCAGTGGGCTTCCTAGTCAGACAAAAACTAAACAGAAAATGATGGAGCTAGCTGATGCTATAAACCTAATAGATATTCCATTAACATTTCACCCAAATATAGAAAAATGTACTTTCTATTCTACACCTCATGGATCATTCTTTCAAATTGACCATATATTCCTTCACTAAGCAAGTCTAAACAGATACAAGAAAATTGAAATAACTACCTTCATTCTCACAGATAAAAGTTGACTTCAATAAAAACAGAAACAATAGGATGCCTACAAGCTCATAAAAACTGGACAACTCTACTGAATAATGACTGGGTCAAGGCAGAAATAAAGAACGAAATTTGAGATGTCCTAGAACTCAATGAAAATAACTGTAAAATTATCCAAACTTAGGGAGAATAATGAAAGTGGTTAAGAGGAAATTTCATAGCACTAAATACCAACACTAAAATAATAACAATAATAATTGGAGAAATGTCAAACAAGCAACTTACCAGTACACTTGAAAAAATATAGAAAAACAAAAGCATGCACACCCTATCAGAGGGCTGAAATCAATAAAACAGAAAAAATATATAATACAAAGAATCAATGAAAGAAGGAATTCATTCATTGAGAAAACCCAATATTAGGCAAACCCTTACCCAAACTTACTAAAAGACAGAGAGAAACTAACAAAATCAGAAATTAAAAGAGTGATATAACAGTGAGGAAATCCACAGAATCATAAGGACATAGTTTAAAAACCTGTATCCAATGAAATTGGAAAATATAAAACAAATGGGTAATTATCTCAGTAGATCCACTTACCAAAGTTAAATCAAGGTCAAATAATGACCCGTCCCGCAGGTCTGTCAACGGAGATCCTGAATGGGGGAGTGGGAATGAAAAGGGGGGACAAGGGCAGGAGAGATGAAGACACCTATAACCCCTATTAAAACTCTAGCAATAGTCATTAAATTCTCCCCAGCCCCCCCTCAAAAAAACCCCAAAATCAAAAAACAAAAGCCCAGGGCCAGATAGTTTTAGCACAGACTTTTAAACACTTTCAAGGAAGTGTTAACATTAACACTCATCAAGTTATTCTACAAAATCCTGACTGAAGGAACATTGACCAATACATTTCACAAGGCCACAGCTACCTTGATAACCAAACCATATGAAGACTCAACAAAGAAAGATAATTACAGACAAATTTCTCTTATGAACATAGATGCAAAAGACTCAATAAAATGCTTGCAAACTTAATTCAAGAACACATCAAAAAAGTCATTCACCACAATCAAGTAGGCTTCATCTCAGTGATGAAGAGATCATTCAATACACTAGAAAACAGAGAACATCTTCAACAAATGGTGCTAATCAAATTAGATGTCAGCATGTAGAAGAATGTAAATGGATCCATATTTACCACCCTACACAAAACTCAAGTTTACATGGATCAATACCTCAACATAAAACAGATATACTGATCTTGATAACAGAGAAATTACAGAACAAACGTAAACTTTTTGGCATAGGAGACAACTTTGTGAACAGTACACCAATAGCACAGGTTGTAAAATCAACAATTAATAAATTGCACCTTAAGAAATTGATGAGCTCTATGAGACAAAGGACACTGCTAACCAGATGGCAGCCTATATAGTGGGATTTTTTAAAAAATAAACTCCACAAAACTTAGAAGACTAATATCCAAAACATATAAAGACCTCAAAAGACTAGGTATCAACCCCCCTAATAACCAAATTAAAAACAGGGAACATATCTAAAGAGAGAATTCTCAATAGAAAAATCTCAAATGCCTAAGAAACCTTTAAAAATTTTTCAACATCCTTAGCCATCAGGGAACTACGTGTCAAAACTACTTTGAGAGTCCACCTTACATATTCAGAATAGATAAGGTCAAAAACACACGTGACATCTCATGCTGGTTAGGAGGATGCAGAGCAAGGTGAAAACTCCTCCATTTCTGATGGGAGTGCGAACTTGTATAACCACTGCAGAAATCAATATGGTGGTTCCTTAGAAATTTGGAAAATAATCTACCTCAAGACTCAGTTATACCACTCTTGGGCATATACACAAACGAAACTCCTTTCTATCACAACGATACTTGCTCAGTATTGTTCATTGTTGCTTTATTTATAATAGTCAGAAACTGAAAACAATTTAGATGTCCCTCAACAGAAATATGCATAAAGAAAATGTGGTACATTTACAAAATGAAGTATTACTCCTCTGGAAAAAAAAAAAAAAAAAAGCTTCCTGACTGTAAACAATGCAAGTAGAATGAATCATCCTCAGTGATGTAACTCAGAGAAAGACAATATGTATTCACTTGTAAGTGGATATTAGCCTTTAAATAAATGGTAAGTAAGCTACAATCGGAAGACTCAGAGGGTTAGGTAAAGAGGAAAGTCTAGTGGGAATGTACGGAACTCTTTTGGAGGGAAAATTAGAATAGACTTTATGTACTGACTGAGAGTAGATGGAAACTGGAGCTGTGCATCAGATGGGGGGAGTGGAAGAGGTAGAGCATGATAGTGCAGGGAGAGACAGCTGGATTTGCAAGGCATTTACTGTACAGTGTGGAAAACTAGAGCAGTACAAACCTGGGATCCATGGAGGTGGTCCTAATGAGGACTTCTGGTAATGCAGGATATGAAATCTCAATTTTGTCAACCTGTCATAGCCTGGCAAGGCTTCCAGTGTAGGGACTGAGTTATATTCATTGAGTTGTTAGTCAATGAGGTCAGATAGAAATCCCCAAACAACCCAGAATGATGCCAAGATGAAGGGTTGCTCTCTGCACATTGACAGCGGGGCCCCATTGCCAAGGACAACATCCACTCACCTCATTGAACATGGAGAAGTCTAGCTTCTGCCAACACCATACTCTCACCCTGAGATTCTAGTCTCTTCAGTCCAGGAAAGTACTCTGCAGGGAACAGAACTCTGTGAATTCCTAAAAGACAAACATGAACACCAACCCAGCCACACTTTGACCTACATTCTGACCTGCCTACAAAATATTCTAGGTCAATGGTTACAGAAAACTTGTGGGAATAGACAACTAGTGTTTGATTTGGGCAAAGACCAACTATAAAAGAAGGAAATGACACCACAAAGTGCTTTGATAACCATGAACCAGAGACCAGACATTCTAGACACCTAGTGTAAAACTAAACACTACTGGTCTAAAAGAATAACCAAATGATTCCTAGTGATATTCTTCTCTCCTCAGAACATAGATCAAACCCTTATTTAGTCATCATCAGAGACCCTTGCCCTGGAAGCAAATAGTAACAGATGCAGAGATCCACAGCTAGACATTTCATGGAGAGAGGCTAAACTAGAAGTTTAAATCAAATCTCTCCCCTCAGAACTCAGGGAATCTCACAGAAGAGGAGGTGGAAAGAGTGGAAGAGCCAGAAGGATGCAGAATACCAGGAGAGCAAGGCCCTCTGGATCAACTAAGCAAGGTACATGAGCTCATAGAGGCTGACGCAGTAAGCTTGAGGCCTACATAGGTCTACACCTGTGCATATATAGTATAGGCATTAGCTTAGTATTTTTACTTGGCTCCTGACTATGAGGACAAATGGATCACTGACTCTTTTGCCTGCTCTTGGGACTCCTTTTCATCTGTTGGCTTTCTGTGTCGAACTTCAATATGAAAGTTTTCATTCATTTTTTTTAAAGATTTTATTTAGTCATTATCTCTTAGAAACCTATTCTTTTCCACTGAGAGACAGAAAGAAAGTGGGCCTTGAAAGGAGTGGAACTGAGATGAACTGGGAGGAGTAGAGGGAGAGAAAACTATAATCAGGTTATATTGTATAAGAGAAGAATCAAACAAACAAGCACACACAAACAATAAAATAAATGAAATCAAACTGATCGTAATACTTCATGTTCCTTGCATCTCTATAGATGTGCCCAAGGAAGGTTTTCTAAAAAACTCATGAAAGAAAAGAAACCCTTTTAAAAAGACTTATTCTATTTTAAAACCTTGTATGTGCTGGTCCTGGAAAGATATGTGAAGCTTGGTTTGAGATTTTAATTTCTATAAAATAATGATATATCAGGCATTGTTATTAGTGCTGCAACTGCTATGTCTATGCAATTGCAGAAGAGAATCTTGATTATTTATTTATTTATTCATTCATTTATTTATTTATTTATTTATTTATTTATTTATCCATTGTTTTTGTTTTTGAGACAGTTTCTCTGTCTAGCCTTGGCTGTCCTGGAACTCACACTGTGGACCAGGCTGGCCGTGAACTCACAGAGACCCACCTGCCTTTGCCTTCCTGAGTACTGGATTACAGGCATGTGCCCCACTGCCCAGAAGAGATAATTTTAAAGAGAAGTTGTATTTTAAAAATACCAAGGGCATAAACTATGAATTTATGTAAGATTACAATTTCACCTCAAGTTCCTTTTAGGCATTTGAGGGCAGGGAAAGAGAATTCCAAATTTAAACACATATGAAAACATATAGCAGAAAAGCATACGAAACCCAGTGATATTAACATGTCCTAATCCTTTTAATGTAAACTACAAGGAATGACAATTAACAACAATGTGTTTGATTGAGATTTAGGATGTTGGCAAAACACAACTAAATTATCTCTAGTATTCTCCTGAACATTTTACTTCCTTTTCTTTTCTTTTCTGCTCCCTTAACTTTTAACAGTTTCACACTCAGCAACAAGTCCTAGCTGATATTTCTATTGGGGAGTTAAAATTGTTCACTGTAGTTTTCAGGTATAAACTTATGTTCTTTAAAAAGGTGCCTGCTGAAGCAATTCGTGAAATTCAGAAGAATAAATATGTAAAGGCACCTGTTCTGGCAAGAGTGAGGAACTTTTGTTCAGGGCCCTTCTTCGAGAGCTTCCAGACCTGTTTTATAAGTTGTGCTGACAGTCTACACATACTTTAAAAGTCTTCAAGTTAGTCCACTTTCAAAGTTTATCCTCTTGAAATCTTGAGCCTCCTACATATATAATTACCTCAGCTTAAAAGGTAATTGCAGTTACCTGCAAAGGTAAAACCATTGCAGTTTTTACAAGTAAATTACACCCCAAAGCTTAGAAATACAATGTTTTAGAATCCTAATTTTATTGTAAAATTTGTACCAATATAAATTTTAGAAAATTAAGAGTTTATGACTATACAGAAATTTATTTTATTAGTACATTTCCTCCTATTGAGTTATGTATACTTTAGTAGCTTAAGTTTTATGCTACTGTGCACTCAATATTAAATAACTGAGGGCTTGTTATTTTCTTATAATTTTACTATTTGATTGAAGACACAGACAAAAATCACAGAAATATAGCAATCTTTGAAAGAAGGATGTTTTCTAGTTCCTCAGCTGAGATGCTAAATAATTAAAGTCAGTATCAGGAAAGCAAACACTGAACTTAAGTTAGCCACAGTCCGAATATAGGTGTGGTGAGGTGAACACATGTTGAAAAGAAGGGAGTAAAGCACTGTGCTGGGCTGCTAAAGATAATCGTATTTTATCATTACGTGTTTTATTCTTTCCTTAAGTCAAAGGATGATCTGCATGATTCATTAAATGATACAGTCCACATAAGCTACCACTGCTGCTTCTCCCTACTTGTTTCTTCTTTGTACCTGATTCAAAACAGTAGAAGCAGCAGGGGTCCAAAGAAACTGCAGTCAAGGATGAGCTCTGCAGAGAAAAATCAATGATCTGCTTGGACTGGTCAAGTCAATCAAAAACACTTTCTGCATGTGGAAATAGCCAAAAATAATAGGACAGGTCATGCTGCGCCGAGGTCATGACTGCCAAATGCATCCAAACTATTGATAAATTCTTTTTTGTTTCTTCTTTGGTTTGGTTTTGTTTCATGGAAAAAGGAAGAAAATAAGTGGGCACAGTTTTTCTTCTCTATCAAACGTTAAACCTGGTCTTTCATTTATAGCAAACTCTTGATTCATTTGACCATTTGTTCTCATCCAGGTCACTATTCTATTTAGGTAGGAAGCTTTCTATATTTAATTGTGTTTTGTTTCTCATTACTGGCTTCATTTCCTTATCTCCCATTTACTTTTATGAAGTGTTTTCAGTAGGAGGTATCAATTAAATCACTATCAGTTAATGTTCATTTAATATAGACATGTACATATTTTAACCTTGGCTTGATGAATTTTTATTGTGACAATTACACACCCGTACAATCATGGGATTTTATCAAATCCAGATTCATTGCCCTTAAATGTTAACCTGCTTAAAATTTTCTGAATTCTTTCTTCAAGTTGGAACTGTTTTGCTCCTAAATTACTATACATGTTCTGAAAATTAATTTAATATCTTTTCAAGGAAAAGAAGAAAACAGCTCACTGAGTTCCAATGTTGCTTCAAGGAGCAAGAGGAACAGCAAATTAAACTTGATTTACACTTTAAGCATATCATTAAAGAAAGCATATTTCCAAGTTCTTGGTAAAAACAGAATGTTCTATTGATGCAGGTTGCCTTTATTACTACTGATAATGAGGTGCTAAAATGGCATGTGGTGCTCATCTGCAGCAGTGGTGAGATGATATAGTTCTGTCAAAGACCTTTTCACATGCTGCAGGGTTGGCAGTCAATGTGGTAAATCAACCACTCATTTTCTCATTCCTTGCCCTTAGAGCCCTAGAATTTATTTGAACACAGGCAAGGTATTTGCCATTGTTAAGTCAGGCATAGAAAATCTGTGATTTGTTCAGCAAGTAAAAAGAGCACCCGTAGAGAGCTTAGAAGTCTGCATATTAGATGCTCTCTGTTGATGGCCCTCATTCACACTGCTTACAAAAAGAGGAAGCCACATTTGAAGTCACATGATCAATACGTTTAAATTGAATTAACTATTACACAGTGCCCACATGACTAAATGCTACGTGGGTACTTCCATTAATAAGCACATTTTAAAATATATTTTATATGGCATTTTAAAATGGCTTTCAAAAAAAAATCACATAGGTCAGTTACTGTTTGGAAATTGTGAAGCCAATGATCAGAGCTAAATGGTCCCTTTCTTAACTTGAGTTTTAATTGACTAAAAGTCCCACGTAATTAAAAGAAATAAGAATTACATAGTAGTAGAGAACGTTACACTTCATTTCTTTAAAGGAGAGAAGATCTTGTTTCATATCCATGCATGCGGGATGAAGCATGAAAAATCTATACTGGCTGAATATAAGGAGCTGCTGATATCTGTCATTTTTTGTTGACTACCAGATTGTTGAAGGAAAATGGCTTAGTACTGAGCTCTAAGACTATTCGTTAGTGAATGGACAAACATCCTTGAATAACATTATAAAAATTTACCTACTTACATCTGTTTGGATAAATATACATAATATTTAAACATTTTTCTTTTGCTGTGAGAATGAGGTCAATTTTATCTGTGATAGCTGGTAGTTTACCCACAGAAACATATGCATGAACGCTTGAGAAATATAGTACAAATCCCTATATTTCAATATTTGATTCTTAACTAAATTGTGCCTTTTTCTCTCTTATCTATTTAATCATCAAAAGAATAGAGGAGAGACACTAGTATTATTTTTTTTATATTCTCAAGTCTAAAATATTAGAAATTCAAAAGAATATGTATATTTTAAGGAATACTTAATTTCTTATGCTATTAGTTTAAGATTAACATGTCTTGCTAAAAATGACAAACACAAGGAGAAAGATGTTAGCTTTTATAAATTTTTTTGAATTGCAAATAATATTTATTGTGTGATATATTTTCATGAACATTAAATAATTAATAATTTTTAGTTTACAATTAGTAATTTAATATTAAAATCAAAATAAAACATGTTTTAAAGGTGGTCTTTTGTTCATGAAAGCAGTTATTGATCCTTATGAGTCAAATATAAAGTACCGATTTCATAACATCTGGATTGTGTGAACACTCTGACTGACAAGTATGTGATTCTTCATAGCTGTTTTCAGAACGGTAAGATATACTACTCCTACAGGTCTTCTCTTACAAGAATTGTAAAGCTACTTAAAAGTTTTAATTTAATGGAAAAAGTAGACACCCACATGATTTTACATAAAGCAAATAAATAGCCAATGGTAATATAATCTGATTATTCCAGGGCAAATTAAATCTGTATATTTTGATTCATTCCACCACAGTAACTGATGATTTGATGTTGATCTTCTCATAGGACTGAACACTGGACACAGAGTCTGAACATTCAGAACCCACAATCCATCACTTCTCCTGCTCACTAAATAGTTTTTTGGATTCTAGCTGTTTGTTCTTCTTTGAGTTTATACCCAAGCCACAGACTATAATTAGGGAGGGACAATTCAAACCTTACCCCAGTTCTTCCAAATCTGGAGGATGCAACATGAAAATAATAATTTTGAAGACTTAGCACCTACTTAACAAGAATTATTAGCTAAAAAAAGGAAGTTACCAGATGGCACACATGGTTAATAACATCCATCTGGGAGACACATTTTGAATACTGGAGTTTATTTGAGGGCAAATGCAGTATTGCTTTCACCAAAATTAAAAAAAAAAAAAAATACACCTCTGATGCCAGTTTCTCCTTTGAGTGATGGCTTTGCAAGATTTCTACTTAAGCCCAAACTCAGAAGAACATGTCTATGCTCTTCTTAGAGGAAATGACTCATTTAAAATGCATCTAAGACTGTATGACCAGAGGAATCAATCATCTTTCCACATATCTGTTGATACTAACTCATCTCACCACAGATGACAACAAAGATGAATAAACCATGAACTATTCTTTGTACAGCTGGATAAAAAATTAAAATTGGGTATAGAGAAAAATAATTCAGCAAATATTACTGTAATATCCACATGAGGTATTAGGTGTTCTAAAGTGTTCGTCCGTATTCTGTGGTGCCTAAATGTTTGCTTAAGACTAGACAACGTGCCTTAAATTTCATCTCCATTTCTTGCCATCTGTGTGACTTAGGCATGTGACTTAAGTTCCTCAGAGCTAAGTGACAGAAACTTACTCCATCTGGAAAGTGGGGATGATGAAAATTGCTTTTCCTACCTGTGAGGACAGTTGGAACATGGAAATGTGATGATATTTTTAAAGCTCTTAGAACAGATTCTTGAAAAAAATAAGCATCATATGGTTTAGACTGATAACTGTGATGTTTCCCGAGGTTTAGTTTAGTTAGATCCCAGGTTTTTGTGAACTTTGTAATGCTTTGTGCAGTCTGAAAAAAAAAAAAAAAACAACTAAATGCTCATTATTTTATTCCATGAACTTTAAAATACAAACTGACTCTGTACCTTAGTAAAACTTGTCAGAAAAAAATATAATTTGAGTTTTTAGTAAAAAAAAATTTGGAGGGAGCTAGAATTTTTATAAACATGTTAACATTTCTTAATGGGCATATGCATCTATTTTTACTTTGCTGTTCACCTGAGCTGTATTCTCTGACACTGGAGAGCACTTGATTTGTTTCCTGCCATGAAATCCACCAGAATTGATGAAACGTGAAGGATACCTAGGTGAATTGCCAGAAGCCTCCTTAAGGTTCCCAAGCCATCATGAACTTTTGATAAATTGAGAGACATCAGCCTTGTCTTGTTTTCAGCTGAAAAGCATCATAATCCCCATAACAAATCCAGGGACAGAAGTGTGCAAGAATGTGGAGGATGTGGCCACTTCAAGGCTTTTTACATGTGTTTTCGGGCAAATAAAAAATAGCAAGAGAAGCAGTTCCAAACAAATTAGTCACCAGCTTTAGGTATAATTAATATTGTATGTATATGTTGAAACAAACTTCTGTTATAAAGTTCTTTGTTTGAAAATGATAATATGGAAATTATTTTCTAATTTTATAGGCTCATGTTTATAAGAACGTAGACAAGCGTGTGATGTATATGACTGTGTGTGAGCATTTACCTGGCAGACAAAGGAAAGCCTCAGATACTCTTCTTCAAGTCCTATACATTTTAAAAAATTATTTATTTACATATTATTTTCATTCATTCATTCATTCATTCATTCATTCATTCATTCACTTTACATCCTGGTCTTAGCCCATCTCACTGCAACTTCCAGTTCCAACCTCCTTCCCTCTTCCCTCTCCTTCTACTCTATTCCTCAGCAAAAGGCAGCCCTATCCACCTCAGCTCATCAAGTTGTATCAGAACTGAGCATATCCTCTTCCCATATGGTCTGATAAGTCAGTCCTTCCAGGGAGAAACAACTGAAAATTTGGCAGGATAACCCATGTTATGGAGAGCTCCTACTCCCCTTATTAGGGGACCCACAGGAGACCTGAGCTTCCCATCAGCTACATCCTCGTAGGGGCCTAGTCCAGTCCATGCAATGTATTTCGTTTATGCTTCAGTCTCAACAGGCCCTCCTTGGCCCTGTCTGTTGTCTCTCTTGGTCTTCTTGTGAAGCTCCTATCACCTCCAGTGCTTTTCTCCTTCCCCCTGACTTTCCACAAGGCTCCTCATGCCTCACCCAATGTTTGCCTATGAGTCTCAGCATCTGTTTCGAGGCACTGCTGGGTGTAGCTTCTCAGAGGACTACTTTCCTTGACTCCTGTCTGCAAGCATAGCATAGTATTGTTAATAATGTCAGGTGTTGGTTCTCTCACATGGGGAGGGCCTTGGGCTGGGCCAGGCATTTGTTGGAGCTTCCTTCAGTCTCTGTTTTATCTGCTCTAGCTTTATCCTTGCACATCTTGTAGGCAGGGTGAATTTTCAGTCAAAGTTTCTGTTGTTGGGTTGGTGTTCCCCTACCTCCACTAGGAGACTTGTCTAGTTAGAGGATGTCCTCTTCTGTCTCTATAGCCCCTGTAGTAGTTCTGATTGAATGATATATTGTTTCTTTGGGGAGTTTTGTTTGTTTTTCTCCTTTTTCGACATGACCTATCACAAGCCTGATATTCACAAAGTAGGCTGAGTTGTCTAACTGGGCATCCTCCTCCTTTGCTTCCTGAGTCCTGTAATTATAGATGGTTGCCATCAATGGGCTATGCTTAGTCTCCTTATTAGTGGGTAAATTGATCAAACCTTAGACCAGCTCTCCAGATTGTTGTTATTTGTCTGTTAGTACTTTAATAGCATTACTTTGATATTTTTTGTAAAATCCCACATTTTAAATTTTGTATTTTTTACATCAAATGAAGTCACATTAAAAGACTGATTAGTCTTTTTCAACAGATATATGTAGTTTTGTCCATCACTCTTTATTCTGTGATTCCAAAGATTAATTATCATTTTTACTGAAAATTTGAGAATCAAATTCCCAATAACACCATGGAAAGCTGTGTTGACCAAATGTGCATTACTAATATATGAACAAAAAATAAAGAAAATATTGAAATTTAGTATAATGAACCTAAATATATTTGTCCAAATTAGAACATATACTTTAGTTCAGGCAGTTTCCATTTGGTAAAAATTATAATCTTATTCTTGCTGCTCCCTTACATTTCTTACATCTCCATCTCATGTAAGAAATAAGTGCAGCTTTTATCACTTCCATGGGTCAGTGTAAAACAATATTAATGGGACTACACAATGGAATACTACTCAGCTACTAAAAACAAGGAAATCATGAAATTTGCAGGCAGATGATAGAACTGAAAAAGATCATACTGAGTAAGGTAACCCAGAAGGAGAAAGACATGCATCGTATATACTCTCTTATAAGCAGATATTAGCCATGTAATGTAGGATAAACATACTATAGTCTACAGACTTAAAGAAGCTAAACAACAAGACATCTCTAGGGGAAATGCTTAATTCTCATTCAGAAGGACAAAGAGGATAGACACTGGAAAAGAGGTAACAGGATGGGAGCCTATCACAGATATCCTCTAAAAGTCTCCACCCAACAGGGAATCAAAACAGATGCAGAGAATCACAACCAAACTTTGGGCAGAGCACAGGGAGTCTGGTAGAAAAAGGGGGTATTAGAAAAACCCAGAGGGGACAGAAGCAGCACAAGGAGACCAATAAAGCCAAAATATCTGGGCCCAGGGGGCCCATGCAGAGACTGATGAATCAACCAAGGACCATTCATCAAGAAGGCCTAGAAACCCCTGCTCAGATGTAGCCCATAGGACCTCAGTTTCCATGTAGGTTCCCTAGTAAGGGGAGCAGGGGCATTCTCTGACATAAACTTGGTTGCCTACTCTTTATTCACCTCACCTTGGTGGGGTGGCCACAGATGAAGAGGATGCAGCCAGTTCTGATGAAACCTGATAGGCTAGGGTCAGATAATAGAGGAGGAGAACATCCCTTATAGTGGACTAGGGGAGGAGGATTGGGGGGAGAATAGGACAAGGAGGAGATGAGAAAAGGGGCTACAACTGGGATACAAAATGAATAAATTGTAAAAAAAAATGTAATGTAGTCATATATCTGCAATGTATTTATAATTACCATATTAGAGAAGATTAGAAATGGAAAGAGGAATATGTAAATTCTGAGTTGTGATTAGCTCTAGCCATTTTCTTTGTTTTGTAAAGAAATAAAGACAAATAAGTAGGGAAAGAAAAAAGAGAATAAGAAAACAAGATAAAGGATCCACTTAATCTAACCTCAGATCTTCAACACTATATGGATATTACCACAGGATCAAATTTAATATAAAGGAGAAAATAATGTTTGTGTTTCATTTTCATGACACTTCAGAAGTTAAGATGTCAAAGCACATAAACAATCCATGCACATTAGTCACTTAATATAACAGAACGTTCCCTCTAATTCTCTTCACACTCTGCTGTCAGTCAGTGTCTCTTTCATTGAGTGGGTTCAAAACTCGTTTCATGATGACTATAACAGGAGAATAGATGTCTAAGTGATAAGCAACAACTTTAAAATTCAAAAAGCGGTATATCTTTCGTCCTTTCTTAGACAATTTGCATTAAGAGTGTTTTATGTTATTAAAGCAAAACTTACATACATTAAAAGGTCTAATTTAATAAACATCATATTTTTTTCTTTAAGATGTAAATGAATTGTATGCATGCCTTTATTTTGTGTCTCTGAATTAGACTTAAAATGCATTTGGGAGTGCCAGAAGCAGGTGTCAATAGAACATATTTTTTTTTCTCATTCATTTTACTCACTTTACATTACTGTAGTCCCTTCCCTCCTGCACTTTCAGTCCCACCCTTTTCATCCACCCCAACTCATCAAGTTGCATCAGGAGTAAATGAACTTTCTTCTTACCCTGTGGCCTGTCAAGACTGTCCGCCAAGGGAAAGTGATTTAAAAGCTAGCAAGTCAGATGCAGCCCTTGCTTCCCTTACTAGAGAACACACTTGAAACCTAAGCTGTCCATCTGTTAAATTTTTGTAGGGGACCTAGTCTAGTTCATGCATGAACCTTGGTTGATGCTTCAGTCTCAGAAAACCACTCTGGACCCTAGTTAAGTGGTTCTGTTTTTCTTGTGGAACTCCTGTCACTTCCAGGTACTTTTCTCTTTCCTCCCACTATTCCTCAAGACTCCCTAAGCATCTACCAATGTTTGGCTGTAAGTCTCAGCACCTGTTTTGAGGTGCTGCTGGGTAGAGCCTGTCAGAGGACAACTGTGACAGGCTACTACTGTCTGCAAGCTAAGCAGAGCAACCTCTATATTGTCAGTGGTCTCCAACAAGGTGGGTCTGGTAGAGCCAAGTATCTGCTGGGCATTTCCTCAGTCTCTGCTCTATCTTTACCCATGCATCTCCTGGGCAGGGTAAGTTTTCTGTGGGTGGATTGATATAGAACACATTTTTCAACATGTGTTCATCAGGTGTCCACACTTAAAGCCACAAACTATGCACAAATAATTTCAAATCACTTTATATCATGTCAACTCAGTGCTTCTAAGGTAAAATACTGAATCTATTGCTATATTTCTTAATTCTGCATCAACTTAGAATTCTCTAACACGGCATATGTTTGACCTCTTCCTCTTCCAAAATTTATCTATATTTTTTGAACCTGGCCATTTCCTTTTTCCTACTCTTTAGTTTTTTACCTATGACTGTTGTACTTCATAGGATTTGATTTATTTAGGCATTGTTTTATTATCATTCATCTTATTTTTTTAAATATTATTTTCACAATGCAATGTTATTGCTTTGGGGAAATTCTGAAACAAGTTACAAACTTGCGGTTCCATTGGAATCTGTGACACAGAAGTTGAGATGAGATTCACCTAAACAGAGAAGACAAATAATTTCAACCTTGGGAGCAACCCCACTGACCTCTATAAGAAAGTGAATTAAGAAGAGTAAAAGCAGTGTTCAGATATTTTTCCCTCCAAAATTCACTTTGAATCTTAATCTCCAGTGCAATAGTATGGACAGAAGTTCTCTTTGGAAGTGGATGTGTCATGAAGATCTGTTTTTATGAATGAAAAATAGATTTATTTGGATAATTCTTTAGTCAGTGTTCTATGTAGCACAGAATGGCCTCAGTTATGTAGACAAGGATAAACTTGAACTCCTGATCTTACTTCCTCTACATTTCCAAAGCTAAGAGAGCAGGCATATGACAGCCTAACTCCTTTAGCACCATCTTTCCATAAGACCTTGCTGGAGAAATGCTGACTACCTTTTAAGCTTTTACTCTATTTTTTTCCATATAAAATCACAGCAATAGCCCCATCTGTAGAGTTCACAGAATAGCATTATCTTGTTCATGAAGAGCAGGCTGTAGTCTATAGCTCTATTTGTAGTCCTTTTTGCTTATCAATTTGTTTATCAATTACTTAGCTCCTGCAGGGGAATGTTTATCTAGCAACATGGCTGCTCTGTTGAGCCATCTCATCCAAAGACCTAGATTTTAGTGATCAGACTGAAATACCATGACATTAGTATACACCTTCAATTCCTCTGGCTGGAATACACACTTTTAATCTCTGGCTGGAATACAGGCTTTAATCCTAAACAATGACATCTATTTGAGTCAGACAATGTGGTAAGTCGGAGAGAACTGATAAGAGATATGATATGCCACCTCTCACAAAAACAGTCAGGAAAGGGAAGCTCCTTAAGAACAATGCAGACAGAGAGAGAGAGAGAGAGGAAGAGAGTTTGTGTAGACAGTACAGTAGATTTCAGGAGTACCGTACACTTTGGTGCAGATTGCGGTAATTCAGTTGAGTGCATGAGTTGGTGCAGTTCAGTTTGTGGAGTTCAGAGGCAAGTTTTCCAAGTAGAGCAATTCAGTGAGAAGCAGAGAGAAGCCTGTTTGAATCAGCAATATTGGAGAAATTTTGAACCAGAACAGCTGAGTTGAATCAGACAGCCAGAGTTCAAAAATAACTAGAAAGAGTGAGCTTATTCAGCAGAAATCTCAGAGGCTGAAAACATTCTAGATCTAGGTTAGCAGATGGAGTCTGGAAGCTAAAGCCTTTAGGGTCTGGATTTGCCAATGATTAGATTGAATGGAGGCTAGAGGCTCTATGCCTAGGCCTGGTGATAGTTATACCGAAAAGCTCTGGGTAAGTTCATGCACCCTTAAATATTGGGTATGTCTTTCATCTCATCCCTTCATCTGTGGAAATAAAAACTACAACTACAGCTCTTCTGAATACTTCAGGTCATAGAAAGCATATGTTTGCCCTGCCTACAGTATTTGAATGCTTGTACTACCTGTGATAAAAATATAGCCTCCCATTTTAGGTAACAGGTCAAATTTAGAGAATTTTATAAAATATTTGTGAGAAAATTATGGAAATATGTGTTTTTGTTTTCAGAAAAATATAGATTCCATAATTTTACATAATTCATCTATTCAGCCATTAAGAAAATACAAGTTTTTTGTTTTGTTATTTTACCAAATGAGAAAAATGAAATCTAGAGAAAACAACCCAGAAATGCACAGTGGCTCCTGACAAACATATGGTTAATTTTACTGCTTCTCTTGGTTAACGGTAAGAAAAGAAGAAACAGAATTATTAGGAAAATTGCAAATTTCTTATAATTACATAGAGAAACTTTCTAGATATGAAACATTATACATTATGAATTGCCCCAACAGTGCCTGGGTCTTATTTCCACCCCTGGTTCTGGTTACCTGGGAGTTGTCTATATTGTACATGTGTTGGTGTGTTACCATACAAAGTTTTTGGTAATCTTCAGATCCAACAGGATATTCTGGAAGAGCCCAGGTAAGGATCCTGTACTGAGGGTATAGCGGTAGCCAGAGGCCTTGAAACAGACCACTGACTTATTGCAATGAACATTTACAAGTAAAGATGTGTGGACAAAAGGGTCTACTGTGGGACACACTGTTACAAACTACAGCTTCCGTGACAAGATTTGTGTTTATGTTTTGTTTATTTCTTTATTTATTTTCTTCTGAAGGGGAGGCTGCAAGGGCAGAGGATGGATACAAAGGGATGGGAAGATGAACGGGATTGTTTTGCATGTTGTGGTTCTTACAGAGAATCAATAGAAAGTTTTAAAAAATTGAATGGTTATATTGGGAGATGGTTATTCTGTTACATGGAAGAAGCTGAAGTAAATTTTATAGAGATTACTGTATGTACAATCTTCTACTATGTAACATTTTTTTCTTAGAAGCAATCATTTTATTCTAAAGTGAGCAAAACAGCATATATAGCTATATAATATAACCTACAAGAATAGAAAGACATATGTAATTATATATATAATTTTGTGATTAAAAATAAATGACATAGTTTGTAGCAGCTTTATTTGTAATAGCCAGAACCTGGAAACAACCCAGATGTCCATCAACGGAGGAATGGATACAGAAATTTTATTTTTTACACAATGGAATACTACTCAGCAATCAAAAACAAGGAAATCATGAAATTTGCAGGCAAATGGTGGGATCTAGAAAGGATCATTCTGAGTGAGCTATCCCAGAAGGAGAAAGACAGACATGGTATATACTCACTCATATAGTCCTATAAGATATGATAAACATAACGTAATCTATACACCTAAAGAAGATAAACAAGAAAGAGGACCTGGGATAAGATGATCAATCCTCACTTAGGAAGACAAATGGGAGGTGCATTGGACATAGGAGAAAACAAGTAAAAGGACAGGACCCTACCACAGAGGGCCCCTGAGAGACTCTACCTAGCAGTGTATCAAAGCAGATACTAAGACTCATAACCAAACGTTCGGCAGAGTGCAGGGAATCATATGAAAGAAGGGGGAGTTAGTATGACTTGGAGATGATAGGAGCTCCACAAGGACCAAATGTACCTGGGCACAAGGGTCTTTTCTAAGACTGACACTCCGCCAAGGACCATGTATGGATAGAACCTCTGCTCAGACAAAGCCTGTGGTAGCTCAGTAACCAACTGGTTTCCCATAGTAAGGGGAACAGGGACTATTTCTGACAGGAACTCAATTGCAGGCTCTTTGACCTCCCCACCCCACAAGGGAGGAGCAGTCCTGCTAGGCCACAGAGAAGGACTTGGTAGCCAGTTCTGAAGATACCTGATAAAACAGGATCAGATGAAAGGGGAGGAGGTCCTCCCCAATCAGTGGACTTGGAAAGTGGCAGGGAGAAGATGATGGAGGGGAGGTTTGGGAGGGAATGAGGGAGCAGATACAGCTGGGATACAGAGTTAATAAAAAGTAACTAATAATAAAAAAAATAAATGACATATAAAATTACACACTCTATCCTGGAGGAATACACAGATACACACATGTAATTATAAATGCTAATATAATATAATACAATAGTATAATCATGATATAAAACTGACATAAATATACATAAAGGCATTATTTGAGGGGTCTCTGAGCCAAACATCAGAAAAGTGATTTTTTTCAATAATCAAAGTATCCTAGCATCCCTGCTATATTTACTCATTGCTTTTGAGCATGTCCTGTGAAGTGCAGCAAAACTGGAAATGAACCAAAGATACAACTCAAAATGGTGGATTGGTTCTTATTCAATTGTACACCTAATAGTTGGAAACTGATGAGCTGCTCATGCAGAGTACATAGCCTTTATATTCTTTTTCTTTTCCCTCTAAATAAGATAGCATGCATTTGAGCAACAGAAAAAAACTGGTACTTCACTGTTCTATTTTATGCTCTTAAGGTTTTTTCCTCAGAGAGAGGTATTTATTTATCTGTAAAAGATACAAATGGAAAAAAAAATTCAGCATATCCTTAAACTCTAAAATAGCCAATTTGTCTGCTCACTCCTATGGCTGTCAAAACTTAAATTCAACATTGAAAAAAAATGTAGTAGTCTTCTTTCTGATGCTTGATAGAGGACTTATATGAAAGAAAAGCTGATCATCAGAGAAACTTCTTGCTACAGCAAATGGGAAAAAATACAGAGACCCACAACCAGACATTATGTAGAGAATAAGAGACTTCTGAACTAGAAAAGTTCATCCTTAGTGAGGCATCCCTGAGGCAGAAAGAGATACATGGTGTATACTCACTTATAAGTGGATATTAGATATGTAACATAGGATAAACATACTAAAATTTGTACACCTAAAGAAGGAGGACCCACTGTAATATGGTCAGTCCTCACTCAGAAAGGCAAAAGGGATGGATATCTGAAGAGGAAGAAAACTGGGAACAGGACAGAAACCTACCACAGAGGACCTCGGAAAGACTCTACCCAGTAGGGTATCAAAGCAGACGCTGAGACTCACAACCATACATTGGGCAGAGTGCAGGGAATCTTAAGAATGAAGGGGATGATAGAAAGACCTGGAGGAGACAGGTACTCCACAAGGAGAGCAACAGAACCAAAAAATCTGGGCACAGGAGTCTTTTCTGAGAATGATTCTCCAACCAAGAACAATTCATGAAAAAACCCTGCACAGATGTAGCCCATGGCAGCTCAGTGTCCAAGTGTGTTCCCTAATAATGGTAATAGGACTGTCTCTGACATGACTTCATTGGCTGGCTCTTTGATCAGCTCCCCCTGAAAGGGGAGCAGCCTTACCAGGCCACAGAAGAAGACAGTGGAGTCAGTCCTGATGAGACCTGATAGCCTAGGCTCAGAGAGAAGGGGAGGAGGACTTTCTCAATCAGTGGACTGGGGGAAGGGCATGGGAGGAGATGAGGGAGGGAGGAAGGGATTGGGAGGGGTTCTGGGAGGTGGCTACAGCTGGGATGCAAAGTGAATAAACTGTAATCAATTAAAAAATAAACAAATTAAAAAAAAAGATGTTTCCATCCAATCCCATTCCTCATGGCTAAGGGAACTGAAGGGAAGATAAGGAAGAAATAGTTTAAAAGCCAGATGAGAGGAAGAATAGACAAAATAAAAGGCCCTATAAATCAACATCAACAAAGCTCATAAGAAAACACAGAACTGAGGCAGCAAGCACAGAACCTGCATGGGTTTGCTGCAGGTCTTCTATGCACATATTATGGATTCCAATTTAGTGATTTTATGACATTCCCACGTGTGTGAACAAGTGTGTCTGTGTTTCCTGTGTCTTTTCTTGGGATATTTTCCTTCTTTCTGTTTGTCTTTTTTAATTCCAATGTGATAGTTATTTTAATTTTATCTGATTATGTTTTATTTTGTTATATTTTATTACTATCATATAGAATCCTGTTTTTGTTTGTTTGTTTGTTTCCCTAATGAGAGACAGAAAGGAAATGGGTCCAGATTGAGGGGATATTTTGAGGAACTAGGAGATATAAAGGGAGGGAAAAACCATAATCAGGATATATTATGTGAGAAAAAATATTTTCAGTAAAATGTAAAGATAGATAAATAGATTGATAGGTAGATAAATAGATAGATAGACAGATAGATAGATAGATAGATAGATAGATTTATAGATTAAAAGAGGGAAAGAAAGGGTAGTTTGGACTCAGAGTTTTGGGAGTTTTGGCCCACTGTTATTTGGACCTATTGCTTTAGAAATATGGTGTCACACTATGCCTCAGGGACCATTCACCTCATGGTGTCTGAGAAGTAAAAGAAAAAAAGAAAAGGGAAGAACTCTAATTGACTTTTCTTATGCACATTCCAGTCACCTAGAACTAGGGCAAAGTTCCATATCCAAACTATATCATTTTTCTTAGGAGTATTCTTTTCAGTATTTTAGGGAGTTATTTATTTATTTATCTATCTATCTATCTATCTATCTATTTATTTATTTATTTATTACACTTTATTCATTTTGTATTCCCCCATAAGCCCCTCCCTCCTCCCCTCGAGGTGCGACCCTCCCCCCTTTCTGCATGCATGCCCCTCCCCAAGTCCACTGATAGGGGAGGTCCTCCTCTCCTTCTTATTTTTTTAAGACAAGTTTTCTCTGTGTAGTCTTGGTTTTCCTAGACTCATTTGTCAAACAGGCTGGCCTTGAACTCATGTAGATCCACCTGCCTTGGCCTCCTGGAGTGCTGGGATTACCATGCATCACCATGCCTGTCCAGGAATGTTTGTTTGTTTGTTTTTCTGCACTATGTTTCTTTCCTTTTCCTTTCTTTTCTTTTCTTTTCTTTTCTTTTCTTTTCTTTTAACTACACTTTATTCACTTTGTATCCCCCCTGTGGTTCCCTCCCTCCTCCTGTCCCAATCCTTCCTTTCCTCCATCCTCTGCATGCATGCCCCTCCCCAAGTCCACTGATAGGGGAGGGCTTCTTTTCCTTCCTTCTGATCCTAGTCAATTAGGTCTCATCAGGAGTGGCTGCATTGTCTTCTTCTGTGGCCTGGTAATGCTGCTTCCCCCTCAGAGGGAGGTAATTAAAGACCAGGCCAATCAGTTCATGTCAGAGACAGTCCCTGTTCCAATTACCATGGAACCCACTTGGATACTGAACTGCCATGGGCTACATCTGTGCAGGGGTCTTAGGTTATCTCCATGCATAGTCCTTGGTTGGAGTATCAGTCTCAGGAAAGACCCCTGTGCTCAGATTTTTTGGTTCTGTTGCTCTCCTTGTGGAGTTCCTATCCTCTCCAGATCTTACTGTTTCCTTCTTCTTTCATATGATTCCCTGCACTCTGCCCAAAGGTTACCCATAAGTCTCAGCATCTGCATTGACAGTCTGCAGGGCAGAGCCTTTCAGAGGTCAGGAGCCTGACACACAGGAATGGTTGTGTGTATATATCTGATTCCTTTTTTTTTGTCAGCTACAAGAGAAATTAACAATCTTGGTCTCAAGTTTTGCCTCATGCAGGATGCTCTAGAACACAGTCCTGAAAAATAAAATATAAGGAGAATTTTTAGGGGAAGGAGAGCTGGGAATGTGTTTTTCTAATTAAATGAATGTATGTGCTTGAATATTACCTACATTTTTATGTGAAGGCCATAATTACAGTATTATTTAAAACTTGTAGCATTAATGACCATTCTTGTTTGTTATTTTAAGTTTTGATGTGAGTCTATATTTTATGGTCAGAATGTTATTGCTCATCTACCATTGCCCTCCATTTTTATGTCCTTCCTACATTTTTTATTATCTTCTTAGACAATTTAATTTCTTCTTTCATTTTGTATATAAATAGACAATAATGTATAATTATAGGGTCTAAGAAGTAGAAATGAAAGAAAATATATATTTGTTCTCCCGCATCTGGTTTATTTTATATGATAATCACTTATTGCATGTAGTTTTCTACAAACATCATATCTTCATCCTTCTTTAAGGCTAAAAAATCAATTATATATACATAGCAAAGTGTTTATTTATTTACTGACTTTAAATGCCAATGACAGATATGTAACTTAGCTATTGTGAATAATATGGCAATTAACTTTGATGTGCAAGTATGTCTGCTTTATTAGCTTGTGGCAACTACTCTGCACTAAGGGACTATGTCAATGATAGGGTAATGAAAGATGTATCACGGAGCAGCCAGACAGACTTAGAAATGGTTCCTATTTACAGGATCAAATAATTCTAATTATTTTCCATGAAACCTTTCCACGTATGTATTCCCACTATCATTTTTTGATATGTGTATTTAAGAGAGGAGAGGAGAAGACAGAGAAAACAGATACAGCTAGCTAAGTAATGCATATGAGCATATTATCAAAGGATGACAAAAGGTTAACAGAATATTTGTATTTTTATATTTCCTGAGGAATGAATGTCATACTTCATAAATAATTTTAAAATATAGAGTCCTCATTACAAAAAAATTATTCCCCTTCCACCAGGAAAGCAGTTACATATTCTGCTTTGACTAAAGGCTTATACTAAAACCAATAAATATTTATCGGATTTCTGAGACATTCCTAAGATTAAAATAGCTGAGTTACATGAATTTTGTTTGGGTTGAACACTGAGTCAGAGGTATGTTTTGAGAATATTGGAAAGAGAAGCAAAAAATTTTCCAAAAGTTGTAGGTGTTGTTAGAAGTATTTATTTTTGATAAAAATGACTTAAAAAAACCCTCCAATTTTGGAAATTTTTATTTAAACTTTAGCGACTAACAAAGGACCAATTTACACCATCTGTTTCAGTTACACTCAACTGTAGACTTTCTCTCCATTTTTTCTCTTTAAATACACAGTCTACTTGGCACCTTTTACCTAACTACATGTCTTTCAGTGAAAAACGTACTTTGTCTGACTTTCTGTCAAACCAATATTTAGTCACAAATATCTGTTTTTGTTGCTTTCTTGCATGAAGTCGTGTAGCACATTCCCTCTTGAGGAGCTGGTTCATGGGGAGTTGGGGAGCCAGCTGGAACTCTGACAGTGTGGGGTGTGCCAGAAGCTTTCATTATGGACAGTTTGTTTCTTGCCTTAGATTTCTTTTTATACTGAAGGGTGTTACTAGTGCGCTAATTCTGAAAGGACAAGGCATTTCCTCTTATAGTCTACATGTACTTATTTTGAGTGCTTAATTGATAGTGACAACACCAGTTCTTTCTAGCTGTTATCTTGGAGACTTATATACTCAGCCAGAGAAAAAACTGAAAAATAACCTTTATCTCTTTGTAAATGGGACTCCAGTATTTAAGAGGTCAATCATAGCATATTTGGAAGAAGGAATGTCATGCCAGGGTATTTTATTCATAAGTATGTTATGTGGGAAATTGTTGCTGAGCAATTCCAGTCTGTTTGTCTCTGCTCATGCTTCATTTTTCTAGGGTTAGAACATTAGAAGAGCCTGCCCTGCCTCTGCTTTGGAGAACACCTTTGCAATTCATAAAATTATTGTAAACCGAGTCTAAGTGAGGGGGGCGGAGCCAAGATGGCGACTAGCACACACAGTTTCCAAGCTGTGGAAGAGAAAAAGTTCTGAGTTGATGAGTGGAAGAACTTCTGAAGCCAGGGAAACAACGGAGAGACTTTCTAAACAACAGGGAACATCGCAGGAGGTGAAAACCTTGGTCTTGGGTCACCCAGGGGCTTGTTTGGGGAAGGTGAGAAACGATCCTTTGATCTCTCAGCACTCCCCTCCCCCAGACCTCCCTCCTCCTCGGCACAGCGGACTCGCCTTTCTCAGCGCAGACCTAACTGCCTGGGGCCTGCAGCCACTGAGGCTGAGCCCCAAGTCCTTTATCGGCAAAGGCCAGCAGTACTGTGTCTCGGAGCCCCAGATTCACGAGCGGCAGCTGCACCATCCTCCCAGGGCCCGAGTCTGCTAGACGCCATACTAGCTCCGCAGGATCGCTATCACTGACGGTACGGCCCGCCCAATACCACAGTGACAGAGAATACGCTATATACTCACCAAAACCAGACAGAAACGCCATACAAGCTAGACACACCAGGCGCTGGGCCTCTGAAGCTTGGAGAGCACAGTAAAGAGACCCCAGGACTTCCCAGAAAGCATCTGGACTAGCAACCCAGTCTCCAGTTACAGCGGGACTTTCTAACCTGGCGGCAGAGCAGCACTGAGCTGGCGGGGCACATCAGCCCTCCAGTTTAAGACTAACCAGGGCCAAACCAGAGAACAGAAAGGCTGGTTACCCCGATTCCCACTGACGTGACCACCCTGAAATCTCCAGCTGCAGCAAGACCTCATAACCTGGCAGTGACAGCAGCACGGAACTGGCGGAGCACATCAAAGAAGCAGGGCCAAACCAGAGAGCAGACAGCCCAGATACGCCGATCTCTGCCAAGTGTCCTGCCTGTACAGCTAGTCCTCAGCATACGCTAAGGACACGGGACCTCTCTCAACTTCCTGAAGAATTCTCCAGACTCGAGAGAGAGACAGTACCAGTCTGATCGGCTGAATCCAAAAACAAACAGGGAAGGTCTCAGATAAGCCAATGGCCAGGGGTAGGCGAAAGAACATTCCCAACATAAATCAGGACATCATGACTTCACCAGCAAACCCCAAAATCGATGGATATTCCAATTCATCAGAAGCACAGGAAAATGACCTTAAAGCCATGCTTGCTCAATTATTTGAGGCTCATAAGGAGGAAATGAACAAATCTTTCAAAGAGATGGCCAGTCAATTGGAGGTAAAGAAAGAAGAAATAGACAAAACCCTTAAAGAAACACAGGCAAACATAGCCAAACAAATAGAGGCACAAGTAGAGAAGAAATTAGTGGCATACAAAAAGGAAATGAACAAAGAAATAGAGTCCATCGTAGAGAGACAGGAATCCAAATTCAAACACATAAAAGAAATGGTGCAAGGCATGAAAACAGAATTAGAATCAATAAAGAAAACACAAAGTGAGAAAACTCTTGAGCTGGAGAACTTGGAGAAAAGATCAGGAACCACAAAAGTAAGCATCACCAACAGAATACAAGAGATGGAAGAGAGAATCTCTGGAGCTGAAGACACACTTGCAGAAATTGATACTTCTCTCAAAGAAAAAGTAAAATCAGAAAAATTCCAATCACAAAATATCCAAGAAATCAAGGATGCTATGAAAAGACAAAATCTAAGAATAATAGGAATTGATGAAAAAGAAGACTCCAGGCTCCAAGGTCCAGAAAATATTTTCAAGAAAGTCATAGAAGAAAATTTTCCCAACTTAAAGAAAGAGATGTCCATAAATATACAAGAGGCCTACAGAACACCAAATAGACTAGACCAGAAAAGAAACACATCACGTCACATCATAGTCAAAACACTAAATCTACAGAACAAAGAAAAGATATTAAAAGCAGCAAGGGAAAAAGGCCAAGTAACATATGAAGGTAGACCTATCAGAATCACACCAGACTTCTCACCAGAAACTATGAAAGCCAGAAGGGCCTGGGCAAGCATCATGGAGACTCTAAGAGATCACAAATGTCAACCCAGACTACTATACCCTGCAAAGCTTTCAATCAACATAGATGGAGAAAACAAAATATTCCATGACAAAACTAAATTTACGCAATATCTATACAGCAAACCAACCCTACAGAAGATACTAGAAGGAAAACTCCAATCCAACGAAAACGAATTCACCCAAGAAAACAGGGCATACAGATAATGTCCCAACAAAAATGAAAAGAAAACAAGCAATGAAACAAGGTAAGATCATCGACTCCATTACACAAGGAACTAACATGCATTGGTCAATATTATCTATCAATATTAATGGACTCAACTCACCAATAAAAAGACACAGGCTAACAGAATGGTTACGGAAACAGGACCCAACATTCTGTTGCATCCAAGAAACACACCTATGCAACAAAGATAAACACTACCTCAGAGTAAAGGGCTGGAAAAATGTTTTTCAAGCAAATGGTTCCAGAAAACAAGCTGGAGTAGCCATCCTAATATCTAATAAAATAGACTTTCAACCCAAGTTAATCAAAAAAGATAAGGAGGGCCACTATATTCTCATCAAAGGAAAAATCCAACAAGAGGACATCACAATTTTGAATATCTATGCCCCAAATACAAGAGCACCTACCTTCGTAAATGAAACAATATTAAAGCTTAAATCATACATTGATCCTAATACCTTAATAGTGGGAGACTTCAACACCCCACTCTCATCAAGGGACAGATCAACCAGACAGACACCAAATAGGGAAATGAAAGCACTCACAGAATCCCTAAATCAAATGGACCTAATAGATGTCTACAGATCTTTTCACCCAAACTCAAAAGAGTACACCTTCTTTTCAGCACCGCATGGAACCTTCTCCAAAATAGACCATATAGTTGGTCACAAAGCAAGCCTCAACAGATACAAAAGGATTGAAATAATCCCTTGTATACTATCTGACCACCATGGACTAAAGCTGGACATCAACAACAACAGAAACAACAAAAAGCCGACACGCACATGGAAACTGAACAACTTACTACTCAATGACAGCTGGGTCAAGGAAGAAATAAAGAAAGAAATTAAAGACTTTCTAGAATTCAATGAAAATGAAGGCACAACATACCCAAATTTATGGGACACATTGAAAGCAGTGCTCAGAGGAAAATTTATAGCACTAAGTGCCTACAAGAAGAAATCTGTAACATCACATACAAACAACTTAATGGCCCAACTGAAAAACCTAGAAAAAAAAGAAGCAGATACACCCAAGAGGAGCAGACGGCTGGAAATAATCAAACTAAGGGCAGAAATCAATCAATTAGAAACAAATAAAATTATCCAAAGAATCAATGAAACAAAAAGCTGGTTCTTTGAGAAAATCAACAAGATAGACAAACCCTTAGCCAAACTAACTAAAAAGCAGAGAGAAACCATACAAATCAGCAAAATCAGAAAGGAAAATGGGGACATAACTACAGACACTGAGGAAATCCAAACGATTATTAGGTCATACTACAAAAGCCTATATGGCACAAAATTTGAAAATCTAAATGAAATGGATAACTTTCTTGACAGATTCCATCTACCAAAATTAAGTCAAGATCAGGTAGAAAGACTGAATAGTCCTATATCTCCCAAGGAAATAGAAGCAGTCATTAACAGTCTCCCCTCCAAAAAAAGCCCTGGACCAGATGGCTTCAGCGCAGAATTCTACAAGACCTTCAAAGAAGTACTAACACCAATTCTCCACAAACTATTCCATAAAATAGAAACAGAAGGAACACTACCAAACTCATTCTATGAAGCCACAGTCACTTTGATACCTAAACCACACAAAGATCCAACAAAAAAAGAGAACTTCAGACCTATCTCTCTTATGAACATTGATGCAAAAATACTCAATAAAATACTTGCAAACCGAATCCAAGAACACATCAAAGATATCATCCACCATGACCAAGTAGGCTTCATCCCAGGAATGCAAGGGTGGTTCAACATACGGAAATCCATCAATGTAATCCACCACATAAACAAAATGAAGGAGAAAAACCACATGATCATCTCCTTAGATGCTGAAAAAGCATTTGACAAAGTCCAGCACCCATTTATGTTTAAAGTCTTGGAGAGATCAGGGATACAAGGCACATACCTAAAGATAGTAAAGGCAATATACAGCAAGCCTATAGCCAACATCAAACTCAATGGAGAGAAACTTAAATCAATCCCACTGAAATCAGGGACAAGACAAGGCTGCCCACTCTCTCCATATCTCTTTAACATTGTACTTGAAGTCCTAGCCAGAGCAATAAGACAACTAAAGGAGATCAAGGGGATACAAATCGGAAAGGAAGAGGTCAAAGTGTCACTATTTGCAGATGATATGATAGTATACATGAGCGACCCCAAAGATTCAACCAGAGAACTTCTTCAGCTGATAAACACCTTCAGCAAAGTGGCAGGATACAAAATCAACTCAAAAAAATCAGAGGCCCTCTTGTATACCAAAGACAAAAAGGCTGAGAAAGAAATTAGGGAAACAACACCCTTCACAATAGCCACTAACAACATAAAGTACCTTGGTGTGACTCTAACCAAGCAAGTGAAAGACCTATTTGAGAAAAACTTCAAGTCTTTGAAGAAAGAAATTGAAGAAGATCTCAGAAGATGGAAAGATCTCCCGTGCTCATGGATTGGTAGGATTAACATTGTGAAAATGGCCATCCTGCCAAAAGCAATCTACAGATTCAATGCAATTCCCATCAAAATACCAACTCAATTCTTTACAGACCTTGAAAAAAAGATTCTCAGCTTCATATGGAGAAACAAAAAACCCAGAATCTCCAAAACGATCCTGTACAACAACAGATCATCTGGAGGTATCTCCATTCCCGATCTCAAGCTGTACTACAGGGCAACAGTAATAAAAACTGCATGGTATTGGCATAGAAACAGAAAGGAGGATCAATGGAATCGCATAGAAGACCCAGAAATAAACCCACACACCTATGAATTCTCAATATTTGACAAAGAAGCCAAATCCATTCAATGGAAAAAAGACAGCATCTTCAACAAATGGTGCTGGACCAACTGGATGTCTACATGCAGAAAAATGAAAATAGATCCATATCTATCACCCTGCACAAAACTAAAGTCCAAGTGGATCAAGGACCTCAACATAAAACCAGATACTCTAAATCAGCTGGAAAAAAAAGTGGGAAACAGCCTAGAATTCATTGGCACAGGAGACAACTTCCTGAACAGAACACCAACAGCACAGGCTCTAAGAGCAACAATCAATAAATGGGACCTCATGAAACTGAAAAGCTTCTGTAAAGCAAAAGACACTGTCATCAAAACAAATAGACAGCCTACAGATTGGGAAAGAATCTTCACCAACCCTTTATCTGACAGAGGGCTAATATCAAGTATATATAAAGAACTAAAGAAGCAGAAAAGCAACAAACCAAGTAATCTACTTAAAAAATGGGGAACAGAGCTAAACAGAGAATTCTCGAAAGAGGAACGTCGAATGGCAGAGAAACAATTAAAGAAATGCTCAACCTCATTAGCCATTAGGGAAATGCAAATCAAAACGACCCTGAGATATCACCTAACACCCATCAGAATGGCCAAGATGAAAAACTCAAGTGATAGCACATGCTGGAGAGGTTGTGGAGAAAAGGGAACCCTCCTCCATTGCTGGTGGGAATGTAAACTGGTTCAACCACTCTGGAAGTCAATCTGGCGCTTTCTCAGACAACTAGGAGTAGTGCTACCTCAAGACCCAGCTATACCACTCCTAGGTATATACCCAAAATTTGCTCAAGTACACAACAAGGACATTTGTTCAACCATGTTCATAGCAGCTTTATTTGTAATAGCCAGAACTTGGAAACAACCCAGATGTCCATCAACGGAGGAATGGATACAGAAACTGTGGTATTTTTACACAATGGAATACTACTCAGCAATCAAAAAGGAAGAAATCATGAAATTTGCAGGCAAGTGGTGGGATCTAGAAAAGATCATTCTGAGTGAAGTATCCCAGAAGGAGAAAGACAAACTTGGTATATACTCGCTTATATAGACCTACAAGACATGATAAACATAATGAAATCTACACACCTAAAGAAGATAATCAAGAAAGTGGACACAGGCGAAGGTGATTAATCCTCATTTAGAAAGACAAATGGGATGTGCATTGAACTTATGACAGGAGTCTATCACAAAAGGCATCGGAAAGACTCTACCTAGCAGTGTTTCAAAGCAGACACTAAGACTCATAACCAAACCCTCGGCAGAGTGCAGGGAATCATATGAAAGAAGGGAAGTTAGTATGATATGGAAAGGATAGGAGCTCCACAAGGACCAAATATATCCGGGCACAGGGTCTTTTCTGAGACTGACACTCAACCAAGGACCATCTATGGATATAACCTAGAACTTCTGCTCGGATGTGGCCTGTGGTAGCTCAGTAACCAAGTAGTTTTCCAAAGTAAGGGGAACATGGACTATTTCTAATAGGATCTCAAGGGCAGGCTGTTTGACCCCCACCCCAGGGGAGGAGCAGTCTGTTAGGCCACAGAGGAGGACTTTGCAGCCAGCCCTGAAGATACCTGATAAAACAGGGTCAGATGAAAGGGGAGGAGGTCCTCCCCTATCAGGGGACTTGGAAAGGGGCAGGGAGGAGACCAGGGAGGGAGTGTGGGGTTGGGGAGGGAATGAGGGAGCGGGATACAGCTGGGACACAGAGTTAACAAAATGTAACTAAAAAGAAAAATAAAATATAAAAAAAAATAAAATAAAATTGTTAACCTAAAAAAAAAAAATAAATAAATAAAGTCTAAGTGATTAGTAGTTACACTATATAAATGGGTTAAATACTGTGTTCAAAGTAAAAAAGAAAACTTCCCTTAAAAAAGCAATATAAGTTTATGAATCCAGATAGAAGGGGAAGAAGTCCTCGACTATCAGTGGACTGGGTATGGGAGGGGATGAGGGAGGGAGGGTGGATTTGGGAAGGTATGAGGGTGCAGGTTACAGCTGGGATACAAAGTGAATAAATTGTAATAAATAAAAAAATTATACTAAACAAAAAAATTTAAAAAGCAATATAATCTATATAAAAGGCATAGGCACTTAATTGTACTGATGTAAAGCAGAAAGAAGAAAAGTCTATTTTTAGAAGTGTGCTTACCACATGAAGTCATTCAATAAATGTTTCTGAATTCACAAAAAAAAAAAAAATTATTGTAAACCTTGTCTTCTAAGCTTGATCCAATTCCTGAAATTAAACTGCAAACTTGAAGACTCACTAGTAAACACCCACAGTTGGAGATTTACATTTATGCTGTAATCTTCACAGCCAATGTTCAGCCTATATGGCAAATGAAAACAAACTAATTTTTGCCTTGATTATATAAATAAATCACCATCTGAAAAAAAACTCTGCTCCAAAGAAGATTGAAATTGTAACCATTCATAAGATTACTTCTGTTTACTGGCAATTAAATAAAAAACAAACAAATAAAACAATACCCTAATTAAGAGCAAAATAGGCATAAAATAATTCAATTTATATGCACAGACTAAAAATTTACTACAAAATACATTACTGAATACCAATGGAATATTTTTAAAATGTTGTGTGTTAACAAGAAAAGAGACAGAAAGAAAAAAATATATAGTAAAACAATGTCCATCTTTGTTAAACTATAGTCACCAATTATCCTTCTCTGTAACATGACATGACCTAAACACAGTCAAAATTGAAGAATGATAGACTTTTTTTTCCTAACTGAATTTTTTAGCCAAATAAGGTGCCAAGATCAAGAGTACTCACTTATTTGTCCATATGCTTAGAGGCAGACTGACACATTTAGCATTAATGCCTATCTTCTTTAGTACAGAGGATAGAATCCATTTCAACAAATTATTAGTTAATCATGTAGCTGAAATTGATATTTTGGAAGTATCCAAATCTCAGTTTATCTTCAGTACTGGTAGCATGTTTCAGGCTGTGTTTGAGGAAGAGATAAACAATAGTGTCCTGCAATCACAGGGACCAGAGTTCAGATCCCATCACTCACAAAGAAAGCTTTATGTCCCCCAACACCCATAACTCCAGATCCAAGCCCTCCAGTGTCCTATTCTTTCTTCAACACACCCAGAAGCATCTTCATCTGTACACACATACATTTACAATCATGCAAACACACACTTAAACATACTATGATGAAAGACTGTAAAAACAGAAATAAATGGAAAAATTTTATGACAATGATAATTTATTCTCTCTTCAGATATTATGAAATATAGGATTTTTATATTTGAGGTTGTATTGAATCTCTGTGTGTAATAAAATAATTATTCTAACAGGCAGGCAGGTATGCAAAATAAGGAATATAGTAACTAAACATTGTCTTCTATCTTTTGGTCTTTTTAAGCATCACCTTCTTTTACACTGCCTTGCATTTACAAATTAGGTTTTCTGACTTAGAGCCTTGAAGCTTCCTCTTCTGCATAAAAGTTAATGCTGTAATTCTGCTAATACGAGCCAAGCTGCCAACAATTACTTCACTATTATCCTTCTTGTCTACAGGTGGAGGTAAGTGAAAGTCCTTCTCAGTATTCATGGTATTAATTAAAAATGATTCTGTTTTCAAGATATTATTTGCTGAGACATGTCTCATGTTTTTGCTTTATACTTTTGTAACACATACGTGCATATGTTGATGTCTCTGTGTGATCATGTATACCTGAATGCAAAGGTCCATAGGGGTCAAAGGAGGGTTTGGGATCCATTGGAAAGGGAGTTAATGTACTTTTGATACATCTGGGCTTAGTGACAGAATCTGCTTTGAAATACTAAGTAACTCTCTATATTTATTTCTCTATATTTATTTCAAAAAATTGCTTTTTAGCCTGGTCCAGGACAGCCAGGGCTACACAGAGAAACCCCCTCTTAAAAAGCAAACAAACTATCAGTGGACTTGGAAAGGAGCAGGGAGGGGACCAGAGAGGGAGTGTGAGGTGGAGGAGGGAATGAGGGAGTAGGATACAGCTGGGACACAGAGTGAACAAAATGTAACTAATAAAAATAAAGTTAAAAAAAATAATGAATTAAAAAAATAAAATAAAATATAACTAATAATAAAAAATAATAAAAAAGAAAAAATATAAAATTATCACACAATTTAAAAAAAAAGCAAACAAACAAATAAATGTTAAAAATGTAAAAGGATGTGCTTTTGATTTGTTTGGATTTTGAATGTTTACTCTGCTTTTGTTGTTGCTGCTGTGATAATGGGGAAGTATAATCACTACCCTTTTAGATTTTAGAAAGTTTTGCCAACAGTTTTGTACTGCCAGACATCATTATGTTTCTTATATTCATCTCCTGTAGAATCTTCTTGGTTCATCTCTAACCAAGGTGGTTAAGCATATGTGAGATATCATATACAGGGTGTTGAAGGAGACACTGAGACTCATAGCCAAACTTTGGACAGAGTGTAGGAATCCTGATGAAAGAAGGAGATTGAAAAGCCTGGAAGGAACTCAACAAGGAGAACAACATATCCAAAATGCCTGGGCCCACAGGGGCCTGCAGAGACTGATACTCTAAAGAATGACCATGCATGGAGAGGAACTAGTTCAAAGGAAGCCCATTGGCTGCTCAGTTCCAGCACTTGGGGTACCCAAGTGGTACAAAGGCTGTCTATGACATGAATTCAGGGGCTGGCTCTTTGATCACTGGGAGGGTGAAGCCTTGCCAGGCCACAGAGGAAGATGATGCACCAACTTTGATGAGACATGATAAGCTAGGGTCAGATAGAATGGGAGGAGGTCCTCCCCAATCAGGGAACTAGGGATAGGTAATAGGGGGAGAAAAGGAAGGGTGGGTAAGACTGGGGGGATATGAGGGAGGAGGTTACAGTAGGGATAAAAAGTGAATACATTGTAATAAATAAATATATAAATTAAATTTAAAAAGAAAGACATAATTCTGGATAATGTAGAAAGTAATGAAAATTGTGATAGTAGTTATACATACTAATAAAATGTCCATGTTTAAGAAAAGAAATTGGAAGTTACAAAATAACATAGACTTTAATGATACACAAGGAAACTTCTGGCTACTGTAATATCCAAAGCATAGGATGTAAAAAGATGCAGAAAAAAACAGAGATGTGGAATAATATCAAGATTAAATCTTACAATCAAGATAGAGTGCACTTAAAGAAAGCATCAGGAATAATTTAAAAAGACAGTTAAGGGTTATAAAAGAGAACCAGCATATTTGTCACCCCAGGGTATTTCATGTTGCTATGGTTGGCTATATTCACTTTGACAAAAACATGGACGTATCTCTAAAGAAGGAATATCAACTGAGGAATTGCCATGGTAAGATTGGCAGGCCTACTGGTCAATTCCTTGACTGCTAATGTAGGAGGGACCAGCATGCTGGGAGTAGTGCCATCTATGTGCACACTGACATGGCTTGTACAAGAAAGGTGGCTGAGCAAGCTGTTCAGGAAGAGAAAGGCAGTAGTATTGTATTAAGATCGCTGCTATCTCCCCGTTCTTGCCTTAATTTCTTACCCAGGATTCCCTGATGATAGGCTATAACCTATAAGAGGATGTTTATCACTCTCAGAAACAGACAGCAACCTAAGCACAATTTGAAGGTATGGTAATAATTTTTGACAGTGGTACTAAAACTTGGATACCACTGTTTCCTATGGTGAGAGGTCTAAAAGCCCTGATGCCACACATACAGATAATCAGCTATTTGGTTATGGAATTTGGGTCATTTGTTTGATATTAGATAAAACGTCTTACTATTTATCCAAAAATAATCTGACTCTCACTACAAACACTATCTGGCCTTACACTAGTAGCAGTCCTTTATCTTACCTTTTTTGCATATCAGGCTGGCTCCCAGTCAGTCTGTGATTAAAAGAAATATTCTTATAGAGCCCTTTGGACTTACCAGTTTCAATTAATCCCTTTTTGTGTCCTTTAATTACTTGGTTCTTTATATTCAAACCAATTTTCTAAGACAATAATGTCCATTTATTTGCTTGTTGGTTTGTGTACTACTCTACTTTTTCATGATTTTTTCCTCTAGGTTGAAAAACTATTCAGATGTGTTCATCTTCATTTGACACAACACTCTATATGGTAAACTTTCTTTCCTTCCTAACACACTTCCTAATATTTCTTGACTGATTCAAAGAACAGGGTAGAGGAGAAAGCCAAAATTGAAGAGGGGAGCTCCCAAGTAGCTTCAAAAGTTTCACATCACTGGATTTCTTGTTAAGACAGTTGTAAATAGACCATTGAAAATTACAAAAACAAGAAGCAAAGATGAAATTGTTTGCTGTGTGTCAACTTCTGTTAATTGCTTTACCTGTACTATCTGATTCAATCCTCAAGACATTGCTATAAGGTTGTTATTATTTCTATACCAAGGCATTCAAGAACAGAGGCCAAGAGACTTCACATATTCTTGTTGAGGAAGCACTGAGCTAAGACTCAATTTTATTCCATTAGTGACGGTACTGTGCTTCTATTCCTTAATTTTTATGAGTAAATTGGAAGGAAATAGGTACAGAAAGTAAAAATATACTATAGTTATAAGAATTTTAAATAGAGAGGAAAAGAATGCTTATGGGAAGACTATTTTCAGTGGCACTCCATTGAGAAGTAGAGTATATGTTTATGTGTAATAAAAAAAGCAAATTTTATTCTTGTTAGCAGGTTTTGAAATAAAAAGCAATTGATCTTCAGGAGCTTCCATTTGTTTATTGTTGATCTTAGAGCCTGTGCTGTTGGTGTTCTGTCTAATAAGTTGTCTACTGTGTCAACGAGGTCAAGGCTCTTTCCCATTTCTTCTTCTGACAGATTTAAAGAGTCTGGTTTTATGATTTGCCCAACAATGTTCATAGCAGCTTTATTTATAATATCCAAATCTGGAAACAACCTAAATGTCCCTCATCTAAAGAATGGAAACAGAAATTGTGGTACATTTACACAATGGAACACTACTCAGCTAATTAAAAAAAAAAGGAAATCAAGAAATTTGCAGGCAAATGGATAGAACTAGAAAAGATCATCCTGAGTATGGTAACACAGAAGCAGAAAGACATATATGATATATACTCACTTATAAATGGATATTTGCCATATAATGTAGGATAAATATACTAAAATCTATAGTTCTAAAGAAGCTAAACAACAAGGAGGGCCCTAGGCAAAAGGCTTAATCGTCATTCAGAAGGGCAAACAGGATAGATATTAGAAGTAGGAGATACAGGGAACAGGAAAGTAGCCTACCACAGGGGACATCTGAAAGATTTTACCCATCAGATAATTGTCAGTGGTACTTCATTGACAATTTGAGCATATGTTTATGCTGTAATCAAAATAGAAAGTTTTATTCTTTTCTTTTTTTTATTATTTTTAATTACACTTTATTCACTTTGTATCCCCCTGTGGTTCCCTCCCTCCTCCCATCCCAATCCCTCCCTTACTGCACCCTCTGCACACATGCCCCTCCCCAAATCCACTGATAGGGGAGGGCTTCTTTTCCTTCCTTCTGATCCTAGTCAATTAGGTCTCATCAGGAGTGGCTGCATTGTCTTCTTCTGTGGTCTGGTAATGCTGCTTCCCCATCAGGGGGAGGTAATTAAAGACCAGGCCAATCAGTTCTTGTCAAAGACAGTTCCTGTTTCTATTATCATGGAACCCACTTGGATACTGGACTGCCATGGGCTACATATATGCAGGGGTCTTAGGTTATCTTCATGCATGGTCCTTGGTTGGAGTATCAGTCTCAGAAAAAAGACCCCTGTGCTCAGATTTTTTGGTTCTGTTGCCCTCCTTGTGGAGTTCCTATCCTCTCCAGATCTTACTGTTTCCCACTTCTTTCACAAGATTCCCTGCACTGTGCCCAAAGGTTGCCCATAAGTCTCAGCATCTGCATTGATAGTCTGCATGGCAGAGCCTTTCAGAGGCCCTCTGTGTCAGGCTCCTGACTTGTTCCCTCTTTTCTCCTTCTTCTAATGTTCATTCTCTTTGCCTTTCTGGATAGGAATTCAGCATTTTAGCAAGAGTCCTCTTGATTAGTTTCTTTAAGTGTACAGATTTTAGTAGGTTTATCCTATATTATATGTCTATATGAGTGAGTATATACCGTGTGTGTCTTTCTGCTTCTGGGATAGCTCACTCAGGATGATGTTTTCCAGATCCCACCATTTACCTGAAAATTTCATTATTTCCTTGTTTTTTATTGCTGAGTAAATAGTCCATTGTGTAGATATACCACAATTTGTGCATCAATTCCTCCACTGAGGAGCGTCTGGGCGGTTTCCAGCTTCTGGATGTTACAAATAATGCTGCTACAAACATGGTTGAGCAAATGTCCTTATTGTGTACTTGAGACTCTTTTGGGTATATGTCTAGGAGTGGTATAGCTGGATCTTGAGGAAGCGCTATTCCTAGTTGTCTGAGAAAGTGCCAGATTGCTTTCCAGAGTGGTTGTACAAGTTTACATTCCCACCAGCAGTGGAGGAGAGTTCCCCTTTCTCCACAACCTCTCCAGCATGTGTTGTCTCTTGAGTTTTTGATCTTAGCCATTCTGATGGGTCTAAGGTGACCTCATGAAACTGAGAAACTTCTAAAAGCAAAGGACACTGTCGTCAGAACAAAATGACAGCATACAGATTGGAAAAGGATCTTCACCAACTTTATATCTGACAGAGAACTAATATCCAGCGTATATAAAGAACTAAAGAAGTTAAACAGCAAAAAATCAAGTAATCCAATGAAAAAATGGAGTACATAGCTAAACAGAGAATTCTCTGTAGAGGAATATCGAATGGCAGAGAAATACTTAAAGAAGTGCTCAACCTCATTAGCCATCAGGGAAATGCAAATCAAAACGACCCTAAGATTTCACCTTATACTCATCAGAATGGCTAAGATTGAAAGCTTTATTCTTATTAGTAGTTTTGAAATAAAATTCAATTGATATTCAGGAGGTCCCATTTTTTGATTGTTGATCTTAGAGCCTGTGCTGTTGGTGTTCTGTCTAGGAAGTACAGAAGCAGACGCTGAGACTCACAGCCAAACTTTGGGCTGAGTGTGGGTAATCTTAAAGAAAAGCGGGGAGATTAAAAAGACCTGGGGGGAATAGTAGCTCCACAAGGAGACAGACAGGGCCGAAAAACCTAGGCCCACCCAGTGGGCTAGCAGAGACCAGTGCTCCAACCTTGTATGGAGAGGACCTAGACCCTCTGTACAGATGAAGCCCATAGGCTGCTCAGTTTCCAAGTGGGCTTCCTAGTAAGGGTAGCAGGGCCTGCCTCTTACATAAACGCAGTGGCTGGCTCTTTGATCATCTCTTCATGGGTAGTGCAGCCTTGTCAGAACACAGAGGAAGAATATGCAGCCATCCCTTATGAGACTTGATAGGCTGGGTCACATAGAAGGGGAGGTAGTCCTCCCTTATCGGTGGACTAGGGGAGAGGTTGCAGAGAGGATACAAAGTGAATATATTTTAATAAATAAATTAAAAAAGCAATTTATTATGTAAAATGCTGGTGGGTTTTGGAGACGATATATTTGATGAGTAAATATCATATTAAAATATCACTTAGCTGAAAGGGGAAAAGGAACATATTGTAGGTGATTCTAATACATTTATTGGTCAGAAGGAGCACAGAACTAAGAAGAATAATCAACAGAGCTCTTGAAACATATTTTTTTTCTGGAAGAATTATCCTATATGAAATTATAAAACATAGGGAAGACCAAGAGACCAAAGGATGATGAATTCATCTTAAACCAAATGTTGTTCAAACAAAAGTAATAAATAATGAAAGATAAAGAGAATATCTGATTTTTTACTATCAAGCAAATTTTAGAACCCTGAAAGGGGTTTATTCTATCTAAATAATTTCCATAAGAAAAATAATTTACATCCAGAGGAGTTTAATAATTTTTTTACAATTTATTTATGACAATTATATAGTGTCATTTCATAGGAGAGATGCCATTGAGAATAAGTATTGAAATGTTTAGATACAAAATATAATGTTACTAGTATCAATCAATGGGCTATAGAACAAATGAGAAAAAGGAGAGGAATGGAAAGAGTATTGAGTAGGAAGGAGGCGAGAAGAGAAAAGAAAATAAATTTAACATGTGTTAAGTTCACAATTAATTGTCTACTATCATAATGTTTGCATGATATTTTACATACCAAACTGCGAAAAATTTTAATGGATTATTTATAAGGAAACTGCAAATCAGCCTATCTCCTTTAGAACACATTCTATGTCCTCCCTGAACTTTGAGTTACTGTTATTGATATGAAAAACATAAGGTAATATAGAGTGTAACCCTTGCCTTCAAGAGGCTAATAATGTTTTGTAGAAAGAAGAAAGAATGCAGAATAATTATGGAATATTAATGGTCTAGGCTTTGAAACTGGATTATATGTACAGCTGAAGGAATAAAGGAAAGGTCAGTGTCAGCAAAAGTAATCAAAAGAAGTTTACAGTGAGGTAGATAGGAGTTATTCCGGGTCATGGGAGATAAGTAAGATTTAGATAAACAGAGAGGGTGAGAGAAAATCACGTTAGGATAATGTGAGGGATCGGGGCTTGCAGGTGACAAAGGGCAGTGGCTGGAGGATGTAAAGGCTGCTGCAGGTAACTGAAATCATCAGAGCACAGTCAATAGAGGAGCGCAAAGCCCCTCAGCAGAGAGACAGAGTAAACTGTGGCAGAGACAGTGACTGCTTGCAACATTCGGAGCAGCAAGTCGACCAGATGGGAGGGCAGGAGCCAGGGATCGGGTGGATCTTTGTAAAAATAGGCGTCAAACTACCCATTAAATTGAGAAGCAGAGCCCAGGATGGTGACAGGTTTTGAAAAGAATGGGCGGAAAGAAACATAAGCCACAATTTGGTTTTTCAAAGCCACACATGCACTAACAAAAAAAAAAAAAAAAAACAAAAAAAAACCACTTCAAATATGAAAGATGGGAATGTGGATTCAAACAGCGAGTCCTTTAATTGTTTGCCATAAGTGTCTTTGAATTTTTGATCTTTAAATCTTTTATTTTGTCAAATTATTGTCTCTAACATTTGAATATTTAATTTGTCCAATGTGTTCATATCAATTAAAGCAAACTTTAGGTAATTAAAAAATTAAAGATAACTCCAAGATAAAGTAAAGCTTTATAGACTTTGGTCATATTTTCAATGGTAAGATTTACTCTTACATTTCTTCTTATGAATATTATTCTTTTACAAAATTCTACTGTTCTTACAATTTAGATTGAACTCATTTCTTTGAAACCATTTACTAATTAAGGGTTTTATTTCTCATATATTTGACTTAAAATTAGGTTCTGGGGCAGGAGAATGGCTCCCCTATGGTATAATAATTACAGAGGGTCAGTGTTACATTCCCTCTTGGACTTTAGTTTTGTGCAGGGTGATAAGTATGGATCTATTTGCATTTTTCAACATTTAGACATCCAATTAGACCAGTACCATTTGTTGCAGATGCTATCTTTTTTTTCCATTGTATGGTTTTGGCATCTTTGTCAAAAATCAGGTGTCTATAAGTTTGTGGGTTTATTTCTGGGTCTTCTGTTCCATTCCACTGATCCACCATTTTGTTTCTATGCCAGTACCAGGCAGTTTTTATTAATTTTGCTCTATAGTACAGCTTAAGATCAGGGATGGAGATACCTCCAGAAAATCTTATATTGTAGTGGGTTGTTTTAGCAATTCTGGGTTTCTTGTTATTCCATACGAAGTTGAGAACTTTTCTTTACAGGTCTGTAAAGAATTGTGTTGGTAATTTGATGGGAATTGCATTGAATTTGTAGATTGCTTTTGGTAAGATGGCCATTTTTACTATGTTAATCCTGCCAAGCCATGAGCATGGGAGATCTTTCCATCTTCTCATATCTTCTAATTCTTTTTTCAGAGCCTGGAAATTTTTTTCATACAAGTCTTTGACTTGCTTCGTTAGGGTTACAACAAGGTGCTTTATGTCATTTGTGGCTATTGTGAAGGGTGTTGTTTTCCTAATTTTTTTCTCAGCCCTTTTGTCTTTTATATATAGGAGAGCTATTGATTACGTTGAGTTAATTTTGTGTCCAGCCACTTTGCTGAAGGTATTTATCAGCTGTAGGAATTCCCTGGCAGAATTTTTGTGGTCACTCAGGTATACTATCATATCATCTGCAAATAGTGATAATTTGACTTCTTCCTTTCCAATTTGTATAACCTTGATCTCCTTCAACTGTCTTATTTCTCTAGCAAAGACTTCCAGAACTATGTTGAAGAGATATGGAAAGAGTGGGCAGCCTTACCTTGTCACTCATTTCAGTGGGATTTCTTTAAGTTTCTCTCAGTTTAGTTTGATGTTGGCTATAGGCTTGTTGTATATTGCCTTTACTATGTTTAGATATGTGCCTTGTATCCCTGATATCTCCAAGACTTTAAACATGAATGGATGTTGGATTTTGTTAAATGCTTTTTCAGCATCTAGGGAGATTATCATGTGTTTTTTTTTTCTTTCACTTTGTTAATATGGTGGATCACATTGATGGATTTCCATATATTGAACCACCCCTACATACCTGGGATGAAGCCTACTTGGTCATAGTGGATAATATCTTTGATGTGTTCTTGTATTCGGTTTGCAAGTATTTTGTGAGTATTTTTGCCTCAATGTTCATAAGGGAGATTGGCCTGAAATTCTCTTTCTTTGTTGGGTTTTTGTGAGATTTAGGTATATATCTATATAATGTAATTTGTCAATAAAGAGGAGTTCTATCAAGAATCTATATTTTTATACAATAGATAGGAATGAGTGAATAAATTAATAAGTGAAAAAATGCAAAAAAAATATGTAAAATGGAGCATTAGATCATGGCATATAAGACAAACACATTCCTCCAGCTTTAATTATTTTAATGTTTGAAAGCTTTTTTCATTATGGAAAACAAAGCGAATTGCTATTATTAAACTATTTCTGTTTGGTAGCTTGAAAGAGATTATGTATGCAAATATTAGACAGATTTAAAAAATATTCCTTGTTAATTCCATGCTTTGAAAAACAAGTTGATTGCATTATATAAATATTTTGGTATTATTTGAAAGAAAATAGCTGGTGAGGGAGATGGTGTAATCTTCCTCACGAAGTCTTCATTACATTCCAAGCATGTGAAAGTGCTACTACTGTGAAGGAGCAGCTGAAGGTTCTTTGCTTAGTCTCTTTCCACAGGGGCAGCTTCCTTAGTGTGGACAGCTCCGAGATCCAGGCCAAGCTTCCAAATCTAAAGCTTGTAACTATAACCTGCGAGAGAAGAATTAGGACTGTGAGCATTCAGGCCAGAGAGGCCTTGTTTTAAATAGTCAGTAGACAGGGTTTAGAATGCCAAACTTAGTCCTAAATCCAGATCTTGAACCCTGGGGTTTAGGAAATTCTTTTTAATTTACACAATCTAGGCTTATAATCTTTGTAGTATCATACCTGCCTTCTCCGCTTTCTAACATTTTATCAACTTCAGTTTCAGCTTGTCTGTATTCTCTTATCCTCATGTCACTTATTCTTAGCTTCCAAACTTAGTTATTCTGGAGCTCTTCGGCTGCTTCTGTTTCTTTCTTGCTTTTTTTTTTTTTAATTTTATTTTTAGATGTAAATACATGTCAGAGTCAGCCCCTGCTCCTCTTACTAAGACACTCACATGGAGACTGAGCTGCTTATGGCATACATCTGAGCAGGGGGTCCAGGTCCTCTCCATGCATGGTTCTTGGTTGTTGCATCTGTCTCTGCAGGATCCCTGGGCCAAGATTTTGGTTCTGTTCATCTCCTTTTGGAGCTCCTTCCCCTCTTGGTCTTTCTATCTCCTCCTTCTTCCATAAGATTCCTTGTGTTTGGCTCTATGATCACCTCCCTCCTGAGGGGAGAGCAGACTTGCTAGCCACAAAGTAAGAGAATACAGCCTCTCCTGATGAGACATGATAAGCTAGGGTTAGATAGAAGGGAGGAGGTCCTCCCCTATCAGTGGACTATGGGAGGGACAAAGGGGAAGAAGAGGTAGGTAGGATGGGACTGAGAGGAGATGAGGGAGGAGGATACAGCAGGGATACAAAGTGAATACATTGTAATAAATAATAAATCAATATAAAGATGTAAGTACATTATTTTCCACATTGTATTTCCTCCTTCAATACCTTCTTTGTTATCTTCAATTTTACTCTCTTAGAAATGACTTGAAAATTATACCCACGATACTATATTATGACTGCATAAACATGGAACAAACAATAACAATACCCATGGACATGCCATCATGTTGCTGGGAAATCACATGTTGTCCATCAGTAGAGAAAGAGCAACAGATACCTAAAGATCTCAGACAGAGAGAAAATTAGTTATCTCCAGAGTTGAGCTGCGCTCATTTCTTCAGGTATAAGAAATATTATCCCTAGGCAGTTCCCTCTGGAATTCTTCAGTCATTTTCTTTCTGCTGCCACCTCTGCTGAAATTGGAAGCACTAAATATTTGTCTGCCTTTTGTTATTGGTGTCAAATGTAATCAAGAACAAATGGATATTCAAAAGAAGCCCTTATTAAATCTCAGCAGGTAAGAGCTCCATGTTCTCTTCCAGAGGACCTGGGTTCAATTCCTAGCATCTGCATGGTGCCTCACAGGCATCTGTCACTCCAGTTCTGGGCTTTCTGATGCCCTCTTCTGGCTTCTGTGGGCATGGATACATGCAGGCAAAACACAAAAATATAAATTAAAAATTGCAGTTAAAAAGGATAAAAAAATTCCTAATGATCTATATGTTTATTGCGGCTAACAACAGTTTATTTTATATTTTATAAACAACTAAAATTGAGAACCTCAAAATTTCTCAACAATATATATAGTTATTTGAGAAAATAAAAATTATCATTTCTCTAACTTGACCATCCCTCATTATGTACATGTATTGAATGCTCAAACTGTATTCTATATATATTGAATTAGTATAAGGTCATAAAACATTTATTGAAGGCTATTAAAAGAAAGCAAATAATAAAAATTCACATTGTGCAATATTGTTGCATGGAACGCAGAGTATTTAAACTTTTCAGAGGTACTTGATTCTGCCAGTGAATCAAAACACTATGAGCATTTAAAAATTAAATTAAAATTAGAAATAACAACCCCATCCTAGAACTATTTGAAGAACTGTTATGCTGTGCCAATGACATGCACAACTTAAAGTTGTATGTTAGTATAGGTGTATAGCTGCATGTGAGTATTCTATTCTAATCACTTTTGAAAAGATTGGCAAGGTAAATGTACATGATTGATTGGCCTGCTCTTTGATCACCTCCCCTTGAGGGGGGAGCAGCCTTACCAGGCCACAGAAGATGACAATGCAGCCACTCCTGATGAGATCTGATAGACTAAGATCAGAAGGAAGGAGAGGAGAATCTCCCCTATCAGTGGACTTGGGGAGGGGCATTCGCAAAGAAGAGGGAGGGAGGGTGGGACTGAGAGGGGAGGAGGAAGGGGCTTATGGGTGGATACAAAGTGAATAAAGTGTACTTAATAAAATAACATTAAATTAAAAAAGATTATAAAGACATCGTAACTATACATACATTTTATATTGTAAAGCAGCTTTCTATGAGTTGGAATTTTCACCCAGAAGGGAAGAGGAGGCTCATGAGAGTCTGTGGATATGAAGTCATGTGTTTGGGAAAATTAGAACTTGCGTTGGTCAAGATTATCCTCTTCTCAACACTATAGAGGCAGAAACCACCTTATGTGAGTGGAGACTATGCCTAGCTGAGATGCCAAGGTATCTTTTTGCAGCTGCATTCAGCATGTACAGAGAACTTCCAGGTTATAGTGACAGTGAGTTGTCACCTGTGCTGCAGTAGCGTTTTTAGTGATGTGGTTTGCTTTTGACTCACCTCGGAATCTGTTCGTAATCTGCAATTACCTCAACCAGAGCCTTAAATGAGAGAAATGAATTATGTCACACTTCAGATAACTGTACACTTGAAATTGGTGCTAGATCATTCTGAAAGGTTCAAAGAAGAATGTATCTGTATTTCTTACATAAAATCCAGTAGTTTCTAGAACTTCTAGTTGTTTCATAATTTGAGATTGAGATCTCCTCAATTTCTCACCTTATCTTCACGTAACATTTTTATCTGTTCTTTTTTTCTCTCTTTTAAAGAAATTGCTCCTTTGAATGAGGCCCTTGCTATCATTCATATGACCATATACTAATGTCTTAACTTTGTAAACTAAGTCAGTTTCCAAATAACTCATATTCTGAAGTGGTGGATGGACTTCAGTGAAACTATTATGCCATCCAGTTCTTGTATGCTTCAATACACTAATTTGTAGAAACAGAAATTATATATTTTTAAAATAGAGCATTATATCAAGCAAAGTTTAATGCTTATTCCTGCTCTTGCACTAATTTTATATATGTCTGTTTTTGGTTGTCGTCAATTGTGTCTTGAATCTTTTTATTACCAGAAACTTATAAATAATCATGTATTTGTAAATACCATACAACTTTTTTCCTTAAATTTGAGAAAAAAAATAGGGGTACATGGAAAAAGTTGGATACAGGAAGGAAATGGAAGAAATAATGATATACTTGTATTTAATAACAAGTTATTAAAGAATAACAAAAGTACATATGTGTATATTTTATAACACACCTTTCTATTTTTTCTGCTCATATTTTTTTCTGTTTTGATTAAATATATTTAAAACTTACATTTGACAATATAGGAAGTCCTGTATAAGTTGATTTACTTTAAGTAATGTTATCAATAACTATAAAATGATTAGCATAATTAAATTTTAAACTATGTTATACATAATATGTTAAAAATTAGTGTGGTAATGCTGAATTTAAAAGCATTTGTTTCTTATGTTATCACATAATTAGCATTGCGTATAGCTCTCACAGTTTTAATTTTTTTTTCAAATTAATATAAGAGTGCCCTTTCGCCTTCCTTGCTTGCATGTGTGCATGGCAAAGTTTATTATTTTGGTTTATGATGTTTGTAAGCTCTAGAGATACCAATACTAATTCATCTCTGTTACATTCTTGGATAATCTGCTTTGAGGCTTTGTGTGTTGCTGACATACAAGGTTCAGATTGTACTTTTCCTTAGTCAAGCCTAATGTTGCTATCACTAAAGCTTGTTATCGTTTATCCTGCTCATTCAGCTGCAAGGTTCAATCCCTGTCCATCAAGCTCTCTAATGCCGGGTGTTTGCAATGTTTTGTTTTTGTTTATTGGCATAAGCTCCTTTTCACCCCTTTGGGAAGATCATAGCATAGCTCTTAGTTTTATGGAATGAATCATTTAATTTCTTCTTTCGTTTGAAAAATATAATACAACTTAGAAATCATTACAGCTAAGGAAAATAAGAAATGTGATGGTGTCTTTCAAAGGTGCTAGCAATTTAAAAATTTAGAAATTGTTAGAGAAAGCTATGAGAAAAAAAAATCTTTGGCAGTATGGAGGTATAATAATATATTAAGTAACCCAAAGTTGTCAGCCTTAAAAGGTGCTCATAAATAAATATATTCCTCAGTTTTAAACAAAGAATATCTAGGAAATCTTATAATCCCAATAATATGAAGATGAGTCAGCAAAGGTACAGGAAAAAGGACTGTAGGTTTTCAGATGTGTGCAATAACAAAAATGGTTAAGTATGGAGGAATATTCAATTTTAAAAATAAAAATGCATTCTTCACCATGTATGGTTATAATCTGTACACTGGCATTGTGTGTATATATATAGTTTTTATCATACACACACACACACACATACACACACATTTATGTCAATTGTCAGCTTGCAATGTTTTAGTCATTGAAACTTTAGCACAGTCCACCACTATGGTGACAGTACTTTCAACTCACTGTTACTTTCATTTGTACTAAGGCATAACACATGACATCATACACAATAAATGATACTTGCTAATGATAATAAATGCAATTCTACTATTTTATGCATTTTCTAAGCTATGTTGATTATAGTATAGTCTTAGTTATAAAGTCTATGTTGGTAGCACCTTCACATTTCTCTTTACCCTAATTCATGACTAACTCACTTTCCCTCATACTCAATTGATTTGGCCTAGCAGTTCTTCCTGGATGCACCAAAGGGCAGGAACAAGAATGAGAAAGGAAAGAGTCAAAAGCTACAATCAGGAGGGATACGAGGAATGATGAACCAATCCATCAAGTCCATTAGGAGCATGGCTCCTCAATCAAGGAAGTTAAAACAAGTCAGTGAAGCTGATCAGACAACAGAACTATAGAGAATGTGGAGTACTCCTGTTTCCTCTTGTTCACAGTTCATGCTAATAAAATAAACAAAACATTCCAAATCACAGCATTTGAAACATTGGACCATAGCTTTATAGGGAAATTGCCAAGCCCCGTTTCTTGACCTCCAGTCCCCAGAGCCCTGGTACCTGTCAGTTGCTAGCCTTTCCACACATTACTCTGGCAGGGAACAAAAACCCAGCACTCCTCATTCCATCCACAGGATGCTGTGAGGCGTTTTGGCCCTACCTAGTGCCTGACCCTCAATGCCATCTTTTGGATTTCTTTTACATAGCTCCTGGAAGGCTAGGCTTCTGATATGCAGACATACCATAAAGTCTAAGTGTATCGTGTTTTATGGGCTATACCATCGGGGTTTGATTAAGTACACTCTATGATGTTCATACAAGGATGAAATCTTTTGATGACAGTTTCCACCCAACATAATCCTCTTTCACTGATTTATTACTGTATATGTAATTTAAGAAGCTATAAAACACAGTGCAAGGTATAAAAAATATGTTACAAATGTATCAGTCCGTATCATTTTTGTCACACATTATTCCATGTAGTTAAAAGTCTTACTGATGCAGACGTTGCTACTCTCTTGTAATGGCCTTATCGTAAGCATCTACCTTTAAACAGCCTCGAAACCCTTAATAAGGAGATGCTAAGGGAAAAACCTGCTTTTTCCTTTCCTCATGGACCAGACAAACACATTTTCATTTTCCTAGTCTACAAAACCTTTAAACCTGTAGCTGTGGACCAGTTAGAAGTGCATCCTAGATCCCCCGAGACCGTCTTTCGTGTGAATAAACTTCAGTATAGGTAGTCCTTATACATACTTACAGAGAAAGACATCATTTTCATATCTGATGCTAGAAAACTTTTTTAAAAAAATCTGGCTGTGGCAAATTTAAACACCCTTAAATTGTTCAAACACCATTAAGGTTTTAAGTTGTAAGACCAGTGTCTATCTCATTACATAAGTTCAAAGTGTAATAGTTTGATAATATAATAGAATCTCAAGTGTTCCTTCTTGAGACTGTAGATAGAACTCACTTTTTTTTTTTTTACCTTTGTCAGACCTCTAAGGGGTCCCTGTGTCCCTTGACTTCCAAAGTTTCTGGAGCTCCATATCTTACAGGGACACATTAGAACATTTTCTTTACAGAAGTTTTCTACATTCATGTTGCTTTCCTCTGTGCAGCTGTCTTACATCTTTCTTATAATGACCCCTGTGAGTACACTGGGAGAAAGATAATCCAGGATCGTCTCAATCTACTTACTGTGCCTGGAGATTTTGGTGGGGTACATTAGGATAGAGGATAATTATTTAGCCTACCACACGCCATATGGCAAATATTTTTGGTACAAACGTTTTATTCAGAATAGATTCTTTTCTCATACAATATATCCTGATTAAAGTTTCCCTCTCCCTACTCCTCCCAGTTCCTCCCTATCTCTCTTCCCCTCCAGATTCATTCCCTTTCCATTTCTCATTAGAAAAGAACAGGCTTCTAAGAAACAACAACCAGACATGACAAAATAAAATATAAAAAGATGAAGCAAATAATTTCATATAAGAGCTGGACATGGGGATCCAGCAAGAGTAAATGAGTCTCAGGGGCAGACTCCAGAGCCAGAGTAATATCACCCAGGCCATTATTGATTGTTTGATTGTGTTCTTACTCTGATGTCTAGGCCTCTGGGTTTGAGATAATTAAATATCTAGGTGCTGATTTCTGGATTCAGCCCTGTTGAGTGGGTGTTTTGTTCCTTGGTGCCTGTTTCCTCTCTGGAATTTCTGCATGTGTGATGGGCTGTGTGCCTGTCTTCCAGGTCTGTTCAGCTGGAATGTTCACAGGGAATGCCTGCTGGTGTTGGATGCACCAACTCATCACATTTAGTTGGGATGTGTTGGGATAAGGAAAGTTGATGGAGAGAGTCCTTGTGATCCCTTGTGGATGGGGGTCAGAATTGAAAGGGAGGCCATGGCAGGCTTCGAGCTACAGAGCTGGGGATGAAACTGGGGAGATTAGAATTCAGGAAGAGTAGGGGAGGTGTGGGTCAGCCTTCAGCAGACCTGCTGCCCTGGGAGGAGCAGACTTTGGGTTAACAAATTTGCTTCCTGGGGTTGGTGTCTGGGACAAAGCAACAAGTGGGATGGTTTATGAGATGTGCAGGAGATTGGGCAGGGCCCCTGTTGGGGACCAGACTGGCAGATTGTGTCTGGAACAAAGAGAGAGAGGGAGGGGAATGAGAGGGAGAGAGGCAGCTTACCTGGTTTATTTGCAGGCATGGCCTGGGTTTAGCAAGAGGTGCCTGCTGGGAGTAGGGCTTTGAATACAGCCAGGATTCAGGACTCAGGACTCAGGGGAGGGAGGTTGGGAGGAGATGGTCTAGGTGAGCCAAAAAAATGTGAGGAAGTATAACCTTTTAAAAGGCAAAATGAGGGCATTATTAGGGTAACTTTTAGTCTAAGATAGAAAATTAATGACTTGTTCAGTTCTTGGCGTAGTCCTTGTCAGATGTTTAGGCTGCTTTGGCTCATCAAGAGAAAGAATTTTCCAACAGAAGCACAAGTGGCCTGAGGTTGGTTTCCGGTACCAAGAAACAGCAATACCTGTGTTTCTGTAATTCTGTGATATTCTGCAGAGATAGAAGTTTATAGTAATATACATGTATTTTCTAAACCAGAAACAAATGGAGGCAAACATCTGTGGCTACAAAAAAATTAATGGCAAAGGATGCCTTACCTAGTAATATATTTCCATTGATAATGTCTGGAAGTGATTTTAAATGAATGAGTTGCTCACGTTTTTGTCCATTTGACAAAATCCTCCAATCAGTTCTTTCTGTAGGTTTAGAGTATTCTCAAAGTCAGAAAAACAGAATACTGATTTTCAATTACAAGAAAAATAAAGACTTAAAATAACTTCATGTTTATGAAATATATATTCTAACTCTTCTGGAGTAAAATATAAGAAACTTTTCAGAATAAAATATTTAAAATGTGATACATATATATATATATATATATATATATATATCTCACTTATGACTCAATTTGTTTTCATTAAAAGACAAAAATCTAAATTTTGGCACTATATATTTTTTCAACAACTTGTGGCTAGTGCAACGAGCACTCACATTTTGCAAGTTTTAGCAAAGCAAGCAAACAGTTTTCACAACATATCCTCTTCTAATATCATAATTAGGAGAAACATTTCATGCAGTGTGCTTGTCAACAGCTAGGTTTCAATGCAAGTGTGCTAATATTAGCAGGAACAAGGCAGAGAAATGTACTCCATAAATTAGCAGAATAAGAGAAAGAGAACTCATATCTAGACTAGAACCTAAAATATGACCACTCCCAGCTTAGTGCCATATGATTTCTTAGTTTTTGTAGTAAAAATAAATTTAATATAGTGCAGTATTTTCAATTTAAAATGAAAACACAGATCTGTATAGAGTCAGCCAAAATTTGGTGCAAGTTTATAAAAATATAATATTTCATTTTTCCCAACATGTACATAAACACATACCTAAAAGAAAACAAGTGCCAGCACTTGGGAGGCAGAGGCAAGCAGATCTCTGATTTGAAGGCCAGCCTGGTCGAAAAGAATGAATCACAGGAATACATAGAAAAATGCATGTCTTTAAAAAATACATAAGTAAAAACAAAATAAAAAGAAAAACAACTAAACTATATTGTCACTAGTAATATTAGTAATATTGTCATTAGTAATATATATATGTATATATATATATTAGTAATATATATAATATATATATTACTAAACTATATTGTCACTAGTATATTTTATACAAATTAAAATGTTTATTTTTCTATTTCAGGATATCTCCTTATGTCATATTTTTTAATGAATTAAACTTTATTCATATTTAAATAACATCATGCCTTATAAAATGCCACTGAATTTCAGTATAGAAATTCATCATTACAACAACCATTAAATATCCCAAAACTGGCACATAGAGATACCTCCATTTTACTAGAAGTAGAAAATTATTTTGCAAAACTAGCACAGGAGTTGATATATCCTATCATAAACAAAATCTAGAAAAGATCAAAAATATTTCCCAGGCTGAGTCAAAAATTACTAAAGAAAAAGTGATTGCTGAATAGATAGTCAAGGTAATACTTGACTACATAGCAAGTTCAAGGCCCTATCTCAAACAAAAAGCAACAGCAAATCATGAGACAAATATTTCTTTGTTTTTGTCTGTCTCATCTTTGAAAATATTATAGTGGCTACTTTATTAAAGTTTTATTCTGTTAAGGCAAATATGATATAATAAAATATAATATAGTATTAACATAAATCTAATATAATAAAATACAATATAATGAAATTAATATAGTATCATAGAATGATAAGATAAAAGAAAAACTAGCATATTTGATTTGGACAAAACAGAAATAGAAGAAAAAAACTCAAGAGATGATATAAGAATCAGAGATTCACTTGCTCTTATGTTCAGGAATCCCAGAAAAACAGTGAACTTGATGTCATAATATATGCCCAAAGGACCTGGTACTGACCTGAACAAGCCTTGGTGCATGTTGACTAAGTGTCTATGAGTTCATATGGGCTTTGATAATGTTGATTTATAGAGAATTGTTTTTTTTTCATATACTCTATCCCCTCTGGCTTACACTCTTTCTGCCTCGTCTTTTGTAGGGTTTCCTGAGCCCTGAGGGGAGAGATTTGGAGATATCCCATTTAGGGCTTCATATTTCAAGATCACTCATATGTCTGGTTGTGTGATTTTGTTGTTGTTGTTCTCATATGCTTCAGGAAGATGCTTCTCTAATAATGGATGAACTAGGTACACTATCCCAACGATGAGTATAGCAGAAAGGCATTAGGAGTCATTTTATTGCTCTGTTTCTTGACAATATAATTTGATTTTAATGTTGGTCTCTGGGCTTTTTAGTCACGGGTTCTTGGTAGCCCAAGCGGTGTCAAGTATGGGTCCCAGCTTATGGTTACTTAAATCCATCACCATTGCCCTAGCATATCTTGCAGGCAGAACAGCATTGTTGATCAAAGTGTTTGTAGCTGGGTTGGTGTTTTCTTTTTCCCTTTAGTAGCTTATAGACTACTTTCCTCTAACAAAGATGCTGAAACATAGGGTTGAAGCCTCTATGTAGTCACCATACCAACTTTCCATGTTCAATGAGTAGTGTGTGTGTGTGTGTGTGTGCTGTATCTGGTAATGAAGTTTTTTGCTATCAGTTTGTGGAGAGCAACCAATAGTCTTGACAACAGCCTAGGTTGCTTGAGGATTCCCATGGGCCCTCTTTGGCCAACCACTCAATTACATGTAATCCATTCCTGGTACTGGAAGCTTAGTTTGATGACAAAGATGTCTGAGAGAGAGAGAGAGAGAGAGAGAGAGAGAGAGAGAGAGAGAGAGAGAGACTCTTGTCCAAGTATAGCCTTCTGAAAACCTCAATGCCCACATTCAGAAACAGAATTCTTCCAAACTGGCCACACCTCCTAATCATTCTAATCTTTTCAAAGAGTTCTACTCACAGCTGACTAAGCATTCAAATATATGCACCCCTAGGGCCAGATTCTTTTTGTTTGTTTTTTTGTGTGTTTGTTTTTAATTTTTTATTTAACTTTTATTAATTACACTTTATTCATTTTGTATCCCCCCATAAGCCCCTCCCTCCTCCCCTCCTGGTCCCACCCTCCCCCCCTTTCTGCATGCTTGCCCCTCCTCAAGTCCACTGATAGGGGAGGTCCTCCTCTCTTTCTTTCTGATCTTAGTCTATCAGTTCTCATCAGAAGTGGCTGCATTGTCAGGGTTCTAGGTTATCTCCATGAATAGTCCTTGGTTGGAGTATGAGTCTCTGGGAAGTTCCCTGTGTTCAAATTTTCTTGTTCTATTGCTCTCCCTGTGGAGTTCCTGTCCTCTCCAGCTCTTACTATTTCCCACTTCTTACTCAAACCAACCACATTTAATTTCTTGGCTCCCATAGGCTTGCAACCATATTATAATGCAAAAAAAAAAAAATGCATTCAGTCCAAAAACTTCCCCAGCCTATCAAAGTCTCAACATTGTTTAAAATTACAAAGCTCAAAGTCTCTTCTGAGATTCACGCAATCTCTTTAGTGTAACCCTCTGTAAAATAGAGATCAAAAATAGATCACATACTCCCAATATACAGTGGTATAGAATAAACATTATAGTTTCAAAGGGGAGGAAAGGGTGAATAGCAATTTTAATCTCACAAGTAACTGTTACAAAACAGCAGGCTGCTCCTACACTCCTGTAACAAGTATTATTTTTTTTTCTCATACACTTTCACTTGAACGTGTTAGGGAAGAAACACCAGTTTGCATTAATCCTGCATTTATGATTTTAGATAATGGGTTTCTAGATATGGATCACATTCAGAAAGTGACTACAAAATTCTTCACTCTGAGCTGAATGAAATGAAGACAAAACATTTGTTGATGTATTTTAGGGTAAATATTTCAGGGTGTGGTAAATTTGACTGCTTTAATCATGGACTTCCAACAAATTACAACATCTTCTTTCTCTTTGATGTCTTATCCATGTTGTATAAGTGTACTATTAAACAACATTAAATTTGATGTGACCATTTAATATGTTTATTTCCTTAAATATGAGAAAATATAGATTATAGAAGACTAGTTATAATAACTGAAAATTTTAAGGTAAAATGATTTTTTTTCTCACACAATAGAAAAGGTGTTTCACAGAATTTATTCCTTTAGCTGCACTTCGCAATGGAAAGATACACAGAGTAGCAGGTGAGGCAATCATAAAAATATCTCGTAAAATCTTTCAGGGGTTGTTTGTGGAAGACTCCAGTCCTGTTTCTTTTCTTCTCCTACTTCAGATGTCTATCCTGTTGGACCTTCTACTGAGGATTAAGCCTCTTCCCTAGGTTCTTCCTTGTTGTTTAGCTTCTTTAGGACTATAGATTTTAGTATGTTTATCCTATATGTCTAATATCCACTTATAAGTGAGTATACCATATTGTCTTTCTGCTTCTGAGTTACCTCACTCAGAATAATCTTTTCTAGTTCCATCAACTTGCCTGGAAATTTCATGATTTTCTTGTTTTTATTTGCTTAGCATTCCACTGTATAAATATAACACAATTTCTTTATCCATTCCTCCATTGAGGATTCTGGCTATTACAAATAAAGCTGCTATGAACATGGTTGACCAAATGTCCATATTGAATGGTGGGGCAACTTTTGGGTATATGCCTAGGTGTGCTATAGCTGGGTCTTACCGTAGTACTGGTGCAGCCTTGTCAGACCACCTAGGAAGATTATGCAGCCAGCTTTGATGAGTCCTGATAAACTAGGGTCACATAGAAGGGGAAGAGGTCCTCCCCTATCAGGAGACTAGTGAAAGGGCTTAGAGGGAGAAGAAGAAGGGTGGGTGAGACTGGGAGGAGATGGTGGAGGGGGCTGCAGAGGGGATACACAGTAAATAGATTGTAATAAATTAATATATAAATTTAATTAAATTAAAAACTATGGTAAGAAATGTTCATATCATCAAAGATTTGGAACAATTTTTTTTATTCACAGAAGCACAGACTGATACAGTCATCTAAGATGTTTTAAAAAAAATACAAGAACTGTTACACAACTAAGTTTTTGCCAGTGAAATGGTCCATTGTTTATAGAACTTGTCTTTTCCTCATAGCCTGAGCTTGGCCCTTGGAACATTTATGATGGAAAGAGAAAGTCTACTCTTGTAAGCTGTTCTTTGTCTACAACAGTCATTCTGTGGCATATGGACTCATACATGCGCAAAGCCACATGTACACACCCACACCACTTAATAGGAAACCCGCTTGGAAACTGAGAAGCCTATGAGCCTCGTCTGAACAGGTGGTCTATATCCTCTCCATGCATGGTCCTTGGTTGGAGTATTGGTCTCTCTGCAGGCCCTTCTCAGCCAAGTTTTGTGTGTGTGTGTGTGTGTGTGTGTGGCTCTGTTGGTCTACTTGTGGAGTTCCTGTCTCCTTCAGGTCTTTCGATCTCCCTCTTCTTCCATAAGGTTTCTGGCCCTCTAAACAAAGTTTGGCTATGGTACTCAGCATCTTCTTCAATACCCTGGTATGTAGAGTCTTCCAGAAATACTCCTGTCTGGTTCCTTGTCTTCTACTTTTGAAGTCTATCCTGTTTGCCCTGCTGAGTGAAGTTTCGGTCTCTTCCCTAGCAGAGAACCTTTTGGAGGATGAAAAACAGTATCATGCTAGAGTCAACACATAGACACCAATGAAACCAATTATGTCCATCTTTATGGCAACATAGCATCTCACAGGCAAGTAAAAATTATTTCTGACATTATTATCGGTTGTGTACATTTGTAAAATAGCCATATTGTTTTCCTAACCTTTATATATTTTAATGCCTTTCTTAAAGAATCTACTAATTATTTTCAAACTACTATTTCTACATAAATTTCTTAGTTACTCAATCCTTCTTTTAAATAATTAAAGAAACAATTTTGTTAAAAATATTTCGCCAATGACATTTTTAGCTTGTAATAAAAGTTTTATTATAAAATCGGCTGAATTTAGAAGCCAATGACACATCGTTTATTTTTAAAGCAGAACTGTACTTTGATGCTTCTCCACATTGTCTTCTCTAGTGAGCAGCTTTAGGGAGATTCAATGGCCTATGGAGTTTTACAAATGAGACATGGACAATTATGCTTTATTTACTATGTGTGACTATTCTAAAATTCAAAATGTGACTCGATATAATGCTCAATTTAGGAAAAAAGAAATCCTACAATTTCTTTGAAAAGAAGAGAGCCAAAACCCCAAGAATAACAGTATTCATTACGATGGTAACTATTTAAAGCACATATAATAGAAGAACATGTATATAAGGCAGAAAAATGAAGTGATTAAAGGGAGAAAGACACAACATTTATTGAAGAAACCCTTCATTAGCTTCTGATGCATTGATACAGTTGCCCGAAGAGTACAAGACTACAGAAAGAATCAATGTTTGGATGCAAGCCATGATGAGAGGGTGAATGGTCACTTAGTCTCAGCAAGAGCTGCATGGATAAAGGAGAGAGAACTACAGCATCTTAGATGAGCAGCTAGATATCTTTTTTTATTTAAGCAGAGAAAATTAAACCTGGAATAATGAAAAAAATAAAGAGAGTTTCACTCCCAGTCTTTGGATAAGCATATCCCTAGATGTAATAGAGAAATAGGTGACCCCTGAAATGCCATTGGATTGAAACTCTAAGTGTTGCTAAGCATGTGAGCATAACTGAAAGAACCACAAATGTGAAAATCTGAACAAAGTGTTGAAGTTAAGGGGGTATTAAAATCTAACTGAAGGAAGTATTTATTTACAAATAAAATGAGTGCCACATATTCTAATGATATTTGTTGGAATTGTGCTTATAAAAACCACCAGAGACATCCAAATAGTAAATATTAATTAATTGCTCCCGGTAAGGGTATAAAATTGGACTGCTGAGAATTTTTGCTCATGATAATTTTTAGTTTAGTTTAATTTATTTCTTTTTTCTTTCTTTTTTTCTTTTTTTTTTTTTTGGAGTTTGTTTTTGTTAATAAGTCAATATACACTCACTTTATTGTAACAAGTGCCTAAATGCAACTAACCTAACACATGCATTTTGACTTTAAGAACAAAAGCTGACTTCCCCCCCCCTTCCTTTCACCCTTCCCAACCCTACCTTCTCTTCCTTGCTACTTCTCCTTTTTCCCAGAAAAGGAGGGCTCCTTTTCTCTTCCACCCAAGCTCATCAAGTTACATCAGCATCCTTTCCCTCTGGCCTGTAGAGGCAGTCCTGTCAGGGGAAAGTGATCTAAAAGCTAGAAAGTGAGTCCATGTCTGATGCAGGCCCCACTTCCCTTACTAAAGAACCCCCTTGAAGTCCATGTTGCCCATCTGCTACATATTGTAGAGGGCCTCGTTCCAGTTCATGCATGGTCCATGGTTGATTCTTCTCAGCAACCCCCTCTGGGCCCTAGTTGATTGTCTCTGTTGTTTTTCTCGTGGAGCTCCTGTCACTTCCAGGAGTCCTTCTCCCTTTCCTCTCTCTATTCCCCAACATTCCCCAAGCATTGACCAATGTTTGACTGTTAGTCTCAGGATCCGGTTTGAGACGCTGCTAGGTAGAGCCTCTCACAGGACATGGCTGATAGGCTCCTGTGTGTAAGCTTAGCAGAGTATCTTTCATAGTGTCAGGGGTTTGTACTCTTTGATAAGGTGGGTCTTTTTTTGGGCCAGTAATCAGTTGGGCATTCCCTCAGTCTCTGCTCTATCTGCTCTGTTTTTATCCCTGCACATCTTTTAGACAGGGCAATATCTGGGTCAGTTTTCTTGTGGTTGCGTTGGTGTTCCTTGCCCCTTACTAAAAGACTAGTCTAGTTAAAGGATGTCCTGTTCAGTTTCTAAGGTCTCTGTTATTAGGATTCTCTGCTTGAATCATACCTTATATAATCCCACGTGCCTATCCTGACTTAGGTCTCCAGCTTGTCACAGAGATGTCTCTACCCTCAGTTTCTCTTTTCTCTACAGGCCTTTGTCCTCTTGTCCTTGCTCTCCTCAGGCATGATCTCCATCCTCTTAACTCTCTCTGCCCCTTCTCCTACCTTGTTCCCTCTCTTCAAACATTACCCCTGTCTACTCTATTACTCTTTCCAAGTGAGATTTTTGCATCTTCACTTGGGTCCTTCTTATTACTTATCTTCGGTTTTGTGCCTCATAGTATGCTTACCCTCCACTCTATGGCTAAAATCCATTTATAAGTGAGTACATACTATGTGTGCCTTTCTGAATTTTAGTTACCTCACTCAGGATGATCTTTTCGAGTGCCATGCATTTACTTGCAAATTTCATGATGTCCTTGTTTTGTATTTCTGAGCAGTACTTCATTGTGTAAATGTGTCACAGTTTCCTTATCAAGGTTGAGGGACATCTAGGTTGTTTCCAGATTCTGGTTTAAATGTATAAAGCTGCTACGAACATAGTTGAGCAAGTGTTCTTGAATAGCACAGTATTTGGGGCATATACCCACCAGAGGTTTAGCTGGGTTTTGATTTTGTTTTCACTGATGACTAAGGATGTTGACCATTTCTTTAAGTGCTTCTAGGCCATTTGAAATTCATCTGTTGAAAATTCTCTGTTTATTTTTGTGCCCCATTTTTTTCTTTTTTAATTAATTACACTTTATTCACTTTGTATCCCCCCATAAGCCCCTCTCTCCTCCCCTCGAGGTCCCACCCTCCCTCTCTCTTCTTCACGCATGCCCCTCCCCAAGTTCACTGATAGGGGACATCCTCCTCTCCTTCCTTTTGATCATAGTCTACCAGATCACATCCAGAGTGGCTGCATTGTCACCTTCTATGACCTGGTAAGGCTGCTCCCCTCTCAGGGGGAGGTGATCAAAGAGCAGGTCAATCAGATTATGTGCCCCATTTTTTAAATTGAGTTATTTTGTGTATTGGTGTTTGATTTCTCGAGTTTATTATTTATTTTGGATATTAGCCATTTGTTGGATGTAAGATTGGTTAAGATATTTTTTCCAATCTGTAGACTGTCATTTTGTTCTATTGACAATGTTCTTTGTCTTACAGAAGCTTATCAGTTTCAAAAGGTCCTACTTATCAATTGTTGATCTTAGAGCCTGAGCTGCTGTTGTGCTGTCCATGTGATTTTCTCCTGTGCCAGTGAATCTGAGGCTTTTTTCCACTTTCTCTGCAAATAGATTTAGTGTGTCTGGTGTTATATTGAGGTCTTTGATCCCCTTGATTTGAGTTTTGTGCTGGGAGACTTTTATGGATCTATTTTCATTTTTCTACATGTAGATAACTAGTTAGGCCAGCACCATTTTTTGAAGATGCTCTCTTTTTTTTCATTGTAAGGTTTGGATTCTTTGTCAAAAATCAAGTGACCATATGTATGTGGGTTTATTTCTGGGTCTTCTATTTGATTCTGTTAATCAAGCAGTCCAATTCTATGCCATTAGCATATGGTTTTTATTACTGTGGCTCTGTAGCATAGCTTGAAGTCAGCGATGGAGATACCTCCAGAAGTTTGTTGTTGTTGTTGTTTTTTTTTTTTTTTATTGTATAGGATCCTTTTAGCTATTCTGAGTTTTTTTTTGTGCAAAACCTGACTTTTGAACATCAAATACTGCTTCAAAATTATTGCTGGAGGTCTTTCTTTCTTTTTTTTTTTAATTTTATTTTTCTTTTTAGTTACATTTTGTTAACTCTGTGTCCCAGCTGTATCCTGCTCCCTCATTCCCTCCCCAACCCCGCACTCCCTCCCTGGTCTCCTCCCTGCCCCTTTCCAAGTCTAATGATGGGGAGGACCTCCTCCCCTTTCATTTGACCCTGTTTTATCAGGTACCTTCAGGGCTGGCTGCAAAGTCCTCCTCTGTAGCCTAACAGACTGCTCCTCCCCTGGGGTGGGGGTGGGGGTCAAACAGCCTGCCCTTGAGATCCTGTTAGAAATAGTCCGTGTTCCCCTTACTTTGGAAAACTAGTTGGTTACTACACTGTCATCAAAACAAATAGACAGCCTACAGATTGGGAAAGAATCTTCACCAACCCTTTATCTGACAGAGGGCTAATATCCAGTATATATAAAGAACTAAAGAAGCAGAAAAGCAACAAACCAAGTAATCCAATTAAAAAATGGGGAACAGAGCTAAACAGAGAATTCTCGAAAGAGGAACATCGAATGGCAGAGAAACACTTAAAGAAATGCTCAACCTTATTAGCCATTAGGGAAATGCAAATCAAAATGACCCTGAGATTTCACCTTACACCCATCAGAATGGCCAAGATGAAAAACTCAAGTGATAGCACATGCTGGAGAAGTTGTGGAGAAAAGGGAACCCTCCTCCATTGCTGGTGGGAATGTAAACTGGTACAACCACTTTGGAAGTCAATCTGGCGCTTTCTCAGACAACTAGGAGTAGTGCTACCTCAAGACCCAGCTATACCACTCCTAGGTATATACCCAAAATTTGATCAAGTACACAACAAGGACATTTGTTCAACCATGTTCGTAGCAGCTTTATTTGTAATAGCCAGAACTTGGAAACAACCCAGATGTCCATCAACGGAGGAATGGATACAGAAATTGTGGTATTTTTACACAATGGAATACTACTCAGCAATCAAAAAGGAGGAAATCATGAAATTTGCAGGCAAGTGGTGGGATCTAGAAAAGATCATTCTGAGTGAAGTATCCCAGAAGGAGAAAGACAAACTTGGAGGTCTTTCTTAATGGCAATGTGATCATAAAAATGTACAGATACTTTAAACATAAGCACAAATCATGTTGTCAGTATACTTTTTTAAATGGTAGGTTGTTTAAAGGACTAGACACAATATCTGAGTACTTGTTCTCATTTAGTAATACAGTAAAGCAGCTCATATTTTGCCCTGTTTTCTTGTCTAAAATTCATCATGAAAATGCCATAGGTTGGAAACCACACAGTAATTGCAGAATGTAGAAGGATCAGCAAGTAGTGATTTTATAAATCATGAGAATGGAGTACAGTTTATCAATAAATAAAAGACTGTGATTGAAATTATGGAAAGAAATGATAATGAAGCCAAATGTAAAAAGACTTTATGTAGTAAAATTAATATAATCATTTTGTAACTCTTTTATGCTCTTGAGGCTTCAAAATAATGTGAGAGGTAGGACTCTTTAAAATATGTTGAAGAATGGAAATTATACCATTTGACCAATAACATATATTTTTAGTAGGTTACTTTATTTGTAATGTATGTGTCTGTGGCAGGATCTGTGCATGTTAGTACAGATGGTGAGAGAAAGCAGGTCTCAGATCCCACGAATCTAGCATTACAAAAAGTTGGGGGCTACCCAGTGTAGCACCAGGAACTGGCCTTAGGACCTCTGGACGAGCAGCAAGTGTTCTTCCCTAATCACAGAACCGTCACTTCAACCCAGTAAAACTATATGCTTAATTTTGTATCTCTGGTAGAATGCTCCCTAACAGCCAACAAAAAATATTCATCTATCAATTTTATCTATTAATATTAATTAACTCATCTATTAATATCCTGCTGGTATGTAGAAAAATACTATAAAAGACTGAAAAAACCTACATCAAGCAATAAAAAATAGTAATATACTTGCATTTAATAGTAAATTTTGATAGTTTCAAAAGCTTTTGAGTTTTTTTTTTAAACCAACTCAACTAAAAGTATTCTAGAGTCCCATGAAATAGGGGTAGGCATTATAATCTCTGTATTGCAGCTGGAAATATCGAGACACAAAGCCATTTAAGTGATACGTCCAAGGTCATTGAGCAAGTCATTGGTGAGGCCAAAAATAGAATACCAATTTTTCAGCTAGTCCTTTGTTCAAGTGACCATATTGGTTCTTTTATTACTCCGAGGTGAAAATTTAGCTTGATATCAGTAAATTTTTTGCCCTCTTCCTTGTATGCCAACCTAAAAATCAACATTTTAAAAGACCACTGAATTACTTAAAATCAAATCATATTTCATGCTTGAGATTCTCCTAGTTACTCTTTAAAAGGTGTTTTCTTAGGGTGTAAGAGAAAAAAAATCCATAGGTAGTATTGCATGGTTTTCTTCTCAATTCATAAAACTTTTCTCCCTCCCCTAAATATTTAATGGCTCTATTTAACAATGAATATGTTCTGCTCTCTGCACACGGGAATACACGCTGTAGTAATTGGCTTTTCCTGCAGACGGCTTAGTCAGCAAGAAATCAGGCAGACCATAGAAATCTTTTTATTTGCTATCAGTTTTTCAGAATTTCAAGCTGTTGAAATACATTGAAAAAAAAAAAAAAAAAGAAGGAGCCAAGTAAACCATGCAAATTAACCTTACAGCTGCTTTATACGATTCGTGAACCTCCAGATTTGTAATTCCTTATCTGTGGCTCTCTCAAACAATTTTCTGGTTCATAATGCTCTCAGTGCAATGGTAGGAAGAAAGTGGATTAGAGTCTCCAGTACACGTTTGTGTTAAAGTACCGCATTTTCTCCAGTCATGAAAGAGCCTTATTCTTCTCCTGCGGGAATACTTGACAATTAGAAATTTGACTTTTCAACACCTCCCCTACACATTTGAATTCTGTGCTATAATTTTATAAGACTCAATCTTATTAAATGTTTTTAAAGTAATCCATGTTCAAATTGCAATGACTATAACTATAGATATCTTTATTACTCTTTATAAGTATATGCATATATACAGAGGCACACATATATATTTACATAATCCATACACTCTTTATTTGTTAAAGTTTACTTTGCTATAATAGCTATTTATTAAATAATTACCTTAGTAATTTCTGTGAAGATTTTGCTCGTAATATTTTGTCTCTCTTCACAACATTATGAATTATACATTATTAGTGTTTCCTAATAATTTAAAAGGAAATGGTGATTTAGAGGACAAAAAATATTTTAAAATGTCTTTTAACTTCTAATTGGTAGAGATATTGGAATATAGAGCTTGTGTTATATATAAGTGGTGAATATTATACTGTATAATGAAATATTCTATGTGAAATATATACATAAAATATATTTATATAGATTATAAATTAAATATTTTGATATATATTAAATACATGAGATGTTACAAATTTCTTCTTGAAGGCACTTAGTGCCATGAATTTTCCTCTGAGTACTGCTTTCATTGTGTCCCATCAATTAGGGTATGTTGTAGCTTCATTTTCATTGAATTCTAGGAAGTCTTTAATTTCTTTCTTTATTTCTTCCTTAACCCAGCTGTCATTGGGTATCAAGCTGTTAAGTTTCCATGTATGTGTAGGCTTTTTGCTTTTTCCATTGTTGTTGAGGTCCAGCTTTAGTTCATAGTGGTCAGATAGAATACAGGGGATTACTTCAATCTTCTTGCATCTGTAAGGACTGCTTTGTGACCAACTATATGGTCTATTTCGGAGAATGTTCCATGAGGTGCTGAAAAGAAGGTGTACTCTTTTGACTTTGGGTGAAAAGTTCTGTAGACATCTACTAGGTCCATTTGAATTAGGACCTCTGTAAGTGCCTTTATTTCCCTATTTGGCTTCTGTCTCGATGATATGTACCTTGGTAAAAGAGGGGTGTTGAAGTCTCCCACTATTAAGGTGTCGGGATTGATGTGTGATTTAAGCTTTAATAATGTTTCATTTAAAAATGTAGGTGCTCTTGCATTTGGGGCATAGACGTTCAGGATTGTGAGTCCATTGGTGTTGATAGGTAATGGTGACCATTGAACATTAATTCCTATTATTGTGGAGTTGGTGGTGTTACTGTGATTCATTGCTTATTTTCTTTTAATTTTTGTTAGGAAATTATCTGTATCCTATGTTTTCTTGGATGTAGTTGCTTTCGTTATCTTCTGTATGGCTGGTTTACTATTTAGATATTGCTTAAATTTAGTTTTGTCATGGAATATTTTGTTTTCTCCATCTATGTTGATTGAAAGCTTTGCAGGGTATAGTAGTCTGGGTTGGTATCTGTGGTCCCTTAAAGTCTGCATGACACCTGCCCAGGACCTTCTGGCTTTCATAGTTTCTGATGAGAAGCCCGGTGTGATTCTGATAGGTCTACCTTTATATGTTACTTGGTCTTTTTCCCTTGCTGCTTTTAATATCTTTTCTTTGTTCTGTAGATTAAGTGTTTTGACTATGATGTGGTGTGAGGAGTTTCTTTTCTGGTCTAGTCTATTTGGTGTTCTGTAGGCCTCTTGTATGTTTATTGGCATCTCTTTCTTTAAGTTGGGAAAATTTTCTTCTATTATTTTCTTGAAAATATTTTTCTGGACCTTAGAGCCTGGAATCCTCTATTTGTCAATTCCTATTATTAGATTTTGCCTTTTCATGGCATCCTTAATTTCTTGGATGTTTTGTGTTTGTCATTTTTTTTTATTTTACTTTTTCTTTCAGAGAAGCATCAATTTCTGTGAGTGTATCTTCAGCACCAGAGATTCTATCTTCCATCTCTTGTATTCTATTGGTGCCGCTTGCCTTTGTGGTTCCTTCTCTTTTCTCTAAGTTCTTCAGTTTCTTGGTTTTCTCAGTTTGTGTTTTCTTTATTGATTCTAATTCTGTTTTCACGCCTTTCACCATTTCTTTCGTCTGTTTGAATGTGGATTCCTGTGTCTACAAGATGGTCTCTATTTTTTTATTTTTATTTTTGGGTTTGTTTTCTTTCTATATGCTCCTACTTGTGCCTGTACTTGTGCCTCTATTTGTTTGGCTAAATTTGCCTGTGTTTCTTTGAGAGCTTTGTTCATTTCCTCTTTCTTTGCCTCCACTTGGGTGGCAATCTTTGAGAGATTTGTTTTTCCTCTTTAACTGTTTGTATTTGTATGGCTATGTCTCTGAGTGATTTGTTTAATTTCTCTTTATGTGCCTCTAATAACTGGATAAGCATAGCTTTAAAATAATTTTCTTGTGTTTCTGATGAATTGGAGTATCTGTTAATTTTGGGGGTTGCCGGTGAAACCATGATGTCTTGATTTATGTTGGATATGTTGTTTCGCTGACCCCTGGCCATTTGGTTCTCTGTAGCCTTCTGTGTTTGTTCCTGGATTCTGCACATCAGACTGGTCTTTCTCTGGTGTCTAGAGAATTCTTCAGGAAAATTAGAGAGGTCCAGCGATATCAGCATGTGTTGTTTCAGCTGTACCTGTGGGAGGAAAGTCTGAAGGTGCAGAAGGACAAATGTGGGGAAGCGTGTGAGCATGCCTGTGCATGGAAGGGTGCCCTGAGGGACAGGGTGCTAGAGAATGTAGATGTATTCAGTGTGAGAGAGGGCACCTTGCAGGCACTGAAGGGGTCACAGGCATTTAAGATATCACAAGCTCTGTTGATGATTGCGGGAGTATATTCCCTGAGTATGTCTGTGGCTTACAGGCTACTGGTATTCGTCTCTAACTGAGTTCCAGGAGTTATTTGCCTAAACTCCATTGGTAGATCCATAGAGCAGGGGCTTCAATGTCCCACGAGGCCCTCTGTTTCCCACAGTGGATGTGTGGGTGGGAAAGGTCTGATGTCTGGCTGCCAGCTTAGAAGCACCCTGAATATGGGGTTCTGTAAGCACTTGAAGGTGCACTTGCTCTCTAGCAGGTCAAATTGTAAAGCACAGGGGTTCTTCCTGTTCTCTACTAGCAGGATTGGACCGGCTGAGTCAACTATGGCAGGTTGAGCTCAGTCAGTTCAGTTGTGCTGCAGCCGTTGAGCTAGGGAGTTCAGCTGCTGCTGCAGAACTGGGGTGTCCAGGTGTTTGTTTGCTGGTAGGTCCTGTGGAGCAACTAAAATGGTCCACAGACCTAGGTGGCCCAACACCTGGTGTAGCTGGGTGTTTTTGCAGGTCTGCTGGACTTTGGTGGCTGTTCAGCTGGCTATCTGCCACTGAGGGGTTGGATGGTCCATACAGTCACTGGCTGGGAGGCCCTGTGGAGTCAGTACTGCTGCTCACAGACATGGGCCCAGGAAGGATTGTACTGCAGATCTGGGACTCTGCAGTGGGCACTTGGCAGGCATGCACTCCGAGGGCTGGAGTTCTGCAGATGGGCGCTCTGCCCGGTGGTTGCTTGGAGGGTGGGTGGGCATTTGGCAGGTGGGAGCTCAGTGGCGCGGGAGCTCAGGTGGGGCAGGGGCTCTATGGGAGGGTGCTTGGCAGGAAGGGGACTCCTTGGACATGTGTTCTGCAGGATGGTGTTCAGCGGGCGGGTACAGCTGCCCGATGCAGCTGAGGAGCTAGAAACCCTACCTCTGCTGTCTTGGTCCCCAGGCAGTGAGCTTTGTGCTTAGCTCACTGGCCCTGTGTGTAGGTTCCCCTGAAGAAGAGGGAGGCCTGAACAAGGAAAGTGGCCCTCTCTATTCCCAGAGAAGTCCACCACTGGGTTCATGTCAGAGACAGTCTCTGTTCCTCTTACTGGGAACCCACTAAGATACTGAGCTGCCATGGGCTACATCTGTACAGGGTTCTAGGTTATATCCAAACATTGTTTTTGGTTCAAGTATCATTCTCAGAAAAGACCTGTTGCTCTTCTTGTGGAGCTCCTTCCTCTCCTGTCCTCCCCCTTCTTCCATATGATTCTCTGCACTCTGCCCAAAGTTTGGTTGTTAAGAATTCTTACAAAATTGATTTCTAGAGTGGTTGTACCAGTTTACATTCCCCCCCGCAGTGGAGGAGGGTTCCCCTTTCTCCACAACTTCTCCAGTATGTGTTGTCACTTGAGGTTTTGATCTTGGCTATTCTGATGGGTGTAAGGTGAAATATCAGGTCGTTTTGATTTGTACTTCCTGATGGCTAATGAGGTTGAGCATTTCTTTAAGTGCTTCTCTGCCATTTGATTTTCCTCTACAGAGAGTTCTCTGTTTAACTCTGTTTCCCATTTTTTAATTGGATTACTTGATTTGTTGCTTTTCAACTTCTTTAGTTCTTTATATATACTGGATATTAGCCATTTGTCAGATAGAGGGTTGGTGAAGATTCTTTCCCAATCTGTAGGCAGTCGTTTTGTTTTGAGGACGGTGGTCTTTGCTTTACAGAAGCTTTTCAGTTTCATGATGTCCCATTTATTTATTGTTGATCTTAGACCAAATGTTTATACCTCTCAATATCCAATGTATAATATAATATAATATAATATGATATGATATGATAATATAATATGATATGATATGATATGATATGATATGATATGATATGATATGATATGATATGATATGATATGATATGATATGATATGATATAATATAATATAATATAATATAATATAATATAATATAATATAAT
>NW_026585689.1:21536727-21570382 GCF_907164565.1 Psammomys obesus
ATATAATATAATATAATATAATATAATATAATATAATATAATATAATATAATATAATATAATATAATATAATATAATATAATATAATATAATAATATGTATATTATAGCACCCTTGTATTAGAACCTTAGTATCTCCCAAATTAAGCATGTTTGGATAACTTGGGTATTGGTTGTGTAGAATAGGATAACACATAGCTATTTTAGCAGGTTCAGCTTTACTTTCTATCTTTTTCAATGAGTCTTAAATCCAATCATAAAATGACTGCTGGCTCCCATAAGATTTGCGACAAAATTTCACCTGTATATCTTTCAGGCAGATTGCTGTTGTAGGTTATAAAGGTTTGTAGCTAAGTGATACTGATTTTTTTTTCCTCTAGTAGCATAAAAGTATCTTCTTGCATCAAGAATGAAAGTCAGAAGGAGACAAGCTTCTCTAGGGTCAATAAGAGAGAGAAGTGATATTTTTGGCAATAAGGCCTTACACTCAGGTTGTGGAGTATTAACAGCATCTTTGGGAATATCGTGCAATTGTTTTGTAGGGGTCGGTTAGATCCGTTTAGTCCGTATTTCATTATGCTATGAACTATTCTTGGTACTAGGAATTTTACTGGGTGGCACAAGTTACCCACTAGGATTATGGTGTCTTCCATTGCATGTTGGATATATTCTAATTTCTGAGTCTTAATTCCTTGTGTAAACATACCACATTTCCATTATCCGTGTATCTAGTTGATGAACCTATAGACTTTTCTCAGTTGCTGGCTACTATGGAGACAGTTTCAATAAAAACGGATGAGCAAGTGTGTCTGCAGTAATTAGTAGAGTCCTATGGGTGTATTTCCTAGAGTTGTGTAGTTAGATCTTGTAGTATATCTATTTCTTCCCTTTTTGGGGAACCTCCATACTGAATTCCATAGTGGGTGTACCAGTTTGCCCTCCCACCAGCAACAAAACTATTCTCCTTTATCTACATCCTTCCCAGCATAGGCTGCCATTCCTTTTATTGATCTTGGATATTATGACTGGGGTAGATCAAATTAGTTTTAATTTATATTTTCCTAGTGGCTAAGGATGTTAACTTTTAAAAAATGTTTCTTAGTCATTTTTATTTTATCCTTTTGATTACCCTCCTTTTAGCTTCATATCTCATTATTGGATTATTTGCTTTCTTTATGTTCACCTTTTTTAAAGTTCTTTATGCATTCCAAAAATAGTCCTGTCAGATATGGAATAGCTTACTGTTTTCTCATTGTGTAGGCTGTCATTTTGCTCATATGATGGTTTCCTTTTCTGCACAGATGTATAGCTCCATGTGGTCTCCTTCCTTTGTTGAGAAAGCTTACATAATTTAGTATGTTTATCCTATGTTATATGTCTAGTATCCACTTATAAGTGAGTATATACCATGTGTGTCTTTCTGCTACTGAGATACCTCACTCAGGTTGATCTTTTCTAGATCCCACCATTTGCCTGCAAATTTCATGATTTCCTTGTTTTTAATTGCTGAGTAGTAGTCCATTGTGTAAATGTACCACAATTTCTGTATCCATTCCTCAGTTAAGGGACATCTGGGTTGTTTCCAGGCTCTGACTATTACGAATAAAGCTGCTATGAACGTGGAGTTTCCCGAGTAAGGGGAAAAGGGCCTCTATCTGACATGAACTCAGTGGAGGGCTCTTTGCCCCCCCCACCCCCCCCCCCGTCCTCCAAAGGAGTAACAGTGTTGCTAGGCCACAGAAGAGGAAACTGCAACCAGTCCTGATGAGACCTGATAAACTAGGTTCAGTTGGAAGGGGAGGAGAACCTCCCCTATCAGTGGACTTAGAGAGGGGCAGAGGGGAAATGAGGGAGGGAGGATGGAATTGGGAGGGAATGAGGGAGGGGTCTACAGCCGGGATACAAATTAAATAAACTGTAATTAATATAAAAATTAAAAAAGCCTACATTTCCATAGTACCTCTGTCATGGTGGGTGAGTCATTGCTGCAGAAGTGCAAGTGAGTGGTCACAGTTATGGTAAACGCTTGAGCTCAGTTCAAATTTTGATTCATTTTTCACCCAGATCCTCAGCACATCGAATATTGCTGTGCATCTCTAAAGCTGATATTTCCTACTCAGTTAACCCACTCTAGCTACTGGTTTCATTGACTGAAACCAGTAATTGTTATACTTAATATTTAGAACTCATAGAATGCAATAGTTGCTCCTAAAATGTTGATATTTCTCTCCTCATGGTCAGGGAATATACACATTTGAATCTTGCATTTCAATTAAATCACAGATATACATTAGAGTCTAAACATGATAGATTCAGAAATTATCAATATAAGGTGAAAAGATGTCTCTCTGATCTTCTCTCTCACCTTCATCCTCATTTGAGGAAGGCATAGCAGAATTCTTATTTCTAAAATTAGGTCTTCCAAACTCAGATTCCTTTACCCTGGGACAGCTATCAAAACCTAAAAATGCTATGTTTATCTCTTCTCACCTTTCTTTGTAAGATCAGGCCAAAAATAAAATTTCTGACCCAACTTCTTTGCTTAGAGCTCTTACGACCCCCTTTCAAGAACAAAATCTTATATCTCCAAACATCAGTGATACACAAAGACTTCAAAAAGATTGGCCATGCTGAGCTTTGTGCCTCAGTCTGTTATCAGAAGGTCATGTCTGTTTTGTCCAATCACATTTATACACAGCAACTAATACCTCATCAAACCTAAACACAATTTGACATACTTCACCCAGGATCTTTGGGTCTTCAGTCTGAACGTTACTATGTTAAATTAAAAATATGGTCAAAATTTGTCTAAGTAATATTTATTGAAAGCTCATTTAATCTGAATCTAATATAGAACATTAGAAGGATTACTTGAATTTTCTCAGTGTTTACAGCAGGACGCTGGCTGCCATCCTGTGAATTTTTCCAGAGAAAAGCTGATGTGCTGTGTTGTGTAAAAGGAAGTTGTGAGTTGTTCTCCTGAAGGGGAAACTTGAACAAACTACTCTTATTCAGTGTCTTTACTCAGCCTCTCTGATGGTTTCATGGTGGTAAGAGATGAACACAAAAATAGGCCATTAAAGGAAGAGCAGAAGTTGCTTAGAGGAAAGGGGTATTGCCTCTGTGTCTCTATTCCATTGTCAAGCATCTTCATCTGAACCTTGGAGGGCTGCATGACTCTATTAAAACAGTCCCAGGAAGTTTAGATCTGGAGAAGGTATGGGTTGGTAAGGATGATGTTTTAGATTGTACTCATACTCTTCTTTAGATATGGCAAAAGAGAATGTGAGATTTCCTGAAGAAAAAAACAGGAAGTGAGAATCTTCTGTTTGAACAGTTTGGTACAAAGAACAATTTCTGAATGAGGGTCCTCAGGCAATTCTAACTTTCTCCACTCTGCCCAAGGCACATTACAGGAGGTGAAAAAAAATTGTGTTTTCATTTAACTATTCTGTCTGTGATCAACCTCTCATTTCTAAACCATTTGAGACACAGCTTGATGAATTTAGAATGATGAAAAACATTACTTAAACAAATATGGGGATAAAAGATAACTACAAAAGAAATCACTGCACACAGAATAAGTTTAAAGTTATCTGCATCAAATAAAATAGCAAACTTTTAAGTATTTTGTGCAAAAATGTAATGTTTATTTTCTATTTTATAGTTTGAAATGTTAACATATTAAGCAATCCTTGAGCCATTTTTAAATTTAATTGAATTATATATAAAATAAGTTAATATATAAATAAACATACCTTTAACTTTATAAATGATTCTCACAGGGGAATCCTTTGGCTATATCCCTGAAGCTGGTGTAGCTGAGCTATATTATAGTTCTATAATAATTTTTGAAGAAACTTTTGTAATGGATTTACATTCTGCACACAAGTACAGATTATGGTATTTGATCTCAAGAGTACTTTTCAAATCTTTATTTTGTTTTCTCAGAGGTCTGAAATATCTAGTAATAATATCTTGTGTACCTGGTTAGAGCCACTGTATTTAAATAAAAAAATGATGCTTGACTATCTTCATTTGTTGTAATATTGACACACTATTAAGGTATATGTATTATTGGTTATTTATTCTCTCAGTGTCCAGTACTGACCCAATGCTTTATATATGACTGAATGTGTAAAGATTTAGTAAATAAGAATTCAATGAACCAAAAAGAAAATACATAAACATGTCAAATAAAGAAGAAATAAAATGTTTATAATTTCTTTTGTTATAAATGTATTAATCATATATGTTCATATTTTCTTTAAAATGTTTGTCCATGAATTTTATATAACATACAGCTAGAAAAACTTCAACAAATTCAAAAGTATAATGCCAGCTTTGTAGTTGGCCTTGAGAAAGAGGTGGTATTTGCAAACACCAACAAATACTAATGGCGTTAATGTTCACAGTTTTAACACAGTGTCCCATGGTTACATAAATATTCAATTTGAAACTCTTTTCCAAACTGAAGAAAAGCAGAATGTTTTTAAGTATAGAAAGATTTAGTAAGACTGGAAATATCTGATAAATCTGGCAATTAGAGTAATTTAAAACTCCATTATATTAATGAATAATAATATGGTTGAAACAGGTTTCAAGGGTCAACCCTAAACACAAGCAAATAAGTCAATTAGAGCAGAACAAGATGGGCAGTAGTGTCACAAGCCTTTACTCCCATCACTTGGGAGGCAGACACAGGTGAATTCCTGAGTTGAAGGCCAACCTGGCCAGCAAAGCTAGTTCCAGCAAAGCCAGCCAGAACTACCTAGAGAAACCCTGTCTTGAAAAACAAAATAAAATCAAAAGAAAAAAAAGAGCAGAACTAATTAATAGACTCAGTAGGTTATGTGTGTGTGTGCAAATATACAACTTTATATAAATATGCACATTTCTATATAAAAATATTAAAATGTAAATTTACATTACAAATATATAACAACATAATAATAATTCATACATTTAGAAGATGTGTCTGGAGGACACAATCTGATTTTGAGAAGGGATCAGAAGACTGCATACACAATTTGTTCAAGTATAAACCCCTCAAATAAATTACATTAAAAATTAAAAAAAAAATCAGTATTTTTACAACTAACTTCCAATCTAATGATGGCTTTGTTTTAGTTGTTTTTCTTCCCCAAATATAGTCACTCTATTTGCTGTTTACACTGAAATATTAAAAACATCAAGAGCAGCTTTTTTGTGTGATTTTTAAATTAATTTATTTTCTCCTACATTACTAGATCATGGTTTCCACTTTCTCCTCCTCTCCCATTCCCTCCCCTGACCTTATCCCCTCTACTTCCAGCCTCCCCATCCACTCCTCTATTTCCCTTTAGATGATACTACTTGAAGTCGCAATAAGATTAGGCACCCCACCCTCCCGCATGAAGGCTGGAGGAGGAAACCTGGGAGGAGGACAAGGTTCTCAAAAGCAGGCAAAAGCATAAAAAACAACTCCTGCTCCCTCTGTTAGGAGTCCCACAAAAACACAGAGCTACACAACTATAACACATTTGCAAAGGTCCTAGGTCAGACCCAGGCAGGCTCCTTGATTGTCAGTTCTCTGGGAGCCCCTATGGGTCCAGATCTCTGTAGTTTTATTGTGGTGTGCTTGACCCCTCTGGCTCTTACAATTCTTCTTCCCTCCCTTCAACAGCAGTTTCTTTAACTATTTTTTAAATACAAATATTTAGGCATTTAGGCTCCTCGTTACAGTACTATTCAAGAAATATATGATTGCTACACTTGGAGACTTTACAATTCAGCAGGGGGACTGAAATTTGCTTAGAATTACAGATGCATTATTATTAATCACTATTTTAATTTTCAGAGTACTATTATATTTTAAAATTTAAAAACTATTATAATTTTGGGTGATATGTACCTCAAAAAAGGCTTTCCTAATAGAGTCATTAGGTTTCCCGTATTCCAGTGACTGGAGCAAATGCAACTGATAGATGCAACTATGGAAAGCTGTAATTGCTCTTCCTGGTTTATCAAGAAACAAGAAAACATGAAGTAAGAAAGACTTATGCTGGGTGAGCATATGCCTTGTGATTTGGAAGGGGAAATAGGTTGTATATTTTCATACAATTCCACATTTGTATGAAATTCTAAAAAAAAATACAAGACAGGATCTCACCACATAGCTTGTATTGGGCTTGAACCCATGATCATTCAGTCTCTTCCCTGTGTGCTTGAAGGGTAGATGTGCGCCTTCATACCGGGCTTTTGTCTTATTTTTATGACCTGTATACATATGATTAAATATATACCTGTAAAAAAAAAAGAAGATAAACAAAGACACAAGGTTTGTAGTTGTGTTGCTGGTTACTTTTCTGGTGTAACCAACCACTCTGACTGAATTTAAGGTCTGCTTTCCATGGAACCCTTGCCTGAAACTTCTCAGGAACCAAGAACCTGAGACTAGACAGGTCATGGAGATACTGGAAAACCACCCCTCTGCTAAAGGAGGGGTAGCAACAAAATGGCTACTAATGACATTCTTCTGTGCTCATACCTAGATCAATGCCTTGCTCAGCCATCCTCAGAGAAGCATCTTCCTCTAGTATGTGATAAAATAACACACAGGCCCACAGTTAGACAATGGGAAGAAAGCAAATGACTTTAAAATGATCAGTCCTAAATGGGATGTCTTCAACAAAACCTCTTACCTTCAGGCTAGAGACGTGTGCATACTGAAATTGAGTGAGAAAGAATTTGAAAACTAAAGGAGATAGTGGAATCCAAGAGATTAATGTCTTCAAGACAAAAGAGGGTTCATGTATATATATGAACTCACAGAGGGCACAAACAGGTTCAACTCTGCTTGGGGTTGATTCACCACGTATTCCGGTGGTGAATCAGACAATTGGATCAAAATTTTTTTTGATAATTACAAAATAATATCTCAGGGGAACAGGAACTGTCTCTGACCTGAACTCAGTGGCTAGCTCTTTGACCGCCTCCCCTGGATAGGGGAGCAGCCTTGTTCAGAGGACAATGCAGCCATTTCGGATGAGACCAGATAAGCTAGGGTCAGATGGAAGGGGAGGAGGACCTCCCCTATCTGTGGACTTGGAAAGAGGCATAGGAGGAGATGAAAGAGGTAGGGTAGCATTGGGAGGGGAGGGGTGAGGGGGTACAACTGGGATACAACGTGAATAAACTGTAATTAATATAAAAATAAAATTTTAATTAAAAAACAAATTTTATTTCATTGTCCCCTGAATTAACACACTTTAAAATGTAATTGAATTCCTGTCAGAAATAGTCCCTGTTCCCCTTACTATGGGAAACCAATTGGTTACTGAGCTACCACGAGCTACATCTGAGCAGAGGTTCTAGGTTATATCCATACATGGTCCTTGGTGGAGTGTCAGTCTCAGAAAAGACCCCCATGCCCAGATATATTTGGTCCTTGTGGAGCTCCTATCCTTTCCAAGTCATACTAACTCTCCCTTATTTCATATGATTCCCTGCACTCTGCTGAAGGTTTGCTTATGAGTCTTAGTATCTGCTTTGATACACTGCTAGGTAGAGTCTTTGGTAGGCTCTATGGTAGGCTCCTGTCCTGATACTTGTTTTTTCCTACTTCCAATGCATCAAAAGTGGCTGCATTGTCCTCTACTGTGGCCTGGTAAGGCTGCTCCCCCCTCAGGGGGAAGTGATCAACGAGCAGGCCAATCAGATTATGTCAGAGGCAGTCCCTCTTCCCATTACTAGGTAACCCACTTGGACACTGAACTGCCATGGGCTACGCCTGTGCAGGGGTTCCAGGTCATCTCCACGAATAGTCCTTGGTTGGAGTATGAGTCTCTGGGAAGTTCCCTTTGTTCAAATTTTCTTGTTCTGTTGCTCTCCTTGGGGAGTTCCTGTCCCCTCCAGCTCTTACTATTTCCCACTTCTTACATAGAATTCCATTCACTCTGCTCAACAGTTGGCCATCAGGCTCAGCATCTGCTTTGACAGTCTATACTGCAGAGGCTTTCAGAGGTCCTCTGTGTCAGGTTTCAAGGTTGTTTCCTGTTTTCTTCTGGCTTTCAGAGGCCCTCTGTAGCAGGTTCCAAGGTTGTTTCCTATTTTCTTTTTCTTCTGATGTCCATCCTCTTTGCCTTTCAGGATGGGGATTGAACATTTTAGTTAGGGTCATCTCTTTTGCTTAGTTTGTTTCGATGTACAGATTTTAGTGGGTTTATTCTATGTTGTATGTTTATATGAGTGAGTTTATACCATGCGTGTCTTTTTGCTTCTGGGACAACTCACTCAGGATGATCCTTTCCAGGTCCCACCATTTACCTGCAAATTTCATGATTTTCTTATTTTTCATTGCTGAGTAATACTCCATTGTATAGATGTACCAGAGTTTCTGCATCCATTCTTCAGTTGAGGGGCATCTGGGCTGTTTCCAGCTTCTGGCTATTACAAATAAAGCTGCTACAAACATGGTTGAGCAAATGTCCTTTTTGTGTACTTGCGCCTCTTTTGGGTATATGCCTAAGAGTGGTATAGCTGGGTCTTGAGGTAGCACTACTCCTAGTTGTCTGAGAAAGCACCAGATTGACTTCCAAAGTGGTTGAACCAGTTTACATTCCCACCAGCAATGGAGGAGGGTTCCCTTTTCTCCACAACCTCTCCAGCATGTGCTATCACTTGAGTTTTTCATCTTGGCCATTCTGATGGGTGTAAGGTGAAATCTCAGGGTCGTTTTGATTTGCATTTCCCTAATGGCTAATGAGGTTGAGCATTTCTTTAAGTGTTTCTCTGCCATTCGATGTTCCTCTTTCGAGAATTCTGTTTAGCTCTGTTCCCCATTTTTTAAGTGGATTACTTGGTTTGTTGCTTTTCAGCTTGTTTAGTTCTTTATATATATTGGATATGAGTCCTCTGTCAGATAAAGGGTTGGTGATGATTCTTTCCCAATCTGTAGACAGTCGCTTTGTTTTGATGACGGTGTCCTTTGCTTTACAGAAGCTTTTCACTTTCATGAGGTCCCATTTATTGATTGTTGCTCTTAGAGCCTGTGCTGTTGGTGTTCTGTTCAGGAAGTTTTCTCCTATACCAATGAGTTCTAGGGTATTCCCCACTTTTTTTTCTAGCCGATTTAATGTGTCTGGTTTTATGTTGAGGTCTTTGATCCACTTGGACTTCAGTTTTGTGCAGGGTGATAAGTATGGATCTATTTTCATTTTTCTACATGTAGACGTCCAGTTGGACCAGCAACATTTGTTGAAGATGCTATCTTTTTTCCATTGTATGGTTTTGGCATCTTTGTCAAAAATCAGGTGTCTGTAAGTGTGTGGCTTTATTTTTGGGTCTTTGTTCGATTCCATTGATCCACCATTCTGTTTCTATGCAAGTACCATGCAGTTTTTATAACTGTTGCTCTATAGTACAGCTTGAGATCAGGGATGGAGATGCCTCCAGAAGATCTTTTATTGTAGAGGATTGTTTTAGCCATTCTCGGTTTCTTGTTATTCCATACGAAGTTGAGAATTTTTCTTTCCAGGTCTTTAAAGAATTGTGTTGGCAATTTGATGGGAATTGCATTAAATCTGTAGATTGCTTTTGGTAAGATGGCCATTTTTACTATGTTAATCCTGCCAAGCCATGAGCATGGGAGATCTTTCCATCTTCTCATATCTTCCTCTAATTCTTTCTTCAGAGACTTGAAATTTTTTTCATACAAGTGTTTGACTTGCTTGGTTAGGGTTACACCAAGGTACTTTATGTCATTTGTGGCTATTGTGAATGGTGTTGTTTCTCTAATTTCTTTCTCAGCCCTTTTGTCTTTTGTATACAAGAGTGCTATTGATTTTTTTGAGTTAATTTTGTATCTGGCCACTTTGCTGAAGGTGTTTATCAGCTGTAGGAGTTCCCTGGTAGAGTTTTTGGGGTCACTTATGTATACTATCATATCATCTGCAAATAGTGATAATTTGACTTCTTCCTTTCCCATCTGTATCCCCTTGATCTCATTCAACTGTCTTATTGCACTAGCAAAGACTTCCACCACTATGTTGAAGAGATATGGAGAGAGTTCCTTGTCTTATACCTGATTTGAGTGGGATTGCTTTAAGTTTCTCTCCATTCAGTTTGATGTTGGCTATAGGCTTGCTGTATATTGCCTTTCTATGTTTAGATATGTGCCTTGTATCCCTGATCTCTCCAGTACTTTAAGCATGAATGGATGTTGGATTTTGTCAAATGCTTTTTCGGCGTCTAGGGAGATTATCATGTGTTTTTTTTTTCTTTCAGTTTGTTAATATGGTGAATCAGATTGATGGATTTCCGTATATTGAACCACCCCTGCATACCTGGGATGAAGCCTACTTGGTCATAGTGGATAATATCTTTGATGTGGTCTTGGATTCGGTTTGCAAGTATTTTGTTGAGTATTTTTACATCAATGTTCATAAGGGAGATTGGCCTGAAATTCTTTCTTTGTTAAGTCTTTGTGAGGTTTAGGTACCAAGGGGACTGTGGCTTCATAGAATGAGTTTGATAATGTTCCTTCTGTTTCTATTTTGTGGAATAGTTTGAAGAGAATTGGAGTTAGCTCTTCTTTGAAGGTCTGGTAGAATTCTGCGCTGAAGCCATCTGGTCCTGGGCTTTTTTTGGATGGGAGACTTTTGATGACTGCTTCTATTTCTTTGGGGGATATAGGACTATTTAATTGATTTACCTGTTCCTGATTCAGCTTTGGTAAGTCAAATCAATCAAGAAAATTGTCCATTTCATTTAGATTTTCAAATTTTGTTGAGTATAGACTTTTGAAGTAAGTCCTAATGATTGTTTGGATTTCCTCAGTGTCTGTAGTTATGTCCCCCTTTTCATTTCTGATTTTGTTGATTTGGGTGGTGTCTCTCTGCCTTTTAGTTAGCTTGGCTAAGGGTTTGTCGATCTTGTTGATTTTCTCAAAGAACCAGCTCTTGGTTTCATTGATTCTTTGAATTGTTTTATTTATTTCTAATTGATTGATTTCAGCCCTGAGTTTGATTATTTCCAGCCATCTACTCCTTTTTGGTGTGTCTGCTTCTTCTTTTTCTAGGGTTTTTAAGTGGGCCATTAAGTTGCTTGAATGAGCTGTCTCGAATTTCTTCTTGAAGGCACTTAGTGCTATGAACTTTCCTCTTAGCACTGCTTTCATTGTGTCCCACAAGTTTGGGTATGTTGTGTCTTCATTTTCATTGAGTTCTAGAAAGGCTTCAATTTCTTTCTTTATTTCTTCCCTGACCCAGCTGTCATTTAGTAACAAGTTCCATGTGTGTGTAGGCTTTTTGCTATTTCTGTTGTTGTTGAAGTCCAGCTTTATTCCATGGTGATCAGACAGGATACAAGGGATTATTTCAGTCTTCTTGTATCTGTTGAGGCTTGCTTTGTGACCAACTATATGGTCTATTTTGGAGAAGGTTCCATGAGGTGCTGAGAAGAAGGTAAATTCTTTTGTGTTTGGGTGTAAAGTTCTGTAAATGTCTGTGAGGCCCATTTGATTCATGACCTCTGTCAGAGATATTGTTTCTTTGTTTAATTTCTGTTTTGTTAACCTGTCCTTTGTTGAGAGTGGGGTGTTGAAGTCTCCCACTATTAATGTGTGGGGATCTATATGTGGTTTAAGTTTTCTCAATGTTTCTTTTACAAATGTGGGTGCTCTTGTATTTGGGGCATAGATGTTCAGGATTGTGATGTCTTCCTGGTGGAATTTTCCCTTGATGAGTATGAAGTGTCCTTCCTCATCTCTTTTTATTAATTTTCATTGAAAGTCTATTTTATCAGATATTAAAATGGCTACTCCTGCTTGTTTCTTGGGTCCATTTGCTTGGAAAGCCATCTTCCAACCTTTTACCCTCAGGTAATGTCTATCTTTGTGTCTTAGGTGTGTTTCTTGTATGCAACAGATTGCTGGGTTTTGTTTATGTATCCATTCTGTTAATCTGTGTCTTTTTACTGGAGAGTTGAGTCCATTGATTTTGAGAGAGATTAATGACCAGTGGCTGTTAGATCCTTTGATTTTGATGTTGGCTGTGTTCATAAGGTTGTGTGCTTGTTTGCTTTTGTTTTACTGTAGTAAGTTTAATTATTTCCTGTGTTTTCTTGACAGAAGCTAATTTTCTTGGGTTGTATTTTCCCTTCCAGTGTCTTCTGTAATGCTGGATTTGTGTGTAGGTATTGTTGAAATTTGTTTTTGTCATTGAATATCTTGTTTTCTCTGTCTATGAGGACTGAGAGTTTTGCAGGGTATAGTATCCTAGGCTGACATCGGTGTTCTTTTAGGGTCTGCATGATATCTGTCCAGGCCCTTCTCGCTTTCATAGTTTCTGTTGAAAAGTCAGGTGTGATTCTAATGGGTTTGCCATTATATGTTACTTGGCCTTTTTCCTTTGCAGCTTTTAGTATTTTTTCTTTGTTCTGTATACTTACTGTTTTGATTATTATGTGGCGGGAGGATTTTCTTTTCTGGTCAAATTTGTTGGGTGTTATGTAGGCCTCATGTATCCTTATTGGCCTCTCCTTTAACTTGGGGAAATTTTCTTCAATGATTTTGTTGAAAATATTTTCTGGGCCTTGGAGAAGGGAGTCTTCTTTTTCCTCTATTCCTATTATTCTTAGGTTTTGTCTTTTCATATTGTCTTGGATTTCTTGGATGGTCTGTGTAAGGAATTTTTTGGATTTAACATTTTCTTTGACAGATACATTGATTTCTTCCATTGTATCTTCTACATCTGAGATTCTTTCTTCCATTTCTTGTATTCTGTTGGTTATGCTTACCTCTGTAGTTCCTGTTTTCTTCCCTAAATTCTTCCTCTCCATTATTTCCTCCATTTGTGTTTTCTTTAATTTTTCTAGTTCTATCTTCAGGTCTTGAGTTGTTTTGTTTACTTCCTTCACCTGTTTGCTTGTATTTTCCTCTTTTTCTTTTAGTTCCTTTAACTCTGTCTCTTTGATTTCTTTCAGTGATTTAATTATTTCTTCTCTGAAGGCCACAAGCTGTTTGGCTGCATCTTCCCGTATTTCTTCACGGATGGCCATAATCTGCTTGTCTTTATCTTCCTCCATTTCTTTATGGATAGCCATGATCTCTTTGGTTTTATCTTCCTCTAATTCTTTACGTATTTTATTTGTTTCCTCTATTATTGTCTTTATCATCATAGATGCAAGGTCATCTTCTTTATTTTCTATTATGCTGCATTGTCCAGGGCTGTTCGCCCCTGGACGGCTGGGTTCTGGAGATGCCATATTGCTCTGTCTTTTGTTGGTTGAGCTTTTAAGCTGACCTCTACCCATTGGGCTGATTTAGGTGTTGGCTGTTAGTTTCTGTGCTTCCTGGAGTCCTGAGGTAGGGAGCAACCCCTTGGCCGGAAGATGATTTTTCCTGAAGGAGTCCTTCTCTGCTTTTTGGTTATGGTCACTGTATGGCCAGTGTTTCTCAGGAGTTGCAACTGCTCACCTCAGGTTTATAGCCCTGAGTAGTAGCTGTGGTCTATGTTAGGCAGGAGGGGAATCTCCTCTTACCCATAGAACTTCTCAAGACAGCTGCTCCACTGCTGGGTTTCTTGTTATAAATTTAGTGTGCTGCTGCTCACTAAATTTCCATGTACGGTCCTTTTGAAGAACCTGCTGATTCCCTAGCTCTGGTCCAGACGCTGTGGGTGCAGCCCTCTTGAAGGACCAGGGATTCCCACAGTTTTGATAGTCTACCTAGGGATAACTGGTTGATCCTTGGCACAGTATCTGAGGGCTGCTGTAATGGCTCTCTGGCTTTTGTAGGTCTGAGGATGCAGCTGTGTGTCCCAGTGCCCTAGGGGAACTCAATAATGGCGGCAGAGCACAGCGCTCCTGCCTGCATTAGGCAGGGCTCCGTGCAGGCGCCTGGGTCCCGGCTCTGGGTCCGGGCTGGCTCTTTGGGCGCCTGCGGAACCCGAGTCTTTTCCAGGGGGATGTCTTCCCTGCTCAGTGGGGTTATCTCTCAACTGGGAAATTTAGTCTATGTGATGTGGGCCCACAGTTTAGTCTGGGACCGTGACCAGATCACTCTGGGGTGTAGCTCTGGGCTGGCGACCAACCGCCTGGTGGAACCGGGATCTCTTCCGCAGTTTAGCTGGGTGAGTTAAAGCTGATTGAATCCCCCACCGTGGGGTATCCTCTCACCTGTGAAACACAATCACTTGTGTTTTATGGCTGCGAGTTCTGATTGCTGGTCACTGTGCCAATCCTGCTGTGCTGCTCCTCAGAATGAGAGTCCTCCTGGTGCCCCCATCTTGCCCCGCCTCTCTCCCCTAGTCTATTAACTGACCATCAGATCCAAGGTGTTTCTGACCAACTTAAGACATAATTGAGCCACAGTGAAGGTAGCAAGTAAGGGTTTGCAGCAAATCTACGAAATCCAAAATACTACATACGAAGCTCACGGAACCTCTCAACAAAATAAAAAGAAAGCTAAGGCTGAGAGGTACTTCATTTAATATAAATATCTAATACTGTCCAATTTTCTATCAGGGCAGTATACTAAGTTAAAAAAATCAACACAACATAGAATTCTATTGACAAAAACGAATTTAAAAAGAATTATAATTTACTTGATCTCTTTATAGTAATTTTCAAATATACACTGATATTACATATGATTGTATGAAATGTAAGATTAGAATTTTCATACAATAAGCTTAAAACTTATATGTACATTCGTCAAAATTCTTCAGCCCCCAGTTTGAATATTAATATTAAGGAAATTCTATTGTACATGTTAACCATTATCTGAAACAAAAGAGCTTTTGCAAATTAAAAAAAATCTTATTTACAAGATTAATGAATATGATTTAACCATGAGTTAGTAATACTTAGAGACTCCTGAATTGAGATTTTTCTTCTATTCTTGAAATGGTTTAAAAGCACAGAAGCTTAATTAAGAGAAACACATGGCATAAATTTTCCTGTCTACTATCATTGGTATTCCGTGAGCATGAGAAAGAAATCTATAATTTGTTCAAAGCACAGTTCTCTGAACTAAGATGCTAGTAATTAATTTATATCAGATTCAGAACAGTTAAGAGATATTTTCAAATTGTGTGCCTCAGAAACAGGTATTCCATCAAATAGTAAGTGTTACCCGGAAAAATAAGTCTGTATACTAATACATGGTAATCTGAACATCTTCATTTTTGTATATATGACAAATGCATATTTGTAGACATGTACTACATTATTAGTTTATTGTTTTTACTTACTCCTTGTGTGTTCTTGTGAGTGTGCTTTTGTGCAGTTACACACATATACCTGGCTTTATGTGTGTGGAGTTTGCATATGTGAACACGTATGAGTGAGGCCAAAGAATGCTTTATCAGGAGCCAGCCACCTTAATTTTTGAGTCAGGGTCTCTCACTGTCCTGAAGCTGCACTGGTAGACAGCTGCAGGCTCCTACCAATGTATTACAATCACACACTAGTACACGACAGTCACTTTGGGGTTTTGTTTGTTTTGTTTATGTAGTTTATTGGGATTGAACTCAGACCTTATGCTTATAAATCAACACTGTACTACCTGAGCTACCTCTGCAGCCCCTTTCCCTTCTCACATCAGTAGTCAACTCACTGTCTTAATTTTCTGTATTACTGAAGGTTTCTATTGCTGTGATGAAACATCATAACCAAAAGCAACTTGAGGAGGAAAGGGTTTACTTCAGCTTACACTTCCACATCACAGCCCTTCACTGAGAGGTTAGGACAAGAACTTGGAAGCAGGAACTGAAGGGGAGGCCGTGTGGAACTGCTGCATTCTTGCTTGGACTTGCACTTCATGGCTTTCTCAGCCCGCTTCATCATAGCGCTCAGCGTTACCAATTCACAGCACATAGAGCAACTGTCACAGCGCAGCACTGCCCATGGTAAGCTGAAACTTCCCAAATCCATAATTAAGCAAGAAAATGAAGCATAAGCACGGCCAAAGGCCTATCTCGTGTGACATTTTCTCAACTGAGCTTCTGCCTTCTAAACTACCTGGGTTGTTCAAGTTGACAAAATAACTAAATAGCATCTGTGCTTAAAACACAAATCCTCTAATTAACGAAGAAGAAATAAATAATACTATTTCTATGGACAACATCTTTGATATTATTTGATTAGTGACATACCATGATGTCTGTGCTTTTTCGAGTTCTAGAGAAGGAATTACAGCTTTGTAGCTCTCATACATTCAAAGCTTTTCCCATGACTATAGTCTATTGCTAACTCAGGAAGGAGACACACATATACATGAATACATGCATACAAGCACATATGTATTCACAAATACACAAAGACACACAGATACTCACATACATACACAAATATAGAGATAGAAAAAGAGATAGAGACACACACACACACACACACACACACTGAGGGGATGAGACTGTTGCTATCTAGTTTTCGGTAACAGACTTCTTAAGATTCTGCAATTGCTGTAACAATAACTATGGATCCTGAGATACGATCCATTCCTTTTTGGAAAACTATACTCATATGTAACGTTTCTAAATCTGTCTTGTTTTGGTTCACTCTCTTTTGTCCTTTTTATGGTCTACTCTTTCCCCTCTACAAAGAGAAACAAGGTCAAATCTTGTTCTTCGAGGCATGTTCATTAACAGCTCCACGGGTGATGCTCCTAGAGAGGCCTGATGTTTGTGTGATGTTCTCAAACAAACTATGCTAATTTTTTGATCAGTGATTATGGGTTTTAATTGTGTTTAGGTAACTGGAGATTTGTTAAATAGGCCTCACTTTGAAATGTTAAGTTGTAGCAGTGAATCTTAAAAAGAAAAGAAAAAAAAAGCCCTAACATCCAGACTTTGTCTTTTGCATATCAATATCTGAAGAGAAAAAAATTAGTGGATGATGTGTTTAGATGCAACTGAGAATAGTGAGAATAGTGTATGGCAGAGACCATTTGCTGTTTTTGCACAGGTCCTATACCTGTTATAATTTATGTCTCTATCTGTAGCTACTACTTAGAGAGCCGAGAGTGCAGAGACAGACAAATAAAGAGAGAAGAAATTTACTCATGTTGACTTTGTCAGTATTGTCCTGCTTAGTATAAGGGAGCATCTAAATAAATTCAGGCTGTTTCTCAGTACTCCACTCAAGACTTCTGCCATTCTGAGTCCCTTAATGGATATTAATACAGATTTTTAACATAAAACAAAGTATAGATTTCTACCCCTAAGTTAGAAAGTAAGATTTCATTTCATATATTATGTTTCAGCTCTTTTGCATTAAAGGGCTTAATTACTACTTATTTATACCTATGTATAGCATCTATGTTTGTCTGCCTACACATGAATATATAAGATATTATATTATACTGTTATCTAATCATCTATGTGCATGCATATACAACTATATACATATATCATATACATTTGTATAATTAGATAGTAAACATTATCCCTTTTGATTTTTTATATTATTTTACTTCCACCTCTGGTAATTTAATCTTGTTTTCTTCATAGTCTGCTTATCCAAAATTAAGACCATGTAGCCTCTTACCCTTCACAAATATTCCTCTTCACACCAGAGGCATGAAAGGAAGGAAACATCATTGCTTTCAGATGTGAGGATGTAGCTCAGTCAGAGGAGCATTTCCTTACCATACAGAAGCCTTGGGCTAAGTTACTAGCACCATATGAATGGACTGTGGTGGTATAGGATCATGATTCCAGTATTTGGGGGATGGAGAAGCTAAAGAAGAGCCCAAGGTAGTCCCCAGACTATATAAGGAATATCTGGCATACTTAAAACTCTGCCTCCAATAAAATTAATATATGTGTGTATTAGAAGTTTCTGCTATTATTCTGTGTTATTCAAGACTCATATTCTTCACTTCTTCATTACTTCCCTTTATTACCTTTCTTACGAAAAAGTATTGAGTTCCTGAAAATATGGCTTTTAAGTTAAATTTACAAGCTTACTCTGTTACTTAGAATGGTTCAAAGAAAATGGCTTACAGTAAGGAAGGGGAAATCTTATAGTTTCATGTGTCTGTAATTTCTCATACTTACATATGTTATTTTTAACTTTGATATTAGTTTTGACAATTTTTAGGTAATATACACATCCTGTTTATGGCTGAATATTCTTTTTTAACTTTTTTCTTTCTTTCTAAAAATTTATTTATGCAGGGTGATAAGTATGGATCTTTTTTTATTTTTCTACATGTACACATCCAGTTGGACCAGCACCATTTGTTGAAGATGCTATCTTTTTTCCATTGTATGGTTTCGGCGTCTTTGTCAAAGATCAGGTGTCCATAAGTGTGTGGGTTTATTTCTGGGTCCTCTGTTCAGTTCCATTGATCCACCATTCTGTTTCTATGCCAGTACCATGCAGTTTTTAAAACTGCTGCTCTATAGTACAACTTAAGATCAGGGATTGAGATACCTCCAGAAGATCTTTTATTGTAAAGGATTATTTTAGCAATTCTGGGTTTCTTCTTATTTCATATGAAGTTGAGAATTTTTCTTTTCAGGTCTGTAAAGAATTGTGTTGGTAATTTGATGGGAATTGCAGCGAATCTGTAGATTGCTTTTGGTAAGATGGCCATTTTTACTATGTTAATCCTGCCAAGCCATGAGCATGGGAGATCTTTCCATCTTCTGATATCTTCTTCTAATTCTTTCTTCAGAGACTTGAAATTTTTTTTCATACAAGTCTTTGACTTCCTTGGTTAGGGTTACTCCGAGGTACCTTATGTCATTTGTGGCTATTGTGAATGGTGTTGTTTCTCTAATTTCTTTCTCAGCCCTTTTGTCTTTTGTATACAGGAGGGCTACTGATTTTTTTTTTCTTGAGTTAATTTTGTATCTGGCCACTTTGCTGAAGGTGTTTATCAGCTGTAGGAGTTCCCTGGTAGAGTTTTTGGGGTCACTCATGTATACTATCATATCATCTGCAAATAGTGATAATTTGACTTCTTCCTTTCCAATTTGTATCCCCTTGATCTCCTTCAACTGTCTTATTGTTCTAGCAAGGACTTCCAACACTATGTTGAAGAGATATGGAGAGAGTGGGCAGCCTTGTCTTGTCCCTGATTTCAGTGGGATTGCTTTAAGTTTCTCTTTGTTCAGTTTGATGTTGGCTACAGGCTTGCTGTATATCACCTTTACTATGTTTAGATATGTGCCTTGTATCCCTGATCTCTCCAATACTTTAAACATGAATGGATGTTGTATTTTGTCAAATGCTTTTCCAGCATCTAGGGGGATTATCATGTGTTTTTTTTTTCTTTCAGTTTGTTAATATGGTGGATCACATTGATGGATTTCCGTATGTTGAACCACCCCTGCATATCTGGGATGAAGCCTACTTGGTCATGGTGGGTGATATTTTTGATGTGTTCTTGTATTCAGTTTGCGAGTATTTTGTTGAGTATTTTTGCATCAATGTTCATAAGGGAGATTGGCCTGAAATTCTCTTTCTTTGTTGAGTCTTTGTGAGGTTTAGTCTTTGTGAGGTGACTGTGGCTTCATAGAATAAGTTTGGTAATATTCCTTCTGTTTCTATTTTGTGGAATAGTTTGAAGAGAACTGTAGTTAGCTCTTCTTTGAAGGTCTGGTAGAATTCTGCACTGAAGCCATCTGGTCCTGGGCTGTTTCTCAGTACTCCACTCAAGACTTTTGCCATTCTGAGTCCCTTAATGGATATTAATACATATTTTTAACATAAAACAAAGTATAGATTTCTACCCCTAAGTTAGAAAGTAAGATTTCATTTCATATATTATGTTTCAGCTCTTTTGCATTAAAAGGCTTAATTACTACTTATTTATACCTATAGCATCTATGTTTGTCTGACTACACATGAATATGTAAGATATTATATTATACTGCTATATATATATACATATTCATATATATATATATATAGACACACACAAACAATATAATATTAATCCCATATGGAGTTAATTATAGTGGCTTACAGGCTGTGGTCCAGCTAGGTTAACAATGTCTATTTACTAATGGAAGTTGCAAAAATCTAGTAATTATTGACTCCACAAGAATTCTTTAGTTCACAAGGTTGGGTGTCTCAGATGCTCTTCAGTATTTGCCAGAATAAGTCTTTTATTTTATTTTATTATTTTATTTTATATTTTATTATTAGATACATTTTATTAACTCTGTATCCCAGCTGTATCTGCTCCCTCATTCCCTCCCAAACCCTCCCTCCTCCCTGCCCTTTTCCAAGTCCATTGCTTGGGGAAGGCCTCCTCCCCTTTCATCTGATCCTGTTTATCAGGTATCTTCAGAACTGGCTGGAAAATCCTCCTCTGTGGCCTAGCAGGACTGCTCCTCCCTTGGCAGGTGGGGAGGTCAAAGAGCCTGCCATTGAGTTCCTGTCAGAAATAGTCCCTGTTCCCCTTACTATGGGAAACCATTTGGTTACTGAGCTACCACGGGCTTCATCCACGCAGAGTTTCTAGGTTATATTCATACATGGTCTTTGGTGGAGTGTCAGTCTCAGAAAAGACCCTGTGCCCAGATATATTTGGTCCTTGTGGAGGTCCTGTCCTCTCCATATCATACTAACTCCCCCTTCTTTCATATGTTTCCCTGCACTCTGCCCAAGGTTTGGTTATGAGTCTTAGTATCCGCTTTGATGCACTGCTAGGTAGAGTCTCTCAGGGGCCCTCTGAGTCTTCATTGTCAGTGAAGGATGCACTTCCCAATGAAAGCAATAGAAAGCAGGCAAAGAGCAGGATTCCTTCTTCCATTTCTTTTATGCAGTCAGCTAGCAGAAGGTTTGGCCTATATTAAAAGTTGATCTCACCTGAAAAAGATCCAGACTAAAAGTGGGTCTTCTTACCTCAAATTATTTAATTATGAAAAAAGTCCTCAAATGAGTACTGAACCACTTGGACTTCAGTTAATTCTCAATTTTTTCAAATCAACAACCAAGAGTAACCATCGCAGTAATGTTTATCCCTGAGGAGACTTCATAGGACCTTCTGGTACTGTGGAAGGTAGCTCATGTGCAGGAAAATATCACAACTGTTCCACCCTGATTTCTTCTTATACTGTGATCAAAATGTGTGGTATATTTGGCAGTAAGGTGTTACTATCAAGTTTATTGGTGAATCAAGAGCAATGGAAATAGCCTATATTATTTGGGGGGCTTTCTGGAGACTTCTAAGAAGAATAAATTGTGAAGATGTAGCCCATATCTGGCACTGGACTTTTTATTTGGCAACACAGGACATCTGTGCTTATCATAATCAGCTAATACACACTGTATATGATAACTATTTAAACTTGTGTGTGTGTGTGTTATAAAATATTATCATTTAGGTCTTCAGCTTATCAGAGAGAAGGCCTCAGCCACAATTTCTCGTGTCTCTGCAGGCCTTCAGCCCTCATATCAATACTCACCCCAGGTCTGATCTCCACCCTTATTTCTCTTCGTGTTCACTCTTCTATCTTGCTCCCACTCTTCAGCCATTACCTCTGTCTATTCTGTTTCACCTTCTGAATGAGATTTGTCCATACTCCCTTGGGTCCTCCTTTTCACTTATCTAATTGGGTTCTCTGAATTGTAGTCTGTCCATCTTGTAATATATGGCTCATATCTGAGTATAAGTAAGAATATTCCACATGCTTTTTCTTTCTTGTTGTGGGATTACAAATTTATTCTGAAAATACACAAAAAGAAGATTTAACTAGTTATCTAGGATATAAAATAGGTCTGCAGAAATTCCAATCAGAGAAGGTGCAGATCAGAAGACTGATTATAAACTCTTCATAATTTTAAAAAGTGCTGGAAGATATTAATTGGCTAATGCCAACAAATTGTATTAACCATTCAAGAGTTAAGTAATTTATTTAAAACCTTACAAGGTGACTCAGATTTAAATACTCCAAGAAAATTATCAGCTGAAATTTATGAAGCTGAAAAAAATGGCTTTGGTAGAAAAGAGATTACAGGATGCACTTTTGGACCACTTGCATCCAATACTGACTGTAGTTTAGTTATTTTACCTGCCACATGTGTTTTTATAGGTTTGTGTTACCTCACTCAGGATGGCCTTTTATAGTTTCATCCATTTACCTGCAAATTCATGATTTCCATGTTTTGATAGTTATGTAGTGTTCCGTTGTGTAAATGTACCACAGTTTCTTTATCCATTCTTCGGTCAAGGGACATCTAGGTTGTTTCCATTCTCTGGCTATTGGGAATAAAGCTGCAGGGACAAAGACAGAACAGGTAGAGCAGAGATTGAGGGAATATCCATCCAATGGCAGTCCTATCCCTCAGACCTACCCAACTCCTATCACTATTAACAACACTCTGATATGCTTGCAGACAGGAGCCTACCAGAGTTGTCCTTTTAGAGACTCCACCCAGCAAGAGCTTGAAACGGGTAGTGAGACTTGCAGCCAAGCATGGGGCAAAGCATAAGGAGTCTACTGGAAAAGAGGGGAGAAGGATTAATGGACCTAGAGATGACAAAAGCTCCACAAGGAGATCATCAGAGCCAATCAGCCTTTGCCCAGGGGGGCCTATGGAGTCTGAAGGACCAACCAAGGATAATGCATGGTCTGGACCTAGGTCCTCTGCTTATAGGTAGCCGATGGGCATCTTAGGCCCAACGTGGGCCCACTAGTTAGGGGAGGGGGCATATTTCTGACATGAACTATGTTGCCTGTCTTTTGATCACTTTCCTCTGCTGACAACTGAGGGGACAGAATTGAGAAAGGCAAACCCATTCCTCTTGTGAATAGATGAGCTGTGGTGTCTGGATAGGTCTCTCCTATTCTGAGGAATAGGGAATGCAGAATGTGGAAGGGAGGGTGAGACTGAGGAAGTAGGGGCCTATTACTGAAATGTAAGTTGAATTAATTAATAAAATATATGAAAAAATTTAGATACAAGAGAGATGAAAAAGAATACAATAGAGTTAACTAGTGTGCAAATATATTTTTGTTAACATTTTAATGCAAACCTGTTGTGAAAATTAACTCAAGTAAGCCTTTTGTTCAGTCTGTCACTCACAAGCCATATTGCTCAATACTAAAAAAATAGAAATACTAGGCAAGGTAAATGACCTCAGAAATTTTTTTTATGTATGCAATAATTTATTGCTTTGATTACAACATTGGGCTTTTTTTTTTTTTTTGCAATTAATAGTTTAAAGAAAGGCTTAAAAAGGAAGGCAGAGAGAGAAGAAGCAAGAAGAAAACCAAACCAAAAAACATCTGCCCTAAAGAAGACTAAAAGCCAACTTTGCAAACAGTTCACACCTTCTATCTAACTTTGAAAGTTTTATAAATAGAGATCTGGTTATTTCATGATGAATTTAATAAGAACTGCATGATTTTCCAGCATTTTAGGGGTTTAATGACTTACTAGAGTGTGTTGTAATTTAGAGAATTATTAACACTCATTAAAATCTGTTTTTAAAAGAATTATCATATACTTGGAAATGACAGATTATCATCTTGGGTAGTATTATTTTAAGTAAGAGTTATATCCAACCGAAACAGCAGACTAATTTTGTGAGATGCAGAAGAAACGAGTCAATATCTCTATAGCTACTACATATTGATCATTCATTTGATTTAGGGAGAAAAAAGACAAAAGTTCAAGTAAAAGAGAGAAAAATGAGAAGTATGCTGGCCAATTTCTGACTCATCTGCAAAGCGAGCTAATGGTGCTCTCTCATTCAATTTATGAGAGATGATAGAGCAGATTACACAATTAATGCCTCCTTTTAGACTTTGTGCAACCCATTAATTTTCTCTTCTTTCTTTTCCTTCAAATCCAGGTATTCTCAAGATTATACTTTTTTAAAGGATGTTGCCATCTATCTTTGCCTAAATCTAGATGACATTTCTAAGAAGAAAGTTCTATTCTTAGCCTTAATATTTGCAAATTGCTTGAGAGGTAACATGAGGAAAGAAATTAAGCATTCAGCCACATATGTCACTGTAGATTCAGCTTTTTTACTTAGCATTGTATAACAGAAGCTTATCACTGTATTTTGCTATGTAGTCTTAAAAATATCAAATTCATTGCTTTAAATGAATTTTTCTCTATTTTGGAGCTTTGGTGTAATGGATATTTTATATACTGTGAAGGTTTACTGATATTGTAAATCATAATTTTCTAAATTAAGTGTATTTTAAAACTTTTGTTTGAAATTTCAGAACTCACAATATTCTTAGGTTTCTGGTGTTAATAAGGAAGCATATACAGTGCTCTTGAAGCTTTTAAGATATCAAAACTTCACTTTCTTTTCTAAATTTCATGTGAATTAGCTAAAGCCGTTTAGATTATATTCTTTGAAATCCTTTTATGTTTAAGATTTAATGTGATTGTTTCAGGACTTTTGCTTCATGGAAACTTTTGCTATAGATTAAAAAAATTAACTGGGAACCAATATAAAGCTCTAACACCTACGTTCATTGAAATAAACATGCAATTATTTACAGGCAATATTTATTCATATATTTAATTATATTCTAATGCATCTCAGTGTTCTCCACATACATACAATACTTGCTTGGACCTAATAAAAGCAAAATCTAGTTTTCTATATGTGCATGAGACCTGATAGTCAACATCTATAAAAATCTCTGCTGTAACACAAACATCTATGTCCCCGAACCACGACTTGACTAGAAAGGGCTTAGAAGGGAAGGTATTTTCACCCATTTATATCAAGCCTTAAGGAAAATGTGTCATCTGATAACACCGTGTATAGATCTCTTCTGCATGTTCACTCAGAAACTCTACATTACATAGCTTCTGAAGGACTAGAAACTCAACACAGGCATGGAGAAATCTCACTTCACTCTGCTGCTAGTTAGTTGTTTTTGTTTGGGGGCTTTGAGAAACACATGGTTAATCTGGTGCTAGGCTTTGGCTTGGGAGGCTTTGACTAGCACAATTACAATTCCCATCAGCCATCGCCACAGACTTCAACTTCAACTAAATATATTTAAGCAAGTGTAAACATTGAGAGTTGTGGGAGTGCATTCACCAAATAGAAAGAGAATTTAGCAGTGACTACTGCCAACAGGACTAAACTTGACAGAGAATATGGCCAATTTGTCTTGACAGAAGAAGCATAGGAACCTTATATTATTATGCTAATCATTCTAATATTACACAAACAAAATCATTTTAGTAGATGTGCTAAATAGGAATTCATAATTTGTAAGATTTTGTTTCCATGCTTTGTCAATTGATGTCCTAAGAGATATTAAATACACAGTAGCCATCATAAGGAATTCTAGGTATAGATGGCAATAATATTCCTTCTGGTATACAAAAATGGAGGTTATGTTTCAAAAACATTTCATTTAAATATAGTAATAGGTTTTAATTTCTTCATCAATATATATTTGCACTGTTTCATCAGAATTTTTCAACACATGCTATAAATTCACAGAGGAAGACAATGCAACCAGTCCTGCTGAAACCTGATAAGCTAGGATCAGATAGAGGGGGAAGAGGAGTTCCCCTAGCAAGGACTAGGGGAGAGGTATATGGGGAGAAGAGGGAAGGTGGGATTGGGCAGAGACCAGGGAGAGGGCCACAGTTGGGATACAAGTTGAATAAATTGTAATAAAGATAATAATAATAAATTTCAGATAAAAAGATTCATTTAAAAAAGTAGTCAGTTTTCACTCAAGATTCTTGTATTTTTAAGTCTGATTGGATTAAAAATGTGTTTCTTACTTAAGTAACAATATGTAGAATTTGTGTTGGGTAAAAATATTTTGCAACTAAAAACAAACACTGCTATTTGGAGTTATAATAAGAAATTATTCAATAATTTGAGAATAAATGAGATTTAATAATTCTGTAAAAGACTGTGTGGATATAGCATAGGATAGCAGAACATAGATCAGCAGAAGGAGGAACTGTATTTCCTTGATCTGTATGAATCTTTTGTTCCCTGAGTAATGACAGTTTACGATGAGGTGGAAACTCTTTCAGGTATAAATATTGACAACACCCGTTTGGACACTGGTCTTCATTCACACCATGAGCTGCTAGCACTCATCTTCTTTTCCTCCAATGTACCCTACTTTCCTAGTCTCCATGTTCAAGAGGCATTCTTCACTGTGAGGTGAGGTGTTCTTCATCATGGCATGTACATGGCAGAATATCTGAATTGATATCACTGTGTTTTCGATATATAATTGTTTAGGTTTTTTTTTTTTTCAAAATAAGCTTTAATAAACAATACCATCTCCTCAGAGATCTCACTGAAACAAAATGTCAACAAATAATATGGATTTCAATATAGTATTAAGATCATCTACGTGAAAGTACTAGGAGAGGTACTAGAAGTTAATGACTAAGATGAGGGCTGAAAGGATGAAGCTTTATAACCAGTTTCTTTACACATACTTGAAGACATTTATGCATACATACATACACACAGACATATATGATACAAAAAGTGTTTTATTAAAAGTCATTATGCTACCTGATTATCAGTCTAGATTATTCTTTATAAAATCAATAGGAAGTACCATATAGCTATCTTTGAAGTACAAGTTAATCACTGGAAGGTTTCTCTTGCACAATACAAAGAGAATGAATGTTGAAGTATAATGGTTCAGTGTATTTTTATTTTCATAATGGTGCCAGTTCTGAATGATCAAAAATGAACTTGATTTGATTCTTCTAACTTTCCATAACTTTAACAGGGTGGGCAGAAAGGACATGAGAATATTCACTCTATCACACATTCTTATAAATCAGTATTTGCATTCATTCCATTCTTTCTTCAAAGATGAAGGAACAGGAATAGAATACAGCAGGACAAGACTTTCAGGTTCTTTAATGTGGGACCAGCTACAACACTGCATTCAATTTGTTGCATCACAATAATTATTTCTCTTTACTTATAATTGAAACAAATATTTAGCAAAAATAAAAAACTAAAGAATGAAAACTAATTTGTAAAAGATTGTATAAGTGTTCTCAATTTTTTGTATCGCATTCTAATACTTAAATCTATAACTATTACAATTTTATTATATGACAGGCATTACAACAGGTTCTGTGTGCTTAGAGTTTCAAAAATTTGCCCACTTTTATTTTTCATGGAGTTTGCAATTTAGTAGAGAACACAAAAGTGTATGTAATAGTTATAAATTCAGCCATATGTCATTTCCTAACGGAATCATTCTGAAAAGTATAACATTATTCAATTTGGTCATTGTAGGAACATTATAGACTTTATTTACACAAACTTAGATGATGTGTTCTATTACACTCCTGGCCTATATAGCATATGGCATTGTACATGATGTCTGTCTGAAATGTTGTAATGTGTCAGAGAGTTTAATCAAGTTGCATAATGAATGAAAGGAGCAGTGGATGCGAATGTGATTTACTGCTAGTCAAGTCAGACTTCTTTTATACCATTCATTCATTCATTCATTCATTCACTCATTTGTGGCTTGCAGGAATACATGCACGTAACATGGAGCACATGTGGCTGTCAGGGAGTTCTCTCCTTCCACTGAGATACATGATAATACAATAGTCAGAAATATTTAGTTTTAAGTCAAAGAATGAGTAAAATCTCTGAATGAATTAAATGCTAAGCAAGGAATGAAACTGCCAAACACTCATTGTGTAAGTGCTGAAGGTAATATATAATAGTATTTACTTTTCCCGACCTATACAATTTTAAGATAACTGACAATGAACACTTCTTTCAAGGTCACAGGGAAAAACCAACTTATTTGAAAAGAAATACATGATTTTATTTCCCAGACATCCTGAAGATTATATAAATATGGAAGGAATAGACTGTTCCTTTTGGTACCCTTTGTGAATATGGATTGTCTCAAATCTTTTCTGTTAGAGCAGATAGTAGGATCATCAAACTTGATCATTAGGACCATAGCATTCAGACTTAGACAAAAAAAAAAAAAAAAAAAAAAGATAATACTATTTTGACTGGCTCCACCTTGTCACAAATTAACCCAGGGATAAACTGAGTTGTACTGTTGATTTTCTGTAGATATATGTGGGAGCATATGTTATCTATTACGCTACCTATTATCATATGAGATATTATATAAAATATTGTATATGAATAAGAAAGAGGCGTTTCATTTCATTTCCATCCAAAGAAATTTAAGGGTATATAAAAAAAAAAAAACAGTTTTGTGTATCACTACTGTCCATGAATGCTGAAGTCATTCTGAATAAATTGGCAGTAGAGTTGGGGAATACTACTTCAACTTTCCACTTCATAACTTCTCACAGACTGTGCTGTTGAAGAATTGTAGTAAGGGGAACAGGGACTGTTTCTGACATGAACTCAGTGGCAGGCTCTTTGACCCTTCCCACCCCACCCCCGAGGGAGGAGCAGCCTTGCTAAGCCACAGAGGAGGACATTGCAGCCAGTCCTGAAGATACCTGATAAGCTAGGGTCAGATGGAAGGGGAGGAGAACGTCCCCTATCAGTGGAGTTGGGGAGGGGCAAGCATGAGAAGGGAGAGGGAGGATGGGACTGGGAGGGGAGGAAGGAGGGCCTTATGGGGGGATAAAAAGTGAATAAACTGTAATTAATAAAAATAAATAAATTTAAAAAGGGAAAAGACAAAAAAAGGAAAAGAAAAAATAAAAACACTAAAAATAAAAATAAAAAATAAAAAAAATAAAAATCACAGTCTTGCGTGTAAATAGAGTACTTCTTTTGAAGTGTTAATCAAGTATGTCCTCAGAGATTTCAAACTTCGTATACAATTGACCATTCTCTTGGATGCTACCCAGAACTCAGTGCCATGACTCTATTGCTAAAGAAACCATATACACAAGCCATAGAATATGGAGAAATTGATCTGTTACTTGCCTGGAAGCTTTATCCTAAATAACTATCTTTTATTTAACTGCAATTTTCTATGAATACCAGAGGAGGAAAATAATATAATCATATAGACTCTAAGAGAGAATCTGACATTATTATTCTGGTAAGTGGATGAAGCATTAAATAACTCTTAATAGATTAACATATCTCTCCTCCTTTATCAAAACAAGGTTTTGTTTTGGGGGTTTGTTTGTTTGTTTGTTTTGCACTACATGGCTAACACAGAGACCCGCACAGAGAAATGACATTGCAGAATATCCAGCCTTAAGAGAGAAGATATGCAACATACTCATTTTTTTCAAGGTTCCAAGGATCATTGTAGAAGAAAAAGTAGGACTTGTGTAAGAGCCAGGAGCAGTGAGTGAAACAGTAACAGAGCATTCTCTGGATACAGCAGGCCACCTGTAATATGCAATAAAAGAGGGTGAAGAAAGTAAAAACTATACCTTTGCAAATCCAAGCAAGACCAAATCTTAGCATGGAGGGGGAATTAGGCACAAAATAACACCAAAGGCAGTGAGTTGCTGGCAAATGAAAGCTACATGGAGGGTAAGAGGTTTTTATTGTTGTTGTTTGATTCACTCTTTTTCTATGACTATAGCCCTTGGTAAATCAACCACATTCTAGAGAAAGGCCACATATCCAAGAGATTTGGGGAAGCACAAATTGGCTTTGAAGGAGAAAAAAGAACAATATTTGATGAGAAGGGTGGGGTGCTGGATCTGAGAAGAGTTGGGAGATGGATGAAAATTATAAAATAAGTAGAAAATTCTCAAAGAACAGATAAAAATAAAATTAATTTCTTAATGACATCTTTGTTAGTAATTGTCAATTACAATGTAAATAATTATCTATCTTTTTGTATCATTGATCATTCTCTTGCTATCTTCTCTTATTACAGCACTATATCTCTAAGGCACATAAAATCTAAAAATCATACAAAATAGATGTTTTTATTGATTGTGATATCGATAAAAGATTTCTATACAAATTCTAAGTTTGCCATCAAGAAATTGGCGTAATCAAACTTATTATTTAGTATCAGCAAGGCAGAAGGGTGATTTAGCAGTAAGGATCATCAGCTGCCTTTGGAGTGGAAACCTGTGTCATTACAGTACCCCCGTATTGGCTTAGAGTCATATATATCTCCAATTTTAGGGGATCCGGTGCCCTCTTGTGACTTTCACTTTCACCGTGCATAGGCACCAGGAATAAATATGGTGCACACATGTAATGACTGCGGGAAAATACTCCTGCACACGGAATTATAGAAATTAAACACATATAATATGTTTATTTCTCAGTCTCCTGCATACGTATGAGACATTGCAACTTATTTCTACCCGGAGAAATTCTGATGAAAATTACTCATGTCACATTCATTTAATGCCATATAATCACCATCACTCTCTCTGGCACTTTCTTCTTTCTCAAACTGCTGAAACTGAACGCATATACTATGAAGAACCATGTGAAAGATGAACCCAACAGGATGACTTCGATGAGATTTTTCTCCTGACTCATAGTAAATGAACAGAATCAGCAACAAGAACAACATGCAAAATGAAATTGTAAAGTGTTTATTTTCTGGCCTTATACTACAGAATTCCATTTGGAAACTATGATAATTTGCATCTTTTCACAGCCATAAATAAACATATAATCCAACAATCCAATAATGAGAATGAAAGACTAGGTATGATATATTATATAACTTAATTTCTAAATGCTTTAATCATGGACGGAGATCAAAAAGTTGAAAGAAGTAATAAAACAATTCATTTTGTCTCTTAGATTACATATACACAATGTATCTCTCGCCTCATTTTAACCTAGTTAGGAAATTTAGAGGAAGAATAAGAAAAATATAAATATTTATGACTTTATATTTCTGGTTATATATACATTATATGTAATATAATATATATATTAATTATTTATTAACTCAATCTTTCTTTGATTTATGATTTTACATTTGGTAGTACAGGTTATAAGTTTGCAAAATGTTATTAAGAATCTCTATTGTTTCGTGTTGTGATGTTTCCACTGTATAAATTACATACATACTTTATAAGGAAATGAGTAAACCTGAAATGAAAAGAATTCTAATTTTTAGCATTCATACATAAAATTATTCTCATATTGAATTAGTAAGTACCCAGCTTCCATAAGTAAAATGTCAAATCCTACCATTTTCTATGTTAATCTATCTCCTTTAAAATTTCTCTATTCTATTAAAATTGAAAATATAATGTGACTTATTTAGGACACCTTACTTTTAAAAAATATGTTTTACTATAGTTCTATCACACTACCTGCTAACTCTTCATTCATTTAGTTTTGCAAAGACTTTATTTTTTTATTTTTGGAATGATTTTTTTTAAATTAATTACAATTTATTCACTTTGTAACCCAACTGTAGCCCACTTCTTAGTCCCCTCCAATCTCACCGTCTCTTCCCTCTTCTCCATTCCCCTCCCCCTTTACATTGATAGGGGAGGACCTCCCCCCTTCCATCTGACCTCAGCCTATCAGGATTGATCAGGACTGCTTATATTATCTTCTTCTGTGGCCTGGTATGGCTGCTCCTCCCTCAGGGGAAGGTGATCAAAGAACCAGGCACTAGTTCACGTTAGAGAGAGTTCGTGTTCCCCTTACTAGGAAACCCACTTGTAGCTGCCATGGGTGACATATGAGCAGGAGTTCTAGGTTATCTTCATGCATGGTCCTTGGTTGGACTATCATTCTCAGAAAAAACCCCAGTGACATTTGACATATAATATAGGATAAACATACTAAAATCTGTACACCTAAAGAAGCAAAGCAAGAAGGAGGACCCTACGTAAGATGATCAATCCTCATTCAAAAAGGCAAATTGTATAGACATTGGAAGAGGGAGAAAACAGGGAACAGGACAGGAGCCTACCACAGAGGGCCTCTGAAAGACTCTACCCAGCAAAGTATTGAAGCAGATACTGATACTCATAGCCAAACTATAGGCAGATTGCAGGGAATCTTATGAAAGAAGGGGGAGATGAAGACATGAGGAGAAGGAGCTCCACAAAGAGAGCAAGAGAAGCATAGTTTTATGATGTAAAACTAAAAATAAAATGTAAAAATAAAAAGTAAATTTATAGATATTTAAACACATTGAAAATTAAAGTTTTAGAATATTTAATTTTAGTAGTAATATAATTTTTTTCAGAATGTACCTTAGAAAAATAGCCTATGGAGATGACTCAATTAGTAGAGCCTTTGAAGGTTGAGCAACTGTTACAGACGCCCAGATACCAAGGAAAATGTTAGTATGGTCACAAATGCTTATGACATCAGTGATTGAAAGATGGAAGACAGGAAGAGATAGGAACCTAGAAGTTCATGTATCAGACAGCCTGTCCTATATGGTGAAGTTTTTGTCAAATTAGAATACCTCTTTAAGGGGCATCTAGGTTGTTTCCAGTTTATGGCATAAATAAAGCTGCTATGAACATAGTATATTTACAGAACAGAATATTACTAAGCTATTAAAAACAGACATTATGCCATTTTCAGACAAACAGTTGGAACTAGAAAATGCCATCATCCTGAGACCCAGAAAAACAACATGGTATGTACTCACTTATAAGTCGATATTACTCATAGAGTACAGGATAACCATGCTACAATAAACAGATCCAAAGAAGACAAGTAACAAGGAGGACCCAAGGGAGGATGCTTGAATCTCACTCAACAGACGAAATAAAGTAGACACCTGAAGTAGATGGGGAGAGAAAACTGTGTGGGAGAGGGTTGGGGAGGGGATCAGGGTGGGTATCATGTGTCAAGAGTGCAGGGGTGGGGGTGGGAATGAGGGGAGGTGCAGAAGAGAGAATGGAAATTGATGGTGGTGGGACATCTCTGGGACAGCGGAGGCTTCTGGGAGTCTATGGTGGTGACCATAGCTGACACTCCTAGCAGTGGTGTGGTGGTAGTTCGGTGCATCCTTAATAGGAAGCTGAAGCCTGCACCTCCCGTATCACTGTGGGGCTTCCAGTGGATGGAGGGGCGAAGCAACCCATCCATAAAACCCTTCATCCAAAATTTGTCTAGCCTACAAGCAGTATAGGGATTAAGGTGGAGCAGAGTTTGAGGGAATGGCCCAATTTGAGACCCACACCATAGGAGAAAGCTAACCCCTGTCAATATTGTTTCTCTGTTATGCTTGCGGACATAAGCCTAATATAACTGTCTTCTGAGAGGTTTCATCCAGCAGCTGATGGAAACAGATGCAGAGACTCACAGCCAAACTATAGGCCGAACTTGGGGAGTTTTGTGGAGGAGTGGGTGGACGGATTCAGGGAGGCAGAGGGGTAAAATTACCCGAGCACATAGAAGCTCACAGAGACTGAACTACCAACCAAAGGGTTATGCATGGGCTGAACCTACATCCGCCACACAAATGCAGCAAATGGGCAGCTCATCAACATATGGGTCCTCTACAATGGGAGTAGGGGCTGCCTCTGACTTTATTGCCTGTATTTGGCTCTCTCTCCCCTAGCTGGGCTGCCTTGTCTGGCCTCAGTGTGAGAGGACATGCCTAGTTTTGTTAGTGGCTTGAGATGTAAGGGTGAGTGGTAGTCCTTGGGGGCCTTCCCTTCTCTGAGAAGGAGAGGGAAAGTGGGGGAGTGGTGCTTGAGGGTAGGACTTGGAGGGGAGGTGGGAGGGAGCTGGGATCAAGATGTAAAGTAAGGAAGAAAGAAAGAAAGAAAGAAAGAAAGAAAGAAAGAAAGAAAGAAAGA